>NC_087343.1:59305000-59608030 GCF_030014295.1 Loxodonta africana
TGGTGAAGGTTTCTATCACTCTAACTAGTAAGAGTGGCTCATTGTGCCAAAACTGTGCTAAATAACTGCTTTCCTTCTGGGTACTGGGAATTTGGTATGTGCTAAGCAGAAGGACAACTAGTTGTCTGTCAGCTGTCATACTGTAGTGGCTTACATGTTGCTGTGATGCTGAAAGCTATGCCACTGGTATTTCAAATAGCACCAGGGCCCCCCGTGGTGGACAGGTTTCAGTGGAGCTTCCAGATTAACACAGACTAGGAAAAAGGACTTGGCAATCTACTTCTGAAAAATTGGCCAGTGAAAACGTTATAAGTAGCAGCTGGACATTGTGTGATACAGTGCCGAAAGATGAGCCTCTCAGGCTGGAAGACACTCGAAGTATGACTGGGGAAGAGCTGCCTCCTCAAAGTAGAGATGACCTTAATGAAGTGGGTGGAGTCAAGCTTTTGCAACCTTCATTTGCTGATGTGGCACAACTCAAAATGAGAAGAAATAACTGCAAACTTCCATTAGTAATTGGAAGATGGAATGATCTGGAAATCTTGGAATTTGTTAAAAATGAAGTGGAATGCTTGAAAATATCTTAGCCATTAGTGAGCTGAAATAGGCTGGTATTGGCCATTTTGAATTGGACAATCATGGGCTGTTATGCTGGGAATGGGAAATTGAAGAGGAATGGCGCTGCATTCATTGTCAAAAAGAACATTTCAAGATCTACCCTGAATTACAGTGCTGTCAGTGATAGGATAATATCCATATGCCTACAAGGAAGGCTATTATTCAAATTTATGCACTGTCTTAGGCTAGGTTCTCCAGAGAAACAAAACCAGCAAAACACACAAATAGATATAGAGAGAGCTTTATATCAAGGAAATAACTCATGTGGTCATAGAGGCTGGAATGCCCCAAGTCCATGGGCCAGGCTCGAGGCTTCTCCTGATTCACCTAGCTACAGGGCCTAGCGAACCCATGATCGGCAGGGCATACAGCAGGGCTCTTGCTCGCAGGCTGCAAAGAACAACAAATCCCAAGATCAACAGGCAAGATGGCAGGTAAGCTGCTAGCTCAAGTCCCAAATACCAGAGGTCAGATGAACAGGAGCCAGCTGCAGGATCCAGACCCAGCAAAAGCCTGCGACCTTGCCAGAAAGTCCACTTACATTCAATGTGGGCCACACGCCGAAGGAAACTCCATTTCATCTGATAGGCTACTCACAGCAGATCCTGTCATGGAGGTGATCACACATTATATCAGATCTCATCGTGGAAGTGATTGCCATCATCGTGCGACTGCCAAACTACACCATAACTGCCAAACCACGGAGAATCATGGCCAAACCAAGTTGACATACATACAAACTTAATGATCACGTACACCAACCACTAATGCCAAAGATGAGTGAATTGAAGATTTTTACCAACTTCTGCTGTCTGAAATTGATCAAACATGCAATCAAGGTGCATTGATAATTACTGGTGGTTGGAATGTGAAGGTTGGAAATGAAAAAGGACAGTATAGTCTTGGTGATAGAAATGATGCTGGACATCTCATGATGGAGTTTTGCAAGACCATTGACCTATTTATTGGAAATATCTTTTTTTTTATTAACTTTTATTGAGCTTCAAGTGAACGTTTACAAATCAAGTCAGACTGTCACATAAAAGTTTATATACACCTTACTCCGTTTTCCCACTTGCTCTCCCCCTAATGAGTCAGCCCTTCCAGTGTTGCCTTTCGTGACAATTTTGCCAGCTTCCAACTCTCTCTATCCTCCCATCCCCCCTCCAGACAGGAGATGTCAACACAGTCTCAAGTGTCCACCTGATATGATTAGCTCACTCTTCATCAGCATCTCTCTCCTACCCACTGTCCAGTCCCTTTCATGTCTGCTGAGTTGTCGTCGGGAATGGTTCCTGTCCTGGGCCAACAGAAGGTTTGGGGACTATGACCGCCAGGATTCCTCTAGTCTCAGTCAGACCATTAAGTATGGTCTTTTTGTGAGAATTTGGGGTCTGCATCCCACTGATCTCCCGCTCCGTCAGGGGTTCTCTGTTGTGCTCCCTGCCAGGGCAGTCATCGGTTGTAGCCGGGCACCATCTAGTTCTTCTGGTCTCAGGATGATGTAAGTCTCTGGTTCATGTGGCCCTTTCTGTCTCTTGGGCTCTTAGTTATCGTGTGACCTTGGTGTTCTTCATTCTCCTTTGATCCAGGTGGGTTGAGACCAATTGATGCATCTTAGATGGCCGCTTGTTAGCATTTAAGACCCCAGACGCCACATTTCAAAGTGGGATGCAGAATGTTTTCATAATAGAATTATTTTGCCAATTGACTTAGAAGTCCCCTTAAGCCATAGTCCCCAAACCCCCGCCCTTGCTCCGCTGACCTTTGAAGTATTCAGTTTATCCCAGAAACTTCTTTGCTTTTGGTCCAGTCCAGTCCAGTTGAGCTGACTTTCCATGTATTGAGTATTGTCCTTCCCTTCACCTAAAGCAGTTCTTATCTACTAATTAATCAGTAAATAACCCTCTCCCCCCTCCCTCCCTCCCCCCCTCGTAACCACAAAAGTATGTGTTCTTCTCAGTTTATACTATTTCTCAAAATCTTATAATAGCAGTCTTATACAATATTTGTCCTTTTGCCTCTGACTAATTTCGCTCAGCATAATGCCTTCCAGGTTCCTCCATGTTATGAAAAGTTTCACAGATTCGTCACTGTTCTTTATCGATGCGTAGTATTCCATTGTGTGAATATACCACAATTTATTTACCCATTCATCCGTTGATGGACACCTTGGTTGCTTCCACCTTTTTGCTATTGTAAACAGAGCTGCAATAAACATGGATGTGCATAGATCTGTTTGTGTGAAGGCTCTTATTTTTCTAGGGTATATTCCGAGGAGTGGGATTTCTGGGTTCTATGGTAGATCTATTTCTAACTGTTTAAGATAACGCCAAATAGATTTCCAAAGTGGTTGTACCATTTTACATTCCCACCAGCAGTGTATAAGAGTTCCAATCTCTCCGCAGCCTCTCCAACATTTATTATTTTGTGTTTTTTGGATTAATGCCAGCCTTGTTGGAGTGAGATGGAATTTCATCGTGGTTTTAATTTGCATTTCTCTAACGGCTAATGATCGAGAGCATTTTCTCATGTATCTGTTAGCTGCCTGAATATCTTCTTTAGTGAAGTGTGTGTTCATATCCTTTGCCCACTTCTTGATTGGGTTGTTTGTCTTTTTGTGGTTGAGTTTTGACAGAATCATATAGATTTTAGAGATCAGGCACTGGTCGGAGATGTCATAGCTGAAAATTCTTTCCCGATCTGTAGGTGGTCTTTTTACTCTTTTGGTGAAGTCTTTAGATGAGCATAAGTGTTTGATTTTTAGGAGCTCCCAGTTATCTGGTTTCTCTTCATCATTTTTGGTAATGTTTTGTGTTCTGTTTATGCCTTGTATTAGGGCTCCTAACGTTGTCCCTATTTTTTCTTCCATGATCTTTATCGTTTTAGTCTTTATGTTTAGGTCTTTGATCCACTTGGAGTTAGTTTTTGTGCATGGTGTGAGGTATGGGTCCTGTTTCATTTTTTTTCAAATGGATATCCAGCTAATGCCAGCACCATTTGTTAAAAAGACTATCTTTTCCCCAATTAACTGACCCTGGGCCCTTGTCAAATATCAGCTGCTCATATGTGGATGGATTTATATCTGGGTTCTCAGTTCTGTTCCACTGGTCTATGTGCCTGTTGTTGTACCAGTACCAGGCTGTTTTGACTACTGTGGCTGTATAATAGGTTCTGAAATCAGGTAGAGTGAGGCCTCCCACTTTCTTCTTCTTTTTCAGTAATGCTTTGCTTACGCGAGGCTTCTTTCCCTTCCATATGAAGTTGGTGATTTGTTTCTCCATCACATTAAAAAATGACATTGGAATTTGGATCGGAAGTGGATTGTATGTACAGATGGCGTTTGGTAGAATAGACATTTTTACTATGTTAAGTCTTCCTATCCATGAGCAAGGTATGTTTTTCGACTTAAGTATGTCCTTTTTAATTTCTTGTAATAGTGCTTTGTAGTTTTCTTTGTATAAGTCTTTTACATCTTTGGTAAGATTTATTCCTAAGTATTTTATCTTCTTGGGGGCTACTGTGAATGGTATTGATTTGGTGATTTCCTCTTCGATGTTCTTTTTGTTGATGTAGAGGAATCCAAGTGATTTTTGTATGTTTATCTTATAACCTGAGACTCTGCCAAACTCTTCTATTAGTTTCAGTAGTTTTCTGGAGGATTCTTTAGGGTTTTCTGTGTATAAGATCATGTCATCTGCAAATAGAGATAATTTTACTTCCTCCTTGCCAATCCGGATGCCCTTTATTTCTTTGTCTAGCCTAATTGCTCTGGCTAGGACCTCTAGCACAATGTTGAATAAGAGTGGTGATAAAGGGCATCCTTGTCTGGCTCCCGTTCTCAAGGGAAATGCTGTCAGGCTCTCTCCATTTAGAGTGATGCTGGCTGTTGGCTTTGTATAGATGCCTTTCATTATGTTGAGGAATTTTCCTTCAATTCCTATTTTGCTGAGAGTTTTTATCATAAATGGGTGTTGGACGTTGTCAAATGCCCTTTCTGCATCAATTGATAAGATCATGTGGTTTTTGTCTTTTGTTTTATTTATATGGCGTATTACGTTAATGGTTTTTCTAATATAAACCAGCCTTGCATACCTGGTATAAATCCCACTTGGTCGTCGTGAATTATTTTTTTGATATGTTGTTGAATTCCATTGGCTAGAATTTTGTTGAGGATTTTTGCATCTATGTTCATGAGGGATATAGGTCTGTAATTTTCTTTTTTTTGTGATGTCTTTACCTGGTTTTGGTATCAGGGAGATGGTGGCTTCATAGAATGAGGTAGGTAGTATTCCGTCCTTTTCTATGCTTTGAAATACCTTTAGTAGTAGTGGTGTTAACTCTTCTCTGAAAGTTTGGTAGAACGCTGCAGTATAGCCATCTGGGCCAGGGCTTTTTTTTGTTGGGAGTGTTTTGATTACTGTTTCAATCTCTTTTTTTGTTATGTGTCTATTTAGTTGTTCCACTTCTGATTGTGTTAGTTTAGGTAGGTAGTGTTTTTCTAGGAATTCATCCATTTCTTCTAGGTTTGCAAATTTGTTAGAATACAATTTTTCGTAATCATCTGATATGATTCTTTTAATTTCAGTTGGGTCTGTTGTGATGTGGCCCTTCTCGTTTCTTATTCGGGTTATTTGTTTCCTTTCCTGTATTTGTTTAGTCAGTCTAGCCAATGGTTTACCAATTTTGTTAAT
Organism: Loxodonta africana; assembly: GCF_030014295.1. NCBI lineage: Eukaryota > Metazoa > Chordata > Mammalia > Proboscidea > Elephantidae > Loxodonta > Loxodonta africana. The sequence continues at coordinate 59,310,313 of NC_087343.1, forward strand.
TTTTTCGAAGAACCAGCTTTTGGCTTTGTTAATTCTTTCAATTGTTTTTCTGTTCTCGGATTCATTTAGTTCAGCTCTAATTTTTATTATTTTCTTCTGGTGCCTGATGGATTCTTTTGTTGCTCACTTTCTATTTGTTCAAGTTGTAGAGACAGTTCTCTGATTTTGGCTCTTTCTTCTTTTTGTATGTGTGCGTTTATCGATATAAATTGACCTCTGGGCACTGCTTTTGCTGTGTCCCAGAGGTTTTGATAGGAAGTATTTTCATTCTCATTGCATTCTATGAATTTCCTTATTCCCTCCTTAACGTCTTCTATAACCAAGTCTTTTTTCAGGAGGGTATTGTTCAGTTTCCAAGTATTTGATTTCTTTTCCCTAATTTTTCTGCTATTGATTTCCACTTTTATGGCCTTGTGGTCTGAGAATATGCTTTGTAATATTTCGATGTTTTGGATTCTGCAAAGGTTTGTTTTATGCCCTAATATGTGGTCTATTCTAGAGAATGTTCCATGTGCACTAGAAACAAAAGTATACTTTGAAGCAGTTGGGTGGAGAGTTCTGTATAAGTCAATGAGGTCAAGTTGGTTGATTGTTGTAATTAGGTCTTCCGTGTCTCTATTGAGCTTCTTACTGGATGTCCCGTCCTTCTCTGAAAGTGGTGTGTTGAAGTCTCCTACTATAATTGTGGAGGTGTCTATCTCACTTTTCAGTTCTGTTAAAATTTAATTTATGTATCTTGCAGCCCTGTCATTGGGTGCATAAATATTTAATATGGTTATATCTTCCTGGTCAATTGTCCCTTTTATCATTATGTAGTGTCCTTCTTTATCCTTTGTGGTGGATTTAAGTTTAAAGTCTATTTTGTCAGAAATTAATATTGCTACACCTCTTCTTTTTTGCTTATTGTTTGCTTGATATATTTTTTTCCGTCCTTTGAGTTTTAGTTTGTTTGTGTCTCTAAGTCTAGGGTGTGTCTCTTGTAGGCAGCATATAGACGGATTGTGTTTCTTTATCCGGTCTGAGACTCTCTGTCTCTTTATTGGTGCATTTAGTCCATTTACATTCAGCGTAATCATAGATGAGTAAGTGTTTAGTGTTGTGATTTTGATGCCTTTTTATGTGTGTTGTTGACAATTTCATTTTTCCACTTACTTTTTTGTGCTGAGACGTTTTTCTTTGTAAATTGTGTGTTCCTCATTTTCATAGTATTTGACTTTATGTTTGCTGAGTCGTTATGTTTTTCTTGGTTTTTATTTTGAGTTATGGAGTTGTTATACCTCTTTGTGGTTACCTTAATATGTACCCCTGTTTTTCTAAGTAAAAACCTAACTTGTGTTGTCCTACGTCGCCTTGCTTCCCTCTCCATATGGCAGTCCTATGCCACCTGTATTTAGTCCCTCTTTTTGATTATTGTGATCTTTTAGATAATGACTTCAATGATTCCCTGTTTTGAGTATTTTTTTTTAAGTAATCTTAATTTGTTTTTTCGATTTCCCTATTTGAGTTGATATCAGGATGTTCTGTTCTGTGACCTTGTGTTGTGCTGGTATCTGATAGTATTGGTTTTCTGACCAAACAATTTCCTTTAGTATTTCTTGTAGCTTTGGTTTGGTTTTTGCAAATTCTCTAAACTTGTGTTTATCTGTAAATATCTTAATTTCTCCTTCATATTTCAGAGAGAGTTTTGCTGGATATATGATCCTTGGCTGGCAGTTTTTCTCCTTCAGTGCTCTGTATATGTCGTCCCATTGCCTTCTTGCCTGCATGATTTCTGCTGAGTAGTCTGAACTTATTGATTCTCCCTTGAAGGAGACCTTTCTTTTCTCCCTGGCTGCTTTTAAAATTTTCTGTTTATCTTTGGTTTTGGCAAGTTTGATGATAATATGTCTTGGTGTTTTTCTTTTTGGATCAATCTTAAATGGGGTTCGATGAGCATCTTGGATAGATATCCTTTCGTCTTTCATGATGTCAGGGATATTTTCTGTCAGCAGATCTTCAGCTATTCTCTCTGTGTTTTCTGTCTTCCTTCCCTCTTCTGGGACTCCAATCACACGCAGATTATCCTTCTTGATAGAGTCCCACATAATTCTTAGGGTTTCTTCATTTTTTTAAATTCTTATATCTGATTTTTTTTCAGCTATGTTGGTGCTAATTCCCTGGTCCTCCAGATTTCCAACTCTGCAGTCTAATTGCTCAAGTCTACTCCTCTGACTTCCTATTGCATTGTCTAATTCTGTAATTTTATTGATACTCTTTTGGATTTCTGCATGCTGTCTCTCTGTGGATTCTTGCAACTTATTAATTTTTCCACTATGTTCTTGAATAATCTTTTTGAGTTCTTCAACTGTTTTATCAGTGTGTTCCTTGGCTTTTTCTGCAGTTTGCCTTATTTCATTTCTGAGGTCATGCCTGATGTCTTGAAGCATTTTGTAAATTAGTTTTTTATATTCTGTATCTGATAATTCCAGGATTGTATCTTCATTTGGGAAAGATTTTGATTCTTTTGTTTGGGGGGTTGTAGAAGCTGTCATGGTCTGCTTCTTTATGTGGTTTGATATCGACTGCTGTCTGTGAGCCATCACTAAGATATTGTAGTGATTTATTCTATGTTTGCTCACTGAGTCTTATCTTGTTTTGTTTTCTTTCAATATACGTGGATGGGCTACTAAATTGCGCTGTCTTGATTGTTGTAGCCCTTGACTTACTTATGACCTATTACCAGCTGGTTAGGGTTGTTGCCAGATATATATGCCTGAGTCTATTCACTGTTCTTGTGTAGAATCTGATTTTGGGTCATCAAGTGTGTGCTGCATCCTAACACCTATCCACCTTGAGAAGTAGTGGTGATAGTTGTGTGCACCAGATTCTATTAGCAGCTGGGGTTCACACTCCGGGGGCGGGGGGCAGGATGCTGACAGGCTTCCCCCAAGTGTCAGTGAGGTAGGTGTGTCTCTATTCCTAAAGCACCTTGGTGGGAGGCCTTTGCAGCTGTACCTTAGGCCCCCAGTGCAAGTACCTCTACAGATTGGTAGGTGTCACCCTCCTTAGACCCGTAAGGCAATAGGCTAGGTGGTCTGGGGGGAGCTTCAGCCCTCAGTTCCCTGTTGTGGGTCAGTTAGGGCTCTGTTGAATAAGCAGAGATATCAGACCTGGGAAACTTGTTTTTCCAGTAAATCCGCTAAACAAAATGCAGTCATATCCGTATCAGAAATGCCTTTGCATTTTAATAGCCACCTTGTTCCCTGTAGGGATGAAAGCCCAAGATATGGATCATATATGCTTGGCTGGAGCTGGTTCTGTGTTTTTAGTCCAATTAGGGAAGGATTTTTGGTCCCTGGGTTTTTTGTGGTTGCTTTTCTCAGGCAGGAAGAATTGGTTAGCAAAAGACCAAAAAAAAAAAAGGGAAAGAAAAGCCCTGGAGCCGGAGCCGTTCTCCCTCTGGCTCAGGAAATGGCGATGTTAATGAAGCCGCCTGGGAAGGGGAGGGGAGGTTTCAGAAAAACAGGAGAGAGTAGCACCCTGGGATATAGCCAAAGTTGCTTGTCTTACTTGGGATGACTATTTCATCTGAGATTCCCGAGGGGCATGTCGTCTATGTGTGCTGGCTGGGTAGAGATTGCCTGCTAGGGTCTGGCCTGCAGAAGCAGCGGTCAGTTCCTCCGCTGCCAGTCCACAGCCCAGCGTGAAGGTTTCCCGGCTGGGACGCTGCACTCCCGGCTCCAAAATCAGTCGCTGCCTCCTGGCCACTTCTCCTCCCAGCAGCCCCGTCGGCACGCCGCCTGCGCGGACCGGCTGGGCCCCCTCCCGGGGTTAGTTCAGGGGAGTAGGGCTGCGCCCCGTGTTTGCGCTGTCACAGATGCTGTGTTCAGCTCCCCTGCGCCCAGTCCTAGGCCCGGTGCCAAGGTTCCCCGGCTGGGACGCTGCACTCCGGGCTTCAAAACCAGTCACTGCTTCCTGGGGACTTCTCCTCCCACCCGCTGCGTCTCCACGCTGCCCGCGAGGACCAGCTGGACCCCCTCCCGGGGTCAGTTCAGGGGGGTAGGGCTGCGCTCCATGTTTGCGCCATCACAGATGTCGTGTTCAGCTCCCTTGCGCCCAGTCCTAAGCCCGGCGCCAAGGTTACCTGACTGGGACGCTGGCTCCAGGCTCTGAAAACAGTCGCTGCTTCCCCGTAGTTGTTCGTTCTCCGTCTCTGTCACTCAGGTTAACTCTTTAAATCTGTGTTTGTTGTTCAGGGTTCATAGATTGTTATGTATGTGATCGATTCACTTGTTTTTCTGAGTCTTTGTTGCAAGAGGGATCCGAGGTAGCGTCTACCTAGTCAGCCATCTTGGCCCCACCTCCTGGAAATATCTTTTTTCAGCAACATAAATGGCAGTTATACACGTGGACTTCATCAGATGGAATACAAATTGACAACATTTGTGAAAGAGACGATGGAAAAGCTCAATATCATCAGTCAGAACAATGCCAGTGGCCAGCTGCAGCACAGACCATCAATTGCTTATATGCAAGTTCAAGTTGAAGCTAAGGAAAATTAAAACAAGTCCATGAGAGCCAAAATATGACCTTGAACATATCCCGCCTGAATTTATACACCACGTCAAGAATAGATTTGATGCACTGAACACTAATGTCGGAAGAATAGACGAGTCGTGAGGTGACATCAAGGACATTATACATGAAGAAAGAAAAAGTCTATTAAAATGATAGGAAAAGAAAGAAAAGACCAAAAGGAATGTCAGGAGAGACTCTGAAACTTTCTGTAGAACATAGAGTAGCTAAAGCAAAAGGAAGAAATGATGAAGTGAAAGAGCTGAACAGAAGATTTCAAAGGGTGGCTTAAAAAGGCAAAGTGAAGTATTACAAGGAAATGTGCAAAGACCTAGAGTTAGAATACTAAAAGGGAAGAACATGCTCAGCATTTCTCAAGCTGAAAGAACTGAAGAAAAAATTCAAGCCTTGGATTGCAATATTAAGGATCCTATGGGCAAAATAAGGAGCATTGGTGGTACAGTGGTTACAGCACTTGGCTGCTAAACAAAAGGTCTTCAGTTCGAACTATCAGCTGCCCCACGTGAAAAGGATGTGGCAGTGGCTTCTGGAAAGGTTTATAGCCTTGGAAACCCTATAAGGGAGTTCTGCTATGTCCTGCAGGGTTGCTATGAGTTGGATTTGACTCAGTGGCTGTGGATTTGGCTTTTGGCTTTTTAAGCAAAATATTGAATGATGCAGGAAGCATCAAAGGAAGATGGAAGGAATACACAGTCACTGTACCAAAAAGAATTGGTCAACATTCAACCATTTCAAGAGGTAGCCTACGATTAAGAACCGATGGCATTCAAGAAAGAAGTCCAAGCTGCACTGAAGGCATTGGCAAAAACCTAGGCTCCAGCTTTTTGGTTTGGTTAAGTGCTACAGCTGCTAACCAAAAGGTCAGCAGTTCGAATCCACCAGGCACTCCTTAGAATCTCTGTGGGTAGTTCTGCTCTGTCCTACAGTGTTATTGTGAGTTGGAATCGACTTCAAGCAATGTTTTTTTTTTTTTTTTTTTTTAAACCTTTTGGTTAGCAGCCATAGCTCTTAACCACTGTGCCTCCAGGGGTCCAGTAATGGTGCAGGGATAGAAAAATGAATAGCCCAAATGTAACCAAATAGAAAACTTTAAAACAGACCCACACAAACTTGATAACACAGTAGAAGTGGTATTTCTTATCAAGGGGAATGGTGCCAGTAATCTTTTGGGAAAAAAATTCAATCCCTACCTCACAACATGCACAAAAAGAAAGTCCATATAGATTTAAAAACTTAAATGTGAAAATAAAACCTAAAAATTATTATACAAAAAGAGAAAGCTACCTTTATGACCTAAGAGTAAGACACAAGATGTACAAAAATCATACGGAGAAAGAATAATAAGTTTGACTCACTGAAATCTACGGCATAAACAAAATGAAAACACAAGCTACAGACTGGGAGAAGATATTTGCAACCCACTTAAAAAAGGATTTATATACAAATATTTAAGAACTCCTACAAATTAATAGAAGAGTAGCATTCCAATAGAAAAATGGGCAAGTAATAGTAGCTAACATATATTGTGCACTTACTTTGTGTCTTAGTTACTTAGTGCTACTGTAATAAAAAATACCACAAATCGGTGGCTTAAAGGAACAAAAGCTTATTTTCTCACCGTTTTTGGTTAGAAGTCCAAATCTGGGTCTCAGAGTGCTGATTCCCTCTGTGGGCCTGTTTCCAAGTTTCTGGTGTCTCCAGCAGTCTTTAGCGTGCCTTTGCTTGTGGATGTATCCTCACGTATCTCTTGTCCCCTGTGTGTGTATCTCTGTCTGGGCTGCTCTTTTTATGACATACCACTTTGCAGTGATTAAATTTAAGACTTACCCTACTCTGGTATAACCTCATAAACATAACAAAAGAAAACCATATTTCCAAACAGATTTACAGATACAAGGATTAGGACTTCAACACATTTTAGAGGGACACAATTCAATCCATAACACTTTGTATCAGGCACTGTTCTAATTGCTTTACACACACACACGCACAAAGAAACAAGGCTCCAAGAACTGACAATAACTGAGATGTTTCAGCAAAAGGATGCAATGCTGGAAGCGTTCACTCATCTTATCCAAGGAATTTGGAAGACAGCTACCTGGCCATCTGACTGGAAGAGATCCATGTTTATGTCCATTCCAAAGAAAGGTGATCCAACAGAATGTGGAAATAATTGAACCATTTCATTAGTATCACATGCAAGTAAAATTTTGCTTAAGATAATTAAAAAATGGTTGCAGAAGCACATTGACAGGGAACTGCCGGAAATTCAAGCCAAATTCAGGAGAGGATGTGGAACGAGGGATTCCATTGCTGACGTTAGGTGGATCTTGGCTGAAAGCAGAAAATACCAGAAAGGTGTTTACCTCTCTTTTATTGACAGTGCAAAGGCATTTGGCTGTGTGGATCCTGACAAATTATGGATAACATTTTGAAGAATGGGAATTTCAGAACCCTTAATTGTGTTTATGAGGAACCTGTGCATAGACCAAGAGGCAATTGTTTGAACAGAACAAGGGGATACCGTGTGGTTTAATGTCAGGAAAGGTATGCATGAAGGTTGTATTCTTTCATGATACTTATTCAGCCTGTATGCTGAGCAAATAATCTAAGAAGCTGGACTATATGAAGAAAAACACAGCATCAGGATTGGAGGTAGACTCCATAACATCCTGTGGTGTGCAGATGACAACTTTGCTTGCGGAAAGAAAAGATGATTTGAAGCATGTACTGATGAAGATCAAAGGTTACAGCCTTCAGTATGAATTACGCCTCCATGTAAGGTAACAAAAGTCCTCACAACTGGACCGAAATGCAACATCATGATAATTGGAGAAAATAGTGGCATTGCCAGGGATTTCATTTTACTTTGATCCACAATCAACACCCCTGGAAGCAGCAGTCAAGAAGTTAAATGACGTTGCATTGAGCAAATATGCTGCAAAAGACCTTTTGAAAGTATTAAAAAGCAAAGATGTCAGTTTGAGAATGAAGGTTAACCTTTCCCAAGCCATGGAATTTTCAGTCACGTCGTATGCATGTGAAAGCTGGACAGTGAATAAGGAAGACTGAACAGAAGAATTGATGCCTTTCAACTATGGCGTTGGGGAAGAACATGGACTGCCAGAAGAGCAAACAAATCTGTCTTGAAAGAGGTTGGAGCTAGGATGTTCCTTAGAAGTGAGACTGGTTAGACTTCTCCTGTACTTTGGACATGTTATTAGGAGGGACCAGTCCCTGGAGGAAGGACATAATGTTTGGTAAAGTAGAGGGTCAGCAAAAAGAGGAAGACCCTCAAAACGTGATGAATTGACACAGTGGCTGCAACAATGGACTCAAACATACCAAGGATTGTAAGGATGGTGCAGGACTGGGCATTGTTTTGTTATGGTCATAGGGTTGTTATGCGTTGGAACCGACTTGATGGCAAGTAACAACAGCAACAACCAGCAAAAGGGGCTTACGTGATCAAAAAAAAAAAAGAAAAATAAAACTCCGGACTCTTGGTCTCTAATGAGCTTCTGTGGCAGACAGTATTTCACATGTTTGTCACATCTCATTGTTGGGAGAATTAAATGCTTCCTGTGTGACTCCGCTGGGAGAGGACTCAGAAACTTTTGCCTGGTTTCCTCTGTATTTCATCCTGTGTTCTTTTTCCCTTGCTGATTTTGCTTCTGTCTTTTCATTGTAATAAATTATATAGCCAGGAGCCCTGTCATTCCTTATAGTAAGCCATCGAACCTTAGGGTTGTCTTGCGAACTCCCAACATAGGTAGATTTTTTGGTTCCTTTGGAAACCCTGGTGGCATAGTGGTTAAGTGCTATGGCTGCTAATCAAAGGGTCGGCAGTTCGAATCCGCCAGGTGATCCTTGGAAACTCTATGGGGCAGTTCTGCTCTGTCCTATAGGGTCGCTATGAATCGGAATTGACTTGACAGCACTGGGTTTTTCCAAAACATATTCTTTTTCTTATTAGGAAAAATCACAATACCTTAACTAAAAAGTAGAAGTATATGATAGTCTTACTGTATAAAATTAGCATTATTGAGTACTACCAGTTACCAGTTGCTGTTGAGTCAATTCCGACTTATGGTGCCCCCCGTGTGTGTCAGAATAGAAATGTGCTGCACAGGGTTTTCGGTGGCTGATTTTTCAGATGTAGATAGTCAGGCTTTTCTTCTGAGGTGCTTCTGGGTTAACAGCGAGCACATTAACTGTACCACCCAGGGGCTCTGAAGAATGCTAGGGAACTGAAAATGTATAGGAGTCTATTTATCTTAACTGTCTCCAGTATTATTTAAAAGAAAGGACTTTAGGACTTGTCCTCTTTGAAAATAAGTAATGAAAACAAAGATATGCATAGCCTTGTATCTTGACTGATTTTTACTATGCATTTCTTTAATAGGTGGTTATAAAGGTTTAAATGAAGAAGTTATAACAGGCTCTGGAAAGAGTAAGTTTTACTTTTGATAATGTATTTGATTTTTATAGTGAACATTCTTGGATTTCAAAAACATTCATCCTCTTTTTTTTGTTTGATCCCCTTTAAGATTCTTGGAAATCAGAAGCTGAAGGAGAAAGTGGTGACACTCAAGGTAAATTAATATTTGTGTGATCCTCATGAATGTGTATTGTATTTTAATAAAAATACAAAACATTTAAATGCATACAAACCCAAGCCAAACCTGTTGCCATCTAGTTGATTAAGACGCATAGCGACCCCATAGGACAGAGTAGAACTGCCCCGTAGGGTTTCCAAGGAGTGGGTGGTGGATTCAAACAGCCAACCTTTTGGTTAGCAGATGAAGGCTTATCACTGTACCACCAGGCCTGGTCCTGTATTTTATTTCAACAGTGAAAACTTTAATGGTAAGCAGTGGAAAGTTATAAAGTATTTCAAATTTGACTTGTCTATTTTCCTTCTACTTTTTGTAATGTAAATTGTGTTTTTTGTTTAAATTCCAAGGTCCAAAAGTGACTTACATACCACCTCCTCCACCTGAGGATGAGGACTCCATCTTTGCGCATTATCAGACAGGCATAAACTTTGACAAATATGATACTATTCTTGTGGAAGTATCTGGACATGATGCACCATCAGCAATACTGGTCAGTGTAAAAATTCTTTCTGTATTGACTCTGTAGCAAACTTTCGTTTTTAAATATATGGTACATTTCTTTTAGCTGCTATCGAAGAACATAAATATTTCACCATTAGTATCTGATATTTTTTCGCTTTCCAATCACTGGTAATTATCAGTGCATCCTAATTGCATGCTCAATTTCAGACTGCAGCAGCTGATAAAAATCTTCTGCTTCATCTTTGGCCTTAGTGGTTGGTGCGTAAATTTGAATAATAGTCGTATTAACTGGTTTCCCTTGTAGGCGTATGGATATTATCCTCTCACTGAGAGCGTTGTACTTCAGGACAGATCTTGAAATGTTCTTTTTGACGATGAATGCAACACCATCCCTCTTCAAGTTGTCATTCCCAGCGTAGTAGACTATATGATTGTCCAATTTAAAATGGCCAATACCAGTCCATTTCAGCTCACTAATGCCTAGGATATTGATGTTTATGCATTTCATTCATTTTTGGCGATTTCCAATTTTCCTAGATTCATACTTGGTACATTCCAGGTTCTGATTGTTAATGGATATTTGCAGCTGTTTCTTCTCATTTTGAGTGTGGTGCCACTTCCACAAATGAAGGTCCCGAAAGCTTTACTCCATCCTTGTCGCTAAGGTCGACTCTACTTTGAGGAGGCAACTCTTCCCCAGTCATCTTTTGAGTGCCTTTCAACCTAAGGGGCTCATCTTCCAGCACTATATCAGACAGTGTCCCACTGCTATTCATAAGGTTTTCACTGGCTAATTCTTTTCAGAAGTAGACTACTGGGTCCTTCTTCCTAGTCTGTCTTAGTCTGGAAGCTCAGCTGAAACCTGTCCGCTATGGGTGACCCTGCTGGTGTCTGAATACTGGTGGCATAGCTTCCAGCATCACAGCAACACACAAATCCCCACAGTACGACAAACTGATAGACACGTGGGGTATATCCCACCTGAATTTAGAGACCATCTCAAGAATAGATTTGACATGTTGAACACTGGTGATTGAAGACCAGAGGAGTTGTGTAATGACATCAAGGACATCATACGTGTACAAAGTGAGAGGTCATTGAAAAGGCTGGAAAGAAAAGACCAGGATGGATGTCAGAAGAGACTCTGAAACTTACTCATGAACACCGAGCAGCTAAAGCAAAAGCAAAAGGAAGAAATGATGAAGTAAAAGAACTGAACGAAAGATTTGAAAGGGCAGCTCGAGAAGACAAAGTATTATAATGATATGTAGAAAGAGCTGGAGACAGAAAACCAAAAGGGAAGAACACACTCTCGGTGTTTCTCAATCTGAAAGAACTGAAGAAAAAATTCAAGCCTCGAGTTGTAATAGTGAAGGATTCTATGGGGAAAATGCTAAATGATGCAGGAAGCATCAAAAGAAGATGAAAGGAATACACAAAGTCATTATACCAAAAAGAATTAGTTGACGTTCAACCACTTCAAGAGGTGGCATATGATCAGGAACCGATGATACTGAAGGAAGAAGTCCAAGCTGCTCTGAAGGCATTGGCAAAAAACAAGGCTTCAGGAATTGATGGAATATCAGTTGAGATGTTTCAACAAATGGATGGAGGTGCTCACTCGTCTATGCCAAGAAATATGGAAGACCTCCTGGAAGAGGTCCATATTTATGCCTATTCCCAAGAAAGGTGATCCAGCCGAATGTGGAAATTATCAAACAATATCATTAATTTCACATGCAAGCAAAATTTTGCTGAAGATCATTCAAAAACGGCTGCAGCAGTATGTTAACAGGGAACTGCCAGAAAATCAGGCTGGTTTCAGAAGAGGACGTGGAACCAGGGATATCATTGCTGATGTCAGATAGATCCTGGGTGAAAGCAGAGAATACCAGAAGGATGTTTACCTGTGTTTTATTGACTATGCAAAGGCATTCAACTGTGTGGCTGTTAACAAATTATGGATAACATTGCAAAGAATGGGAATTCCAGAACACTTAATTGTGCTCATGAGGAACCTTTACATAGATAAAGAGGTAGTCGTTCGGACAGAACAAGGGGATACTGAGTGGTTTAAAGTCAGAAAAGGTGTGCGTCAGGGTTGTATCCTTTCGCCATACCTATTTAATCTGTGTGCTGAGCAAATAATCTGAGAAGCTGGACTATATGAAGAAGAACGGGGCATCAGGATTGGAGGAAGACTAACAACCTGCGTTATGCTGATGACACAGCTTTGATGGCTGAGAGTTGAAAAGGACTTGAAGCACTTCCTATGAAGATCAAAGACTACAGCCTTCAGTATGGATTACACCTCAACATAAAACAAAGATCCTCACAGCTGGCCAATAAGCAACATCATGATAAATGGAGAAAAAATTGAAGTTATCAAGGATTTCGTTTTACTTGGATCCACAAACACCTGTGGAAGCAGCAGTCAAGAAATCAAAAGATGTATTGCATTGGGTAAATCTGCTGCAAAGACCCTCTTTAAGGTGTTGAAAAGTAAAGATGTCACCTTGAAGACTAGGGTGTGCCTGACCCAAGCCATGGTATTTTCAATCGCATCATATGCATGTGAAAGCTGGACAATAAATAAGGAAGACCGAAGAATTGACACCTTTAAATTGTGGTGTTGGTGAAGAATATTGAATATACCATGGACTGCCAAAAGAATGAACAAATCTGTCTTGGAAGAAGTACAACCAGGATGCTCCTTAGAAGCGAGGATGGTGAGACTGCGTTTTACATACTTTGGACCTGTCGTAAAGGAGGGATCAGTCCCTGGAGAAGGACATCATGCTTGGTAGAGTACAGGGTTAGCAGGAAAGAGGAAGACCCTCAATACACAGTGGCTGCAACAGTGAGCTCAACCATACCAGCAACTGTAAGGATGGCTCAAAACCAGGCAGTGTTTCATTCTGTGGTGCATAGGGTCGCTATGAGTTGGAACTGACTTGACGGTACCTAATAACAACAGTCTGATATCTGAAGTCAAAAATTTAGAACCGTGTTGGCCTTCTAGGATAGAATTAATTGCTGTGTCAAAAATTACTATTTCATCTCTACCTTCCCCTACCGGGATGAGAACTATATTTAAATTTACTGAAAAGTAGGGTTTTGAACCGATCAAACTGGTTCATCCATTCCTGAGGAAGGAAAACTGGAATAGACCTGAATTTTTACAATTTGGGTCATCCAGAATGGTAACTGCAATGGGAAAATTTTGGAATGGAATGCTTGAAAGAGGTGTAGTGAGGCCCATCAGAATCCTAATGCATGAGATTGGATTATTGGCAGTACAAAATCTAAGTGGCACTATTGGCCGCTGTGTTCGAGTGGGGCACTGCTGTTTCCCACTGTGCTCAAAACCCCACCGGCAAGATTTGGTTGCTATGCAATGTGTATACTGCTGTTGTTTTGCAAGAGAGGGAGGGGTTAGTTTCTAGCAGGGCTTTGACCTGTTAATTTTTCCCATTTTGGTTACCATTCTGGTTTATCCAAATTCTAAATATTCAGTGTCACTTCTTTTGCCATAACTGAACCAGGAAGAACCGGTTCGAAGCCCTTTTATTAGGGATTTGAAATGTTTGCTTCCTAAGTATGTGAGGAAGTGATTTTCCAAGGCGGAAGGGGGAACCCTCTGTTTTCTAGCGATATTTGTACCTGTAATGAGCCAATGTTACTTATCTGAGTTATTCATATTTCATAAGTATTGAGGAGGTAGAAAAAATGTTCTAGAACCACTGTTTACGGGGAATACTTTTTTCTTTCAAGTAATAATATTTGGGCTCTGGATATTTTTGAGTGCGGGCATATTGACAAAGTAACTTTAGGATACAAAGTGGAGCTAATGAAAACTTGAAACTAGTTTAAATGGAATAGGTTTATGGAATGATTTGCATATATATGTAAAATTTAATCACTGCCCCTCCCCCCACCTTTTTTTTTTCCTTTTTAGACTTTTGAAGAAGCTCATCTCTGTCAGACGCTGAATAACAACATCGCTAAAGCTGGTTATACAAAGCTTACTCCGGTGCAGAAATACAGTATTCCCATTATACTAGCAGGACGAGATTTGATGGCTTGTGCTCAAACAGGGTCTGGGAAGACTGTAAGTCATTTTCCTACATATATCCTGCCCCCTTAGTCAAACTGTTAGTTTTTTGAACTTGATTCTTCCTAAGTAGCTTGTATATCTTTTGTTGGATAGGTTTGTAGATGGCTTTATTTTGAACTATTATGAATATCCATGCCTTTGCTTCTGATTTCTGGTTTTGTTGGTGTTTGTATACTTCTGAAGAAAGAATTTTCAACTGTTTCTAGGGTAGTATTGCAGTCCGTAGACGTTTAATCTATTTCTAAATGTGTTCAGTCCCTTCTGGAACATGGTAGTATCTAAAATAAGATGATTAAAGGTCAGAGCACCAGAGGTTATGAAGCATTGACAGAGGCAGCAAATAATTTCAGTGATAATAGCTGATACACATTTGGAGTCAAAAGATAAAGAATGAGAAATAGCTGTATGCATTGTACCTGGTTCCTGGTATGAAGTACCTCAGTTTTTGCTAATTCTAAAAGAACGCTGGTGAGACCAGGCTAGTCATAGGACTAATTTAGGGGGGTTGCCTGTTAAATAGAGTATCATGAGATGAGTATTAAAGACTATCATTTCCAGAATCATAGAGTCCTGGTTCATAGTATTTTAGTCTTTAAGCAACCTCCCTGATAGAGTTGAAAGGAAATAGGTGAGTTGAATAATACAGCTGCTGATGAGTGACTTTAAACATACTTTTGGAGATCGATTTCACTGTCATTTGTCTAAATGAGGAAACTATAGCCCAGAATTTCTCTTGCCAGATGTAACTTCAATAAGGGTGATGTGTTTATAATCTAAATGAATAACTTTCTAGTTTTTGCTCTGCCTATGGACCACTGCGATCACGCATTCTGACTAATAATTTTATTGCTACTCCAAAAGGAGTCATTTAGAATAATTGCTAGATGCAGTGATTTGCATCAGATTATATTTATATTTCCCTTTATAAATAGGTTATTTTTGTTGATCTATTTAGAATGCACAAATGTCTTTTTTAAAAGAACTGAAAAATACTTTCATAATGTAGATTAATTTCATAAAACTTTTTATATTGTATAATATGAGCATAGAGACCTAAATGCTGAAAACTCACTGAAGTAAAAAATTTCATTTCTCATCTTAAAATTACCAGCAAGATGGGAGAAGAATCTAAAGGCTGTAAGGGCACAAGGGATGGTTTTCCACAGGGAGAAAGATGGTACATTATAAAAAAAGGTGTATAATATGCCATCTAACCTCTAGGCAGCTTTCCTCTTGCCAATTTTGGCTCATATGATGCGTGATGGAATAACTGCCAGTCGTTTTAAAGAGCTGCAGGAACCAGAGTGTATTATTGTAGCACCAACTCGAGAATTGATCAACCAAATCTATTTGGAAGCCAGAAAATTTTCTTTTGGGTAAGTACACCTAGATTGTCACTCACAAAAAAATTTTTTTAAAGAGATTTTTCTTACCCATTTTGAGAACTTGGTAATAATATACTCACATAATTAGCATTACTTGATTAAAGTGTACTTTTTCATTATCTTATGAGATAACTGTTTATCTTTTATTTTTAAAATACGCTTGTTAAAAACTAGATAATAATAGAGGTAGAAAGAAAATAATGAACATACCGATATATTTTCTGGTTATATTTTATGCATGTTTAAAAAATGAACTTAGAGTGTTCCTAATAATTTTCTGTTTTACACATAATTTCATAATATGGAAAACTGCTCATTACATAATCAGACCTAATTTTTAATAGCTTTACAATTGTTCATGTGTCTGAAGCCTTTTTATTTCCCTATTTTGGGCAGTTAAGTTGTTGCTAATTTGGGGTTATTATAAGTTAAACTGTAATGAATGTTTTGATACATGAAATTTTTGTTTTTTTAGTATTTTCTAACAATAAGTGTTTATAAGTTTTAATGTTAAAGGGTATGAACTTATTTTAAAGCTTTCATCAGTTTACATTTTTACCAGCAGTGTATGAAAATGACAATTTCACTATACCCTTTGCCAGTATTTGGTATATATTAGTTGTCTATTGCTGCTTAACAAATTCTTCAAAATCTCATTGCTTAGTACAGTAATCATTATCTCACAATTTCTAGAGGTCAGGAATTGTGTAAGAGCTTAGCTGAGTGGTTCTGGCTTGGGGTCTCTCATGAGATTGCAGACAAGACCTGTCAGCCAGGATTGCAGTCATCTGAAGGCTTAACTGGGCCTCTCCATGAGGATGCTTGAGTGTCGCTAGGAAATGGCAGTTGGTTTCTCCTAGATTGAATGACAAATGAGGAGGAGGAGGCGGCAATGGCTTTTATGAAATAGTCTCAGAAGTCCCAGATTGTCACTTCTGACATCTCCTGTTTATTAGATGTAAGTCACTAAATCTAAATCCTCCCCCTTACAAATGGTAGCATACTAAGCTACTTGCTGTTTTTTTTTTTTAATTAACAGTGTATTTTGGAGGTCCCACGCTTGATCTAGAACCATAG
Organism: Loxodonta africana; assembly: GCF_030014295.1. Lineage (NCBI taxonomy): Eukaryota > Metazoa > Chordata > Mammalia > Proboscidea > Elephantidae > Loxodonta > Loxodonta africana. The sequence goes on from NC_087343.1 coordinate 59,326,548, forward strand.
TTCTTTCTTTTTATGAATGTTTAGTGTTTCTTTGAATGACTATACTATAAGTCCTCTATTGGTAGACAATTAGGTAATTTTCAATCTTTCGATACTAAAAATAATGGCGGTAATGAATATTATTAAATATTCATCTTTGCCCATTTGTGGGAAATATCTGAAGGGTAAATTTCAAGATATGAGTTTATTGGGACAAAGGATAAATTTTTAAATTTAAATAGAGACTTTAAAATTGCAAAAGAGGTTATATCAATTTACCCTCTTGAATGCCAGTTTCCCAAAGCCTGGTTAGCATGGTATTATCACACTTGGCAGAAAATGTCTTCATTTGCCTTCCGTTTGAAAGTAATGTTGAACTTTTTTAGTGTCTAAAAGCCATTTGTCTTTTTTATGAACTGTTTATTCGTGTCTTAGGCCTATTTGTGTGTATGTGTGGGGGTGGGGTAGGGGGGTGGATTGTCTCTCATAGTTTTTGAAGATCCCTTTATCAGATAGGTTGCAAAATATTTTTTTCCAGTTTGGCTTTTTTTTTTTTTAAATTAACCTCTTGTGTTTGTGTTGTTACAGTTTATCCTATATTGATACGTTATTATTAGGCAAAATCCATAGTTTTCATTAAGGTTCACTCTTTGTGTTGTATAGTCTTATAAGCTTCGTCTACCGTTGTAGCATCCTACAGAACAGTGTGCCCTGGGTTCCGCCTTTCCTGTGAGCCCCTGGTGGCCGCTCATCATTTTATGTCTCTATAGTTTTTATCTTTCCCCAAATGTCATATATTTGGAATCATACTGTATGTAGCTTTTCCAGACTCACTTTTTTCACTTAGCAATATGTATTTAAGGTTCTTCCATATCTTTTTGTAGCTTGATAGCTCATTTTTTTTGATACCTGAATAATACTCCACTGTATGGATGTACTACAGTTTGTTTTTTTGTTTGCCTACTGAAGGACGTTTTGGTTGCTTCCAATTTTTGGCAGTTATGAATAAAGCCACTATAAATGTTCGTGTGCAGGTTTTTATGTGGACATATGTTTTCCACTCCTTTGGGTAAATATCTAGGCATGCGATTGCTGGATCAAGTGCTAGGTCTATGTTTGGCTTTGTGAGGAACTGCCAAGCTATCTTCCAAAGTGACTGTACCATTTTGTAGTCCCACCAACAGTGGATGACAATTCTCATTGCCCTATATCTTCATCAGCATTTGGTATTGTCAGTGTTTTGGATTTTAGCCATTTTAATAGGTACGTATTGGTATCTCATTATTGCTTTTATTTGCAATTCATTAATGACATACGATGTTGTGAGCATCTTTTCATATGCGTATTTGTCATCCATATATCTTCTTTGGTGAGGCGTCTGTTCAGATCTTTTGACAATTTTTTAATTAGGTGTGTTAGTTTTCTTATTATTGGTTTTAAGAGTTCTTTGTATATTTGAATATACGTCCTTCATCAGATGCCAGTGTTTTCTCCTAGCCTGTGTGTTTTCATTGTCTTAACACTGTCTTTCACAGAGAGGAAGTTTCTAATTTTAATGAAGTGGAGCATATCAATTTTTTCTTGTTATGGATCACGCTTCCGTATTTAAAAGGTCATTGCCAAACCTAAGTTTATATAGATTTTCTTCTGTGTTATCTTCTAGAAGTTGTACAGTTTTGCATCTTACGTTTAGGTCTATGATCCATTTCAAGTTAATTTTTGTGGAAGACATAGGTCTGTATCTGAGGATGTGCAGTCATTCCCGCACCATTTGTGGGAAGAAGAAAAAAAAAGCCAACCTATTCTTTCTCTATTGAATTGGCTTTGTTCTTTTGTCAAAGATAAGTTGACTATATTATGTGAGTGTATTTTTGGGTATCTGTTAGGTTCTGCTGACTATTTGTGTATTCCTTTGCCAGTACCACACTGTCTCGATCACACTGTTGCTTTATAGTAAGCATTTTTAAGTCAGATAGCATCAGCCCTCCAACTCTGTTCCTCTTCATTATTGTGTAGCTATTCTGGGTCTTTTGCCTTTCCATATAAACTTAGAATCAGTTCGTTGAAATCTACATAATAACTGGGATTTGATTGGCATTGCATTGAATCTGTAGATGAAGTTGGAAAGAATTGACATCTTAATAATATTTAGTCTTCTTACCATGAATATGAACTATCTCTTCATTTATTTAGGTCTTCTTTGATTTTTTTCATCAGAGTTTTGTAATTTTCTTCGTATAGATCCTATACATATTTTGTTAGATTTATACGTATTTTATTTGTTATGTTAATGTAAATGGTATTGTGTTTTTAATTTCAAATTCCAGTTATTCATTGCTGGTATATAGGAAAACAATTGACTTTTGTGTGTTAAACCCATATACTGCAACCTTGATATAAGCACTTATCAGTTCCAGCAGTTTTTTGTCAGTCCCTCAGGATTTTCTACATAGACATCATATCATCTGCAAATATACAGTTTTATTTCTTCCTTCCAAATCCTTATACTTTTTGTTTCATTCTCTTGTCTAATAGCATTAGCTGGGACTTCTAGTATGATGTTGAGTAGGAGTAGTGAGAGTATCATGTTAGCTGTAGGTTTTTTGTAGATGTTCTATATTAAGTTGAGGAAGTTCTCCATTCCTAGTTTATTGAGAGCTTTTATCATGAATGGATATTGGATTTTGTCAAATGCTTTTACTGCATTTATTGATGTGACTATATGATTTTTTTCTTTAGCCTGTCCTGGCGTATAATTCTGTTTATACATTGTTGGATTTGATTTGCTAGCCTTCTGTTGAGAATTTTTGCATCTATGTTCATGAGAGATATTGGTCTGTAATTTTCCTTCCTAGTAATGGCATTGTCTGGGTTTAGTGTTAGAGTAATGCTCACCTCATAGGATGAGTTAGAAAGTGTTCCCTCCTCTTTTATTTTTTGGAAGAGTTTGAGTGTTCTCTCCTCTTTTATCCTTTGGACGAGCTTGAGAAGAGTTGATGGTAATTCTTTAAATGTTTGGTAGAATTCACCAGTGAAGCCATCTGGGTCTGATGCTTTCTGTTTTGGAAAGTTATTAATTTTTGGTTTAATTTCTTTCATAGATATAGGCCTATTTAGATGATCTGCTTCTCCTTGTGTCAGTTTTGGTAGATTGTGTCTTTCAAGGAATTGGTCCATTTCATCTAAGTTACCAAAATTGTGGGCATAGAGTTGTTCATAGCATTCATTATCCTTTTAATGTCCATGGGATCACTTGTGATGGCCCCTCTTTCAGTTCTAATACCAGTAATTTGTATCTTCTTTTTTTCTGGGCTAGCCTTTGTAGAAATTTTGCCTTTGGACAATTTTATTGATCTTTTCAAAGAACCAGCTTTTGGTTTTGTTGGCTTTCTCCATTTCCTGTTTCAATAATTTCTGCATTAATTTGTATTATTTCTTCTGCTTAAAAAAAAAATTTTATTTTATTACTCTGGATTTAATTTGCTGTTCTGTCTTGAGTTTCCTAAGGTGGAAACTTGGATTTCATTTTCATTTAGTTCAAAATATTTTAAAATTTCTTTTGAGACTTCTTTGACTCATGTTATTTGTAAATGTGTTGCTTAATCTCTAAATATTTTGAGATAGCTGTATTTCTGCTACTGATTTCTACTTTAATTTCATTTAGTATGAGAGCATATTTTGTATGAGTCTAATCTTTTAAATTTGTTAAGGTGTATTTTATAGCTCAGGATATGGTCTATCTTGGTGAATGTTCAGTGTGAGCTTGAGTCTCTTAGTAGGTCTTTTAGTGCAGACTTACTTGTGACCTTCACAAGTGCTTCAGAGCTTTTTAAAAAAAATTCACCCCTTAGCTGAAACAGGAAGACTAGAGGGGGTTGCAGCTGAATATTTCACTTTCTCCGGTCTAAGACTACGGGAGTTCCCAGCACCCAGTGCCGTCGAGTCGATTCCGACTCATAGCGACTCTGTTGCAGTTGGGTAATGCCCTTTCCTCCATGGAAGCTAGAGGGGACTGGAAATTGGTTCCATCCCTCCATGCCAGTTACGCTCCGACATTGGTTAGCCTCTAGTAATTTCCTGTGAGAGGAGGTTGTTGTTAAGGAGAACTGAGCACTATTTTAAAAAGGTTCCGTTTCCCACCTGTAAGAAGCACAGAAGCATGAAGAGTCTTTTCTCAGAGCTTCACAGTGAGAAACTGGTGGGGCACCTGGGAGTAAAACTCAGGAAAATGTGAGGGCCCCCTCCTAAGACTGGGCCCTCAGGATTTATCTTTTTTTTTTTTAGCCTAGCCCGTGCTTAATCTCTAGTCAGCTACCCTTCTTTAAGTATTCCTACCTGATGCTGAATTTAGCTGAAATAGTTTCTGCTCCCTATATTCAGGGATTCTCTGTATCAGCCTGTCTGTTTTTTCCAGTTTTGGGGCTCGTAGTTTGCCCTGTGACCTCAATTCTCTGATGGATCTAAGAAGAGTAGTTAATTTTGACTTTTTCAGTTTTTTTTTTCCTAATGTGGTTTTTTTTTAATGTGGTTGGGACTGATGACTTCCCAACTTCCCAAGTCATCAGTTGTCATTTGTTCTCAACTTCTTTCTGGGAGGAAGTTTTTTTAGATAATTGTGTTCATTTTTTTCCTCATGAATTTTGATTTGTATTTTGTTAGAAACAAGTGCCTAATCTTCACATAGCTAGAAAATGATAATTATTTTTCTTGTCAATAGGACTTGTGTAAGAGCTGTTGTTATCTATGGGGGGACCCAGTTGGGACATTCAATTCGACAAATAATACAAGGCTGTAATATATTATGTGCTACACCTGGGAGACTGATGGATATCATAGGTAAAGAAAAGGTAGGCCCTAGAGTGATAACAAAATCGTGGGATTGATTAGTAATTTTTTCATATAGGAAAGGGGAAGAATGAAATAAGAAAGAAAGGTACTATTAATATTTATTAGAGCACCATTTATATTTTAGATCCTGTCAGATTCTTTGAATAAATTCTCTTGTAATTCTTAAAATAATCCCACCAGGAGATAAATAATATTTTCAATTTTATGCTTGAGAAAACAAACTTAATTAAATTACCTAATTAATTCCCTCAGTTAGCTCTAATAAGGGATAAAGCTAGGGTTAGATTCTGGATGCCTGATTCCAGAATCCATATTCTTTGTTTTATACCCCACAGCATTGAAAGAAAAATGCAATAAAGACTTTTTCCTAGTTTCATATATTCCCTGATAAAGTAGTTTTTTCCTGGAAAAAGTTTTTGTGGTATCAGTAATTTTGTCTCCTGTTTAAGCATGGGAATGATGTTTACCAGTCTTGTTAATTTTCTAAGTCTTTAGAAGAGATTTTAGGCTTCTGGTTTAGGTATTAACATACCAGATTATTTATTACATCCGTAAATCAATACTTTAAGTTCACTTTAAATGAACCTTACTTGATTTTTTTAGGCTCTTCTCTAAAGGATTACTCAAAACATGCTCTTTTTGTATAAGGCGTCTTTTTTAGGATACTCATTAAGAGTATACAGAGAGATTTACCTTGCTCTCTCAGTAAACATCTTCCATGGTGGATCCAAAGTTACTTATCTTCTTTTTGCAAATGTGTGCTTCTATTTATAGCAGTCAGTGTTTATGCAAAGGTAAGAGAAGTTTCCCAGTTGTTCCCAAGTGATTAGAGAATGGATCATTTATTAAGGGTGTGAAGGGGTTAGAAAAAAGTTATCAGTTATAAGACACTTGAATATATCATACTGTTAGGAGATTTTGTTTCTTACATTAAAGTGTCTGACTTTATCAGATAATGCGGTCTAGATCTGTAATGTCCAAAACAGTAGCAACTAGCTACATGTGGCTATTTAAATTAAAAATTATTATAAAATTAAAAGTTCAGTTCCTCAGTCACGCTAGCCACATTTCAAGCTCTTAATAGTTACATCTGACTAGTGGATACCACGTTGCGCAGTGCAGATATAGAACTTTTATTTTCATTGCAGAAAGCTCTACTGTGTATTGCTGATCTAGATGTTTTGGTGTATTTTAGCCTTAATTTTAAAAAGTCTCACAACATTAGAGAAAATTGAGAACTAAAGTTAACAATAATAGTATTATCCAAGTATAACAATTCTCTTCATTTTTTACATTGGTTACTAGGTTTTGACTTTTAAAGAATATTTTAATAGTTGCAATTTTGGAGAATAGTTTAATGTATTAACTAGTATGCATTTTCTGTTCTAATCCTTGAAAATATTCTGAAAGATTGGTCTCAAACAAGTCAAATATTTAGTTTTGGATGAAGCTGATCGCATGCTGGATATGGGTTTTGGGCCAGAAATGAAGAAGTTACTTTCCTGCCCAGGAATGCCGTCAAAGGAGCAGCGTCAAACTCTTATGTTTAGTGCAACTTTTCCAGAGGAAATTCAAAGGTAAATTTTTTTTCTTCTTAAACATAATGTGAATATATATATATAAATTCCTTTATGGAAGGTGAAGCAATGTGAATATCCTATTTTAAATAGATTTATTTTTTTTAAAAGGTTTTAACATAGGTATTTAAAAAATAAATGTATTCCTAAAATGTTTTGCCACGGTTTTTAATTGTGTTTCTTCTTTATTCCTGGTTTACATTAGCATTGCATTTTATCAAAAATGTGCGTGCATGTACACCTAGTCCGCATTTACTGACTGTCTTGTTATCTGACATTTCACATTTATGACAATAGTAAAAAAAATCTACTGTCTATTTTGAGCATTAACAAGGCATTGGGCATGGCAACAATGACTGCGGAGTGTCCCTCCCTAGAGGAGGGTCTTTGGGTAGCCTTCTGGAAGCCGGGCCGTGCTGCCCCGAGTCCTCTACTCCTTCCTGCCGGCCTGGGTGCCACATCCAGCTGCTGTACAGGATCAGCCTCTAGGCAGAGCTCGCAGGCAGCACCAAGCCAGCAGGCACCTGTTTGGGTTCCCAGCTCCTATGCAACCAGAGGTCCAGCAGCTCAAAATTGTTATAGGGTGGAAAGGGAGGAAACAGAGAAAAGAAAGAGGCATTGGAGAGGGTGTTTGGAAGAAATGTGAGTTTAATGACATCCGAAAATGAGCCAAACGGGGCCTGAAGCCCATGCCCCAATAGGGCTAGGCACATGGCCAGGCTCCTAGCACCCTCGCAGGAAGCCCCGAGCCTTGATTTCTCACCAGGACCAAAGGGCAGAGCAGGCTTCTGGATCTTGAATGCAGGACTTGCAAGGGTGGGAGTGGAGCCCTGAAGGTGGCTCCAAGAGGGAAGCTCTACCCAGCACCGGAGGAAGGTGGAGTGGTTAAGCTGTGGGCCCTCCAGGCACACAGCCTGGCTCTATCTAGCTTTGTCACCTCTGCAGAGGAATAATCCATAACTGGATGGCAGTAGGTTTTTTTTGGGTGGAGACTGGTCACAGTGATGAGCACATCGGTAAACCTTAGCTGTTATTATTTCCATGATCATATTTTCTAAGTAAAAAAAGTTGTACAAATGGTTAGTCTAAAAACAGAAAAAAAAAAAAAAATCCTCCCTTTTTACCTAATGCTGATTTTCATGTAATGACCTGGTCTTTGAAACCTAAACATGTCAATAAGTGAAATGTGGGTGTATTTATATACATACATATACATGTGTATGTATATGTATGTATATACACACGTATATATGTACACACGTGTACATATATACATATTTATATACATATACCGTTGAGTTGATTCTGACTCGTAGCGACCCTGTAGTGACCCTATAGGACAGAGTAGAACTGCCCTATAGGGTTTTCAAGGAGCGACTGGTAGATTCAAATTGCTGACCTTTTGGTTAGCAGCCTGAGCAATTTAACCACTGTGCCACGAGGGCACACATACATTTACATTATGCATATGTATTTCTGTGTCTCTCACCATTGTGAGTTTCTCTGGGTCTACAGAAATATTTTCGTCTTTGTAGCAAGTACCTAGCTATGATAAAATAAAAAATTGTGCTTGCTAAATGAAGTTATTATTATGGCTTCACCTCAAACCTAAATTTATAGAACTTAGGAGAATTGGGCTTGGGTAGAAAATTCACATACCAATTATTGACAGATTTGAGAATCATACTATACCATGTGGTCTGGTGAATTCAGAGATCAAGAAAATAACACATAGGAGGGTGACTCCTTTTCTTGCCTGCTGGTCACTTGGCACAGGAAGCCTTAAGTGCCCAGGCAGCAACTGTAGAATATTATTTAGTAGGACTCTTGCTATTTTCTTTATTGGAACTGTTTTTGTCTTTGCGAACCAGGACCTCTAAATCTGAGGAACCTAGAGTTGTCAGTGGGATGGGAAGCATAGATTTTCCAAGTGGGCTGCTGGGAGTGATAATAAGTGGGAGCCGTTTGCTTCCATCCCTTGGCCAGATCCATGCACCATATAAAGACCTCTGTTTCAAAGAGATACTGCATCCTCTTGGATGATGTCCAGTTGTTATGGATTGAATTGTGTTCCCCCAAAATATCTGTCAACTTGGCTAGGCCATGATTCCTGGTGTTGTGCAATTGTCCACCATTTTGTCATCTAATGTGATTTTACTATGTGTTGTAAATCCTATCTCTATGATGTTAATGAGGTGTGGGATTAGAGGCAGTTACGTTAAAGAGGCAGGACTCAATCTACAAGATTAAGTTGTGTCTAAAAAAAAATAAATTTTTTTTTAAGTCAGTATCCCTCTTTTTTTTAAATTGTGCTTTAGATGAAAGTTTACAGCTCAAGTTAATTTCTCATACAAAAATTTATACACATACTGTTATGTGACCCTAGCTGCAATCCGTATAATGTGACAGCACCCTCCCCCTTTCCACCCCCCATTTCCTGTGTCCATTCAACCAGTTCCTGTCCCATTCTGCCTTCTCATTTTGCCTCCGGACAGAAGCTGCCCGTTTAGTCTCATGTATCTAATTGAACTAAGAAGCATACTCTTCACGAGTATTATTTTATGTTTTATACTCCAGTCTAATCTCTGTCTGAAGAGTTGGCTTCGGAAATGGTTTTAGTTCTGGCTTAACAGAGAGTCTGGGGGCCACGTCTTCTGGGGTTCCTCTAGTCTCAATCAGACCACTAAGTCTGGTTTTTTTATGTGGATTTGAGTTCTGCACCCCACTTTTCTCCTGCTCCATCAATGACTCTCTGTTGTGTTCCCTGGTCTCAGGCTGGTAGAGTCTCTGGTTTACATGGCCCTTTCGTCTCTTGGGCTAATATTTTTCTTGTGTCTTTGATGTTCTTCATTCTCCTTTACTACAGATGGATTGGAACCAATTGATGGATCTTAGATGGCTGCTCGAAAGCTTTTAAGACCCAGATTCCACTCGCCAAAGTGGGATGTAGGACATTTTTTCTTAATAAACTTTGTTACACCAGTTGACCTAGATGTCCCCCAAAACCATGGTCCCCAGACGCCCACCCTGCTGCTCTGTCCCTTGAAGTGTTTGGTTGTGTTAAGGAAACGTCTTAGCTTTTGCTTTAGCCCAGTTGTGCTGACTTCCCTATATTTCGTGTTGTCCTTCCCTTCACCTAAGGTAATTTGTGTCTACTATCTAGTTATCTAGTTAGTGAATTCCCCTTTTCCTCCCTTCCCACCCTCTTAACCATCAAAGAGTGTTTTCTTCTGTGTTTAAACCTTTTCTTGAGTTCTGTAATAGTGGTCTCATACAATATTTGTCCTTTTGTGACGAATTTCACTCAGCATAGTGCCTTCCAGATTCATCCATGTTGTGAGATGTTTCATGGATTCATAGTTGTTCTTTATTGTTGCATGGTATTCCGTCGTGCAAATATACCATGATTTGTTTATCCCTTTGTCTTTTGATGGATACTTAGGTTGTTTCCATGTTTTTGCTATTGTGAACAGTGCTGCAATGAACGTGACTGTGCATGTATCTATTCATGTGACGGCTCTTACTTCTCTAGGATATATACCAAGGAGTAGGGTTGCTGGATCATATGGTACTTTTATGTCTAGCTTTTTAAGGAAGTGCTGAATTGATTTCCAAAGTGGTTATACCATTTTACATTCCTGCCAGCAGTGTATAAGTGGTCCAGTCGCTCCACAACCTCTCCAGCATTGATTATTTTGTGTTTTTTGGATGAATGATAGCCTAGTTGGGGTGAGATAGTATCTCATGTAGTTTTGATTTGCATTTCTCTGATGGCTAATGCTCTTGAGCATTTCCTCGTGTATCTGTAAGCTGCCTGAATGTCTTTGGTGAAGTGCCTGTTCAAATCCTTTGGGTATTTTTTAATTGGGTTATTTGTCTTTTTGTTGTTGAGGTGTAGTAGCTTGTAGATTTTAGAGATTAGACTCTGATTGGATATGTCGAAGCCAAAATTTTTTTCCCAGTCTTTAGGTTGTCTTTTTACTCTTTTGGTAAGCGTAAAGGTTTGATTTTTAGGAGCTCTCAGTTACCTGGTTTTTCTTCTGCTGTTTGTGCATTGTTGGTTATGTTTTGTATTCTGTTTATGCAATGTATTAGAGCTCCTAGCATTGTCTCTATTTTTTCTTCCATGATTTTTATCGCCTTAAATTTTATATTTAGGTCTTCCATCCATTTTGAGTTAGTTTTTGTATGTGGTGTGAAGTATGGGTCTTGTTTCATTTTTTTGCACATGGATATCCAGTTATGCCAGCACCATTTGTTAAAGAGACTGTCTTTTCCCCATTTAACCAACTTTGGGCCTTTGTCAAATATCAGCTGTTTGTAGATGGATCGATTTATGTCTGAATTCTCAATTCTGTTCCATTGGTCCATTTATCTGTTGTTGTACCAGTACTAGGCTGTTACGACTACTGTGGCAGTATACTAGGTACTAAAATCAGGTAGTGTGAGGCCTCCCACTTTGTTGTTGTTCTTCAGTAATGCTTTACTTATGGGGGGCCTCTTCCCTTTCCACATGACGTTGGTGATTTGTTTTTCCATCTCATTAAAAAATGTAGTTGGAATTTGGATTGGGATTGTGTGGTACCTGTAGATCGTTTTGGGTAGAATTAACATTTTCACAATATTGAGTCTCCTGTCCACGAACAAGATATGTTTTTCTACTTATGTAGGTCTCTTTTGGTTTCTTGTAGTAGTGTCTTGTAGTTTTCTTTGTATAGGTCTTTTAAGTCTCTGGTTAGATTTATTCCCAAGTATTTTATCTTCTCGGGTGTAGAGGAATCAAACTGATTTGTGTATGTTTATCTTGTATCCAGAAACTTTGCTGAAATCTTCTCTTAGCCGGTAGTTTTCTTATAGATTCGTTGGGATTTTCTGTGTGTAAGATCATATCATCTGCAAATAGGGGTACTTTTACTTCTTCCTTACTGTCATGGATTGAATTATGTCCCCCAAAACATGAGTGTATCAGTTGGGCTGGGCCATGATTTCTAGTATTGTGTGATTTTCCCATATATTGTAAATCTTGCCTTTATGATGTTAATGAGGGAGAATGGGTGGCAGTTGTGTTAGTGAGGCAGGATTCAACCTATAGGACTGGATTGCGTCTTGAGGCAGTCTCTTGAGATATAAAAGATAGAGGCAAGCAGAGAGACAGGAATACCTCATACCACCAAGAAAGCAGCACCAGGAGCAGAGCTCGTCCTTTGGACACGGGGGTCCCTATGCCTGAGAAGGTCCTTGACCAGGGGAAGATTGAGGACTAGGACCTCCCTCCAGAGCGGACAGAGAGAAAAAGACTTCCCCTAAAGCCAATGCCCTGAGTTTGGACTTGTAACCTACGAGACTGTGAGAAAATAAATTTCTCTTTCTTAAAACCATGCACTTGTGGTATTTCTGTTGTGGCAGCACTAGATAACTAAGACACTTACCAATTTGGATGCCGTTTCTTTTTCTTGCCTTATTGCTCTGGCTGGGACCTCTAGCACAATGTTGAATAAGAGTGGTGATAAAGGTCATCCTTGCCTGGTTCCCATTCTAAAGGGGAATGGTTTCAGACTCCATTTTAGCATGATGTTGGCTATTGGCTTTGTATAAATGCCCTTTATTACGTTGAGGAATTTCCCTTCTTTTCCTATTTGGCTGAGTTTTTATCACAAATGGGTGTTGGACTTTGTCAGATGCCTTTTCTGCATCAACTGATAAGATCATGTGGTTCTTTTGTTTTATTTATGTGATGGATTACATTGATTGTTTCTCTAATGCCAAACCATCCTTGTATACCTGGTATGAATCCCACTTGGTCATGGTGAATTTTTTTTTTTGATATGTTTTTGAAATTCTATTGGCAAGAATTTTGTCGATGATTTTTGCATCTTTGTTCGTGAGGGATATAGGTCTGTAATTCTCCTTTTTTTGTGGTGTCTTTACCTGGTTTTGGTATCAGGGTTATACTGACTTCATAGAATGAGTTTGGGAGTATCCCATCCTTTTCTATGCTCTGAAAAACCTTTAGAGGTAGCAGTGTTAACTCTTCTCTGAAAGTTTGGTAGAGTTTTCCAGTGAAGCCATCAGGGGCCAGGATTTTTTTTCTTGGGAGTTTTTAAATTACCTCTTTAATCTCTTCTTTTGTTTTAGGTTTATTTAGTGTTCTGCCTCTGTTTGTGTTAGTTTAGGGTGGTAGTGTGTTTCTAGAAATTTGTCCATTTCTTCTAGGTTTTCAAATTTGTTGGAGTACAATTTTTCATGGTATTCTGTTACGATTCTTCTCATTTCATTTGGATCTGTTGTGGTATCCCATGTCTTATTCTGGTTATTTGCTTCCTCTTTTGTTTTTGTTTTGTCAGTTTGGCCAGTGGTTTATTAGTTTTGATGATCTTCTCAGAGAACCAGCTTTTGGTCTTGTTAACTCTTTCAGTTGTTTTCCTGTTCTCTATTTCGTTTATTTCTGCTCTAGTTTTTATTATTTTCTTTCTTCTGGCGCCCCTTGGCTTCTTTTGCTGCTCTCTTTCTGTTTGTTCAAGTTGTAGAGTTAATGTTTTGATTTTGACCCTTTCAACTTTTTGGATGTGTGCATTTATTGCAATAAATTGTAAGCCAGTCTCTTTTGAGATACGAAAGGAGAAGTGAGCAGAGAGACAGGGGACTGCATACCACCAAGAAAGAAATGTCAGGAGCTGAGCATATCTTTTGGCCCTAGATTCCTACTCCGAGAAGCTCCTGGGCCAGGGGAAGATTGATGGCAAGGACCTTCCTTCAGAGACAAAAGGGAAAGCTTTCCACTAGAGCTAGCACCTGAATTTGGACTTGTAGCCTCCTAAACTGTGACAGAATAAATTTTTTTGTTAAAGCCGTCCACTTGTGATATCTCTGTTATAGTGGCACTGGATAACTAAGACACCCATCTTCATAAATAGTCATCTTCAAGCTAGCCCTGTTCCTTCAGCTGACTGTTTCAGTGTTTTCTCAGGCTAACAGTTTCTGGGTGGTATGGATCCTTAGGTCAAACTTTCAACTTGAAGACTCTTCTAAGTAGACATCATTTAATCTATTCCCTGCTGCTGTATCTTATAAAAGAAGCTGAAAAACCACTTTACACAGTTCTTGGAATATAGTGTTCATTGTTATAACACTGGATTGTAATTATTTCTTATCTAACTATATCCTACTACATTTCACATATTTTGGGCATGTTATCAGGAGGGATCAGTCCCTGGAGATGGACACCAAAAAAGAGAAAGGCCCTCAATGAGATGGATTGACACAGTGGCTGCAATAGGCTTAAACATAACGATTGTGAGGATGGCTCAGGAGCGAGCAGTTTCTTTCTGTTGTACACAGGGTCGCTGTGAGTCAGAACTGACTCCATGGCACCTAACACCACCACCCTACTTGATGTTGTATAACAACCTCAGAGGCAGACACCATCATGTTCGTCCTTGTACTTACAGTGTTTTGTAGCATGTACGCCCAGTACTTTGTACCCATGAATGTTTTAGTGAATGAAAAAGGTGATGAATAATTAAGAATTTCAGGGTTTGTGCCTATGTGAGAAAGTGCTTGACTTTAGAAGGAGGTATATAAAGAAGCTTTTTCTTTTCTTTTGTGGGAAGACAGCAGGGAGGTGAAAGAAGAAGTGTTTTGTTAGATCCTGGATATGCTGAGTTTGAGCTATTTTCATAACATCCTATCAGGCAGCTAGAAAATAAGGCAGAAAGAAGCCCTGCTGGCACAGTTATAAACGCTAGGCTGCGAACCTAAAGGTTGGAAGTTTGAACCAACCCAGTGACTCTGCTGGAAGAAAGACCTAGTGGCCTGCTCCCCTAAAAATTACAGCATAGAAAATCGTATGGGTCAGTTCTTCGTCACATGGGATCGCTATGAGTCGAAACTGATTCGATGCCACCTAACAACAACAACAATTAAGGGGAGAGAAGGAGGATCAAAGGTTGATTTGGGCCTCCCTGTGACCACTATAAACTCAGCTCTGTAATTCGTGATTTTTTTCCACGTTTCTGGATGATCTAAAGCAAGACTTCTCAGTTGTATGCTATCAGTGAGTTACATGTATCAAGATGTTGATTCCCTTAATCTTCAGAGTGGTTACACACAGCCTGGTACAGCCTATCCCATGCACTCTTTACGTTTTGTTCCGTTTGTTTGCCCAATTGTGTTACACAAGTATCATTTTCTTTGTGTGTCATGACTTACCATATGGTTTTCTAATAATTTCTAATAATTGTTCCTTTGAAGTATAGTAGTTTAACAGGTGGTACGTTCAGAAAATGCCGCCTAGGGATAATATACATAAAAGCAATGAATAAAGAACGGAATTTATATATACATAAAAGCAGTGAATGAAGAACAGCATTTGTGCCATAGGCTTGCATTTCAGTTTTTAAATAAAATTTCCTGTTTTTTGAGGCCTGATATTTTAGTGCAGTGCACTTATTATTGTTCTGTACACATTTTATATAGTTTTGAATGGCCAGCAGACTCTCTTGAAATTACTGTCTCTGTGTTAGACACAGACCTCTTCATTAGTAGTTATGTATTTAGCAAAATCTTAACATTTTGTACTGATCTTTAAAAATAATACTTGGATGAAATAAGTAACCACTTTATCTTATCGTAGGTGTTGTAATCACTTTCTAGTTAATGATGAAGTAACACTTGCAGAAATTCAGTAAACATTGCGAGTATTAATGGAAGAGAAGTTAAGAAATAATCTTTTGTCTTTCAAGGTTGGCTGGGGAGTTTTTAAAGTCAGATTATTTATTTGTTGCTGTTGGACAAGTGGGTGGAGCATGTAGAGATGTTCAACAGACCATTCTCCAAGTTGGCCAGTACTCAAAAAGAGAAAAACTTGTCGAAATTCTACGAAACATAGGTATCTTTATATTGATAATATTTCTTGTTATGATTTTGATGTTTTTAAATTATTTTTTTTATCATTACTAGTTTTATTAACTATAGTCTAATACTTACATGAAACTTTTCTTAACATTACACAGGGAACAGTAAATAAAAAAAAAATTGAAAGCTTCAATGTATAAAGAAAGAGGTAGGGTTAAATAATACAGAGGTACAGTGGTTTAGGTTTCTGGTGCATACTTTATGTTGCATCTGTAAGGGAAAATGAAAGAGAAAAAAAATTGCTAATACCATGGAAGTTCTCATGAGAATTTTTTTAAAATTGCGAGTCCAAATTAATTACTTCATTCAATAACTTTGAACAGGGTTTGAAATAAGATTTCATGGTCTTATGATTTATAATACTGTGACAAATTTTATTTTAATTATTTGAATAATCTCTTGCCAGTAAGCACAAAAGGAGATGCCCCAGCTCATTTATAATGCCTGGGGAACAGCTGAGAGATAGTGTGATTGTTCTGGACATTCCTGACAAAGATCAAGGTGCAGGGAAAAAACTGTCAGCTTTGTCTGCAATAAAAGCCAAGGCATTAAGGAAATGATTTTAAAAGGATCAATGCCTGAATCAGTGATTTAAAGCAAGCCAACAGCTTAGTAAACATTCAGTGAAAGTCATAAAACAATGGTAGCTCAGTCAGGTATGCATGTGACTAATGGAAATGGGACTAAAATCATTATGTGTTGTGAGTAAATGACTAAATCAGTTCAGGAACGCTCAGGATACAGTTCTTCCATCAGGACAGCCTATTTCCAGCCGTGCTCGCATGCACGCCTCACTCTGGCCCTCCACCTCTGCCCTGCTCAGGCAAGTGTTACAAAGCTGTTTTAGCTCTACCAATAAGTGCCTAAAGACACCCTACTCCTCCAGTAAGACTTGGCCGAAAGGCACTCAATTTTCTCTTTCCGTGGCCAGGAAGCCCACTGCACCATCTCCTGCCGATCTCTCTTGCCGGTCTCTCCTGCTGCTGTTTTTCTACCACTGCTTCTCACTGTCTTCAGTGTTATATTTCTCTGTCTCCTGGGTCCAGGAGCTTCTCAGCAGGGGGATCCTGGGTCCAAAGGACATGCTCTCCACTCCTGGCTGTTCTTCCTTGGTAGTAGTAGGATCTTCTCTCTGCTGTGGAGTTGGCTCTCTTTTAAGGCAAAACTGATGACCAGTCCCCTTGGCGGGCCATAATTGCCTTATTTGCACAGACTCACACACAAAGGTGATCCATTACACTGTATTGGTATGGGTTTTAGATAGCTTAAGAAGAAAGTGAAAATGCACAAAATAGAACATTCAAGTAACATCAACAGTATTCCAAATGACCACAATAAAATTTTCCATATCAGTTCCTCCAGTCCTTATGTAATTAATTCTCGTTTCATTGAATGTGTTACAGTCTGCTTTCATGATTCTATCTGCTTCTAGACTAAAGAGAGTTCTGGAGATCTGCTCAGTTCACTGATATGGTTCAGTCTTAGAAAGGTAAAAGCGGAAGAGTTGTCAGAAGAGAGTCAACACTTGATTAGCATAGGATCATGGATGCCTGAAAAACAATATTTGGTATCACTTTATTAAAATGATGATATATAGCATTTAAAAATAAATGCAGATAATGACATGATTGTAAAAAAAAATAGCTCTTTCATAAATGAGGAATCTTTTTTGTTCTTTGTCTCCCCCCTTGAATAAAGACAACAAAGTCAATAGAATCTCTGTTCTCTAGACTGATTACACAGGAGGTAAAGAATAACCTTTCATATTGTGAGTGAGGCCAGAAACAGTAATCAAGAAAGTCAGTTCCATCTAAATTGAGTGAGCTTTGCTAATACGTTAGCATATTTCATAGCTTATTTTCAGACTTGGATATTATATATCAAAGCAAATAAAGTTCACTTTCCAAGTTTTGTCCTTCATTGCACTTTGACACATTTTGGAACAAACTGACATTTTACTTAAGGACTAAGTGGGTCCCTAACAACCATCAAAAGGTCCATGAGGTTAAAAATAAATAAGGTCTTTTTTTTTTTTTAACATGCAATACTTTAAAAAAATTTCTCAGTTTTAATTATTAATATGGTAAATACCAGTAGTTACAACCCACATAACAAAAACCCTTTGGGATCATAATAATTTTTTAAGAGTTTAAAGGGGTCCACAAAGTTTGAGAGTCCCTACTTTAGGAAAAACTACCCTTTCCCCAGAAGAACAAAAGCCTATACAATTTGTATTTCTCTGAAAATAAATTAAAAAATAAATTTTTATTTTGTATTTATCACACCTTGTATAGTCTTAGCCATTTATAGAGGAGAGGAGGACCCTGTGACAGATTTCAAACTACTAACAGTTTTGGCAGGGAGTGGACAATTGAGAGATACCATGCACAAGCATTTTAGCAGATTACCAGAGCTCATGAACTTTCTACACAATTTTCTACACTGCACACATCCCTTTTACAGTTTAATTAACATGATTCAAAGGTAATATCCTCTCTATAGCAAGAGGACATCATGTTTGGTAAAGTAGAGGGTGAGTAAAAATGAGGAAAACTCTCAGTGAGATGTAGTCTCATTATAATCTCAATGGTGGACTCACATAGATCAAAGATCTTGAAGATAGTGCAGGACAGTCAGTTTTTCATTGTTATGTATAAGGTCACCATGAGTCAGAGCAGACTCCAGGGCCACTAACAGCAACAACAACAACATTGATGACAGGATACTCTTCCCCATCTCAGTTAATGGTAGTTCCAGTCTTCGAGTTACTTAGGCACAAAATCTTGGAGTCGTCCTTGATTTCTATCTTTCTCTAACTTTATGTCTGATATGTTAACAAAATCCTTTGGCGCTGTAATCAAAATATATCCAGAATTCAGTAACTGCTCAGTTAAAACAAAGATCACATCATGTCACTTCTGTACTGAAAACCCAATGGCTTCCTTTCTCAGGGTAAAGTTCTTTCAGTGGTCTTCAAGGATCTGTGTGTTATGGCTCTCCATTAATTCTCTGACTTGCTGTCTCCTGCTCTCTCTGGCTCAGTCTGCCTACCTACATATTCCTCATTACTGTTCCCTCACATACAGAAGGCATACCTGTGACTCATGGCCTTTGTACTTGGTTTTCCTCTTCTCAGAATGTAGTGGCCACATGGGGCCCTCTTTTCTGTTTTTTTTTTTTTTTGAGCACATCGAGAGCACTCATGCCTGAGAGCCTTTGCACTCGTTCTTCTGCCTTTCCCCGCATATCTGCATAGCTTACCATTTTACTTTTTTCATATCTCTGTTCAGGTATTATCTCCTATTTAGAGAAGTTAACCTATCTAAAGTAACCCTCTCTGAACACTTTATCCTGTTGAATTTTCCTTTTTAGGACTTGGCACATAATATTTGTTTATTTGCCTCCAACAGTGAGAGCAGGGGCTTTGTTTTATTGCTCTATTTCCAACACCTAGAACAGTGACTGGCATCTAGTAAGCACTAAATATTTGTTGAATTAATGAATGAAGTAAGCTTATGGGGAGATGGGGGAGAAATACCATTAAGAACAGTAGCACATTCTTTTTTCCATTCTCATCTTTTCTAACATTTTGTAGGAAAATTCCCTTTGTTGAAAAATTGCTGGCCCATGCTTGCATTGCTACCAGTTAAAATAATAACTATTCCTTAACAAGCTAAGGCCCTAGGATAAGGCAATCATTTAGTTTTCTTTATATATAAGGTACTTTAGAGGTGAAGGGGATTGAATTAAGAGGTAATGTTGGAATGTGGAATATTGTAGAGTTTGGGAGCCCTGGGTTGAATGCCACTATCAGTAAACACCTTGGACAATCAGGCAGAATGATGGATTGGATTATCTTGGGAGATAGAGGGCAAAGGCATTTATAGAGGGGAAGAGGACCCTGAGACAGATTTGAAACCAACAGTTGGTAGGTAGATGTATCATTTAACTTTTCCTGAGTTTCTGTTTTCCTGGTGTTGGCCTGGGAGAAGAAAGGACAAGTGAACTTTTTAGTCCTTAAACTAGAAACATAGTCTTTATCTCTTCAGCTTTGACATTCAGCCATTCAGGAAATATTTGAGCCCTTGTCACAAACCAGGCCTGGCTATGGGTGCTGAAAGCAGAGTGGTAGATGGGACAAGACTTCCTGCTTCTCCTGTCCCTTTTTTTTTTTTTTTTCTACATTTTAAAGTTTGAATTTTAATCATTGTGTTTTATTGTTTTATAGGTGATGAAAGAACTATGGTCTTTGTTGAAACCAAGAAAAAAGCAGATTTTATTGCAACCTTTCTTTGTCAAGAAAAAATATCAACTACAAGTATTCATGGGTAAGTGAATTTAATGTGATTTCCTAGTGTAAAAATTAGTTCTGTTTGGCATTTGTTAAAAAGTGCCAGTATATATGACTAGTATGTTATAATCCTAGGATTAGAACTCAGATTCTCTCAAGATTGTGCCTGTTATTGTGCATCTTCATTCTTAGTTTTTAAGCACTAAGTGGTGGGGATGGGGGAGTTAATGGGCTGCCTTAAAGTCCTCATTATTAGGAGGGTAACTTCTAAAGAGATCTCACGTAAGAATCTCTTTGGCTCTTAGATGTCCTTGCTGAATCAAATCTTTCTGCATTCTTTTTTCTGATTTTTCCTCAGAGTTGTATCCAAGTGTTTGCCTTCAATTTTGCCAATCCTTTTTTTTTTTTAATTATTATTGTGCCTTAAGTGAAAGTTTACAAATCAAGACAGTCTCTCTTACAAAAATTTATATACACCTTGCTATATAATCCTAGTTGCTCTCCCCGTAATGAGACAGCACACTCCTTCTCTCCACTCTCTATTTTCATGTCTATTCAGCCAGCCTCTGACCCCTCCGCCCTCTCACCTCCCCTCCATACGAGAGCTGTCCACATAGTCTCATGTGTCTGCTTGATCCAAGAAGCTCATTCCTCACCAGTGTCGTTTTTGATCCCATTGTCCAGTCTAATCCCTGTCTGAAGAGTTGGCTTTGGGAATGGTTCCTGTCTTGGGCTAACAGAAGGTCTGGGGACCATGACCTGTGGGGTCCTTCTAGTTTCAGTCAGACCGTTAAGTCTGGTCTTTTTGTGAGAATTTGAGGTCTGCATCCCACTGCTTCCCTGCTCCCTCAGGGGTTCTCTGTTGTGTTCCCTGTCACGGCAGTCATCACTTGTAGCCGAGCACCATCTAGTCTTGGTCCCAGGCTGATGTAGTCTCTGGTTTATGTGGTACTTTCTGTCTCTTGGGCTCATAATTACCTTGCGTCTTTAGTGTTCTTCATTCTCCTTTGCTCCAGGTGGGTTGAGACCAACGGATGCATCTTAGATGTCCGCTTGCTAGCATTTAAGACCCCAGATGCTACCCTCCATAGTGGGATGCAGAATGTTTTCTTAATAGATTTTATTAGTACTAGTAGTTGACCTAGATGTCCTCTGAAACCGTGGTCCTCAAACCCCCGCTGCTGCTACGCTGGCTTTCAAAGCGTTCAGTTTATTCAGGAAACTTGTATGCTTTTGGTTTAGTCCAGTTGTGCTCACCTCTCCTGTATTGTGTGTTGTTTTTCCCTTCACCTAAAATAGTTCTTGTCTACTATCTAATTAGTGAATGCGCCCTCCTCCCTACTCTCGTAACCATCAAAGAATATTCTCATCTCTGTTTAAACTGTTTCTTGAGTTCTTATAATAGTGGTCTCATACAATATTTGTCCTTTTGCAGCTGACTGATTTCACTCAGCATGATGCCTTCCAGATTCCTCCATGTTATGAAATGTTTCATGGATTCATTATTGTTCTGTACTGATGCATAGTATTCCATTGTGTGAATATACCATAATTTATTTATCCGTTCATCCGTTGATGGGCACCTTGGTTGCTTCCATCTTTTTGCTATTGTAAACAGTGCTACAGTGAACATGGGTGTGCATATATCTGTTCGTGTAAAGGCTCTTATTTCTCAAGGACATATTCCCAGGAGTGGGATTGCTGGATCGTATTGCAGTTCTATTTTCAGCTTTTTAAGAACGTGCCAGATCGATTTCCAAAGTGGTTGTACCATTTGACATTCCCACCAGCAGTGTATAAGTGTTCCAGTCTCTCCACAACCTCTCCGACATTTATTATTTTGTGTTTTTTGGATTAATGCCGGCCTTGTTGGAGTGAAATAGAATCTCATTGTAGTTTTGATTTGCATTTCTCTAATGGCTAATGATCATGAGCATTTCCTCATGTATCTGTTAGCTACCTGAATGTCTTCTTCAGTGAAGTGCCTGTTCATATCCTTTGCCCATTTTTTAACTGGGTTATTTGTCTTTTTGTAGTTGAGTTTTTGCAGTATCATGTAGATTTTAGAGATCAGGCCCTGATTGGAAATGTCAGCTAAAAACTTTTTCCCAGTCTGTAGGTAATCTTTTTACTCTTTTGGTGAAGTCTTTGGATAAGCATAAGTGTTTGATTTTTAGTGGCTCCCAGTTACCTAGTTTGTCTTCTGGTGTTTGTGCATTGTTAGTAATGTTTTGTATACTGTTTATGCCATGTATTAGAGCTCCTAGCATTGTCCCTATTTTTTCTTCCATGATCTTTATCGTTTTTATATTTAGGTCTTTGATGCATTTTGAGTTTGTTTTTATGCATGGTGTGAGGTATGTATGGGTCTTGTTTCATTTTTTTGCATATGGATATCCAGTTATGCCAGCACCATTTGTTAAACAGACTGTCTTTTCCCCATTTAACTGACATTGGGCCTTTGTGAAATATCAGTTGCTCATATGTGGATGGATTTATGTCTGGATTCTCAATTCTGTTCCATTGGTCTGTGTGTCTGTTGTTGTACCAGTACCAGCCTGTTTTGACTATCATGGTGATGTAATAGGTTCTAAAATCAGGTAGAGTGAGGCCTCCCACTCTCTTCTTCTTTTTCAGTAATGCTTTACTTCTCTGGAGCCTCTTTCCCTCCTATATGAAGTTGGTGATTTGTTTCTCCATCTTATTAAAAAATGTAGTTGGAATTTGGATCAGAATTGCATTGTATGTGTAGATGGCTTTTGGTAGAATAGACATTTTTACAGTGTTAAGTCTTCCTATCCATGAGCAAGGTATATTTTTCTACTTATGTAGGTCTCTTTGGTTTCTTGCAGTAGTGTCTTGTATTTTTCTTTGTATAGATCTTTTATGTCTCTGGTAAGATTTATTCCTAAGTATTTTATCTTCTTGGGGGCTGTTGTAAATGGTATTGATTTGGTGATTACCTCCTCGATGTTCATTTTGTTGGTGTAGAGGAGTCCAACTCATTTTCGTATGTTTATCTTGTATCCTGATAATCTGCTGAGCTCTTCAATTAGTTTCAGTAGTTTTCTTGAGGATTCTTTAGGGTTTTCTATGAATAAGATCATATCATCTGCAAATAGAGATACTTTTACTACTTCCTTACCAATCTGGATGCCCTTTCGTTATCTAGCCTAATTGCTCTGGGTAGGACCTCCAGCACAATGTTGAATAAGAGTGGTGATAAAGGGCATCCTTGTCTGGTTCCCATTCTCAAGGCGAGTGCTTTCAGGCTCTCTCCATTTAGGATGATGTTGGCTTTGTATAAATACCCTTTATTGTGTTGAGGAATTTTCCTTCTATTCCTATTTTGCTGAGAGTTTTTATCATGAGTGTGTGTTGAATTTTGTGAAATGCCTTTTCTGCATCAATTGATAAGATCATGTGGTTCTTATCTTTTGTTTTATTTATGTGATGGATTATGTTAATTGTTTTTCTAATGTTGAACCATCCCTGCATACCTGGTTTGAATCCCACTTGGCCATGGTGAATTATTTTTTTTGATATTTTGTTGAATTGTATTGGCTAGAATTTTGTTGAGGATTTTTGCGTCTAAGTTCGTGAGGGATATAGGTCTGTAATTTTCTTTTTTTGTGGTCGATCCTTTCTTCCATCATTTCAAACCTGCCCCTTAGCCCTTCTATAACACTGTCCATTTCTGAAGTCTTATTTATCTTTTGGATTCCTAATTGTTGTTGTATGATTTCTAGTTGTGAATTTATTTTGACATTTTGTTCCTGTATTATTTTCCTGGATTCTTCCATTTTTTTGGTCAGGAGTTTCCATGGTTTTGTCTGCCTTTTCCATGACTTTGTCTATGTTTTGCTCATTTTTGTTTGCTTTTTGCTTCAGCCCTTGGTTAGCTCTGAGTATTAGAAATTTGAATTCCGTGTCAGATAGTTGTAGTGCCTTCTACTGTAAAGTCATCTTTTTTTTTTTTGGGTGCCTACTGGAACCATCCTGTCCTTTTTTTTTTTTTAATGTTTTGATACTGTCTGCTGTCCTTGGGACATTCAGTAGTTATTTTCTTCGTTTATTGATTGTAGATCTGTTTGTCTCATCCTGCTTTTTTGTTTAATTTGGTTGTGTCAGAGCAGGCGGGTTGTGCATTCTTTGTTACTTGCTTGTCTGTGGACATGATACTTTTCACCTTCTTATCTAATCGGCAGGGCCAGCCACTCATCTTTGGTGCAGCAGGGTAGGTCCAGCTGAAGGGGAGGGGCTGGGATGGGTTGTTTGTGGCATGTACTAGGGCCAAGAGGGTGGGCCAGGAATCAGTGCTGGGCAGGTTGCAGTAGGCTGTGCCTGTGCTACTCAGGTGTGTTTTATTCAGTGTATGGTGCAAGTAGGCAGGAAAGAGGGGAGAAGTTATGATGTGTGGAGTTAATAGGGGGTGGGAAGGAGGGGAGAGAGGAGAGAAAAACAAGAGCCAAAACAAAGAAAGAAAAGAGTGCTAAGGGAGCTTGCCGTTGGAGTGGAGAGGTGAGAAACCGAGAAATGGACAAAAACAAAAAGGAAAAGGGAAAAAGAAAAAAAAATAACTAGATAAAAAATAGGAAGAAAAGAAAAGTCGCCAAGGGATGGTCCCACCAGTGCAGCTGTGAAGACAAGGGAAGTGGCTCCAAGGTTGGACAGTATAGCCAGGCTAGAGGGGTTATAGATGTCACACAGTGCCCAGGCATTCAGTAGACAGGAAAAGAAGGTAAGTATAGAGGGACAGCTGAGAAATGAAGAAAGACCAAAAAAAAAGAAAAAGAAATGCCCCCAGGGATCCCACTGATGTGGCTGTGCAGACTGGGGAAGCGGCTCCTAAGCCATGCAGTAAAGCCTGGCTAGAAGGGGCTCCCAAGCTGCAAAAAGAAAAAGAAAACAAACTGATCAACAAAACAAAAAAGAACAAAGCAAAAAAAAGCCCTAGGGATCCCACCAGCATGGTGTTGCAGGCTGGGGGAGCGGTTCCCCAGTCAAGTGGTGCTTCGTATCCTTTCAAGAAGAAGCAAAGATGGAGCATGGAGCCAAATTTTGAGAGAAAGGAGGGGGAGGTGCTGGGAGACAATGAAGAAACCAAAAGAAATGGAAAAAAGCAACATCAGCAATAAACAAATGACACTCAGGGAGCCAGCCAGTGTGGGTGGGGTGAATCCAAGCGGCCTGGGGCCAAAGCAGTTGCCTCCCAGCCAAGATACTGCAGCCGGCAGGAAGGAGAGGAGGCTGAGTGGGCGAAGAAGCATGGGGGTTAGGAAAGCATATATTGTTGGTTACCAGGTGCTCTGTCTGCTGCTGGGAACTTCATGAAGCTTTTTACCTCTACTCCCTGTACACTGATCTCTGATGTGGGCAGGGCGAATCCAAGCGGCGCATACAGTAAACTTCCTGGCCCCCTGAGCCACCGTTGCCAGCTGGAAAGCATGGAGTTAGAGCAGTGGGGAGAGAATGGGGGGTGGGAAAGCATGTATCGCTGGATACTGTGTGCTTTGTCTCCTGCTGGGAGCTCTGTGAGGCTGCTTTCCTGTGCTCCCTGTCAGTCGATCTCCGACAGGAGTCCGAGACGGTGAATCTGTGCTGCGTTAGCTGATAGGAGACCCCCACACGTATCTTTCCTTGCTCTCTGTTCTGTGTCAGTTTCTCATTCCATTCGGTGCTTGGCTGAGTTGTTAATTTCTTCATTTGACACTTTAGGTTCCAGGAGTGATGTTTGTCTCTGTTTTACTTAGTTTTTCGGGTCTTTGCTGTGGAGGGATGGTGTGGTGCTTCTGTTTGTGGTGTCTTGTTGGCCAGAAGTCCTGAATCCAGTCTTTCTGATGCCTTGACTTTTTTTTTATTGGCAAGCTTAAAAATGTCATATTAAAACAACTTTATTGACAACTTTACTAGTGGATCTAAAATATTAATTCCTGAATATGTAGAATTCTGAAACTGTACTTTTAAAAAATACTTATTTTTTGAGAAAACATTCTAATCAAGTGTTTGTATTTTTTTGTCAAGACTAGAAGACACAGAGGTTATTAATATGTGGTAGTTGATTTTTATCATACTTGAATTTGTATTTTGGCTCTACGTATTAGCTGTTGCCTTACCTCTTCTACCAAAACAGAACAAAACAATGACAATAAAAAAACACCTGAGCATATTATTGTGGGAATTAAATAAGATTATGACTTGAAAGGATTTAGTGTACTACTTGATATGTAAGAAGTAGGCATTAATATTAAATGCCACTACTTTTGCTATTATTAAAAAGAAATTGTATGTTAAACTTTAATGATTTCTTTCTTTTCCTTCAAGTGATCGGGAACAGAGAGAGAGAGAGCAAGCGCTCGGTGATTTTCGCTGTGGAAAGTGCCCAGTTCTTG
Source organism: Loxodonta africana (assembly GCF_030014295.1). NCBI lineage: Eukaryota > Metazoa > Chordata > Mammalia > Proboscidea > Elephantidae > Loxodonta > Loxodonta africana. The sequence goes on from NC_087343.1 coordinate 59,352,548, forward strand.
TTGCCACATCAGTAGCTGCCAGAGGGCTGGATATTGAAAATGTTCAACATGTCATCAATTTTGATCTTCCTTCTGCCATTGATGAATATGTACATCGAATTGGGCGTACTGGTCGTTGTGGGAATATTGGCAGAGCTGTTTCCTTTTTTGATCCTGAATCAGATAGCCATATAGCACAACCTCTGGTGAAAGTGCTGTCAGATGTAAGTTTTAAATTTTTAAAACTGAATGGATAGTGTTTTTACCTTATTGAGGGTAGACATTTATGTATATGTATATTTAGGAAGAGTAAACTGTTCCAGTTGTAGAGACGTTATTATGCATGTTGTACATGAAATTATTATTATTTTTTAAGGCACAACAGGATGTTCCTGCTTGGTTGGAAGAAATTGCCTTTAGTACATATGTTCCTGGCTTCAGTGGTAGTACAAGAGGAAACATCTTTGCATCGGTTGATACTCGAAAGGTTAGTTGAGGGTAAAAATTCAGATCTTGGCTTCCAATTAACTTTTATAAATGTTGTGCTTAATATTGTGAAGTAGCTCTAATAGTCAATAATTTATCTAAACCATTATTTTCATTCCTAGAAAGTAGCTACTTGAATACTTCTTTAACATTTCGTATGTATATTTTGAAGCCCTGGTGGTGCAGTGGTTAAGTGCCATGGCTGCCCACCAAAAGATGGGCAGTTTGAATCAAGCAGCTGCTTCATTGGAAACCCTATGGGGCAGTTCTATTCTACTGTGTCCTGTACGGTCACTATAGGGTTGCTATGAGTCAGAATTGATTCAACAGCAGCAGGTTTGGTTTTTTTGGCTTATGCATATTTTGGTATTAACCCAACCCAGTGCTGTCGATATTAAAGGTGAGGAATTAACTTTGAGATTTATGTGTAAACATCCTCCTTTGCCAAATTTGCTGGCATTTAAAATCCCAATTTGGGATCTTCTGAAATTTTATATAGAAATCCTTAATATTTGGAATTCTGATTATTGTTAACTAAGATAAAATACTAGAGCCATTGGGCTCTAAATGTTTTTCCTTTATTGTGCTTTAGGTGAAAGTTTACAGTGGAAATTAGTTTCCCATTCAGTAGTTTGTACATAAAGTGTTTCGTAACCTTAGTTTCCATTCCCCCCAATGTGTCAGCACTCTCCTCATTTCCACCCTGGTATCCTCATTTTCTTTTCTCCTGATTTTCTACCCCTTCTTACCTTCTCATCTTAGCTTTTGGGCAGATAATTCGTTTTTGATCTTGTATAATTGTTCTAAGGAGTACATTCCTCTCAGAAGTTATTATTTTATGTGCTTGTCTATTGTTTGACTGGAAGATGGTCTCCAGGAATGACTTCCTTCCCAGGTCAGAAGGGTATCTTAGGGCCATAGTGCAAGGGGCGGGGGGTTCCTCCAGTCTCTGTCAGGCCAGCAAGCCTGGTCTTTTTTGTGAATTTGATTTTTTTGTTCTCCTGTTTTCTCCCACTCTGTCCAGGACCCTCTGTTGTGATCCCAGTAAGCAGTTGGTAATGGTAGCTCGGTACAGTCTAGTTCTTCTGGTCTCAGGGTCGTGTAGGCTGTGGTTCATGTGGTCTGTTAGTCTTTTGGACTAATTGCTCCCTTCAGCCTTTGGTCTCCATCACACTCCCTCTCTCTGGGTGGGAAGAGACCAATAGTTGTATCTTAGCTGCTTGGAATCTTTTAAGACCCCAGATGCTATTCACCAAAGTAGGATGCAGAACACTGTCTTTATGTACTGTGTTATGTCAATTGACGTAGAATGAAGTTCTTTTTATATTTAAGGAAGACATGGTGGAAAGCTTGAGCACTCCCCCCGCCCGTATTTGCTTTAGGGTAAATGTTGACCATTTGGTCTCATATAGATGATTTTTTTTAAAGGAGCACAGTACTCACAGGCAATACTGTTATTTTATGAGATAATCTGTTACTTAGCTGAAAGGTGACCCCCGGGTATGGTTTCAGTATAAAGTTTAAAGGATATCTCAGGGTGATAATTTAAGGCTGTTTTAAATTTAATGTTTCTTTCTTTTTTAAAGAATTACCAGGGCAAGAGCACTTTGAACACAGCAGGATTTTCTTCTTCACAAGCTCCCAATCCAGTAGATGATGAGTCATGGGATTAAAGCTAAAACAACATTCAAGTTTGTGGTACAGTTTTGATGCAGACAAGAAAATAGTTCTGATTTTTGAGTTTTTAACAGAAGTGTGAAACCTGACACTCGATCTCCTGTCCTTCTGTTCTCACTCTCACCCTTGAAAAGAAATTCTTACTGACTAGTTATGAGAAATGCTAAAATTTACAACATTGCTGATAAAAATGGTGTTAACTGGAAAGATTAAAGCATTCTAAATATCTTGCTTATTTCTAGTGTATTCTTCAGGGGTTTTAGACATGTTGTATGTCTTAGGTATAGTGTTTATTGATCCTATAAAACAAGCAATAGGGTATGATACACTTTTGGTTAGAAATTATTGGGTCTCATTTTACTTAAAAGGAGCCTTTAAAGCAATATTATGTCACCATAACTTGAAAACATGATTTCCATGAAACAGTGAAAAGACTTAAGCTTCTCAAGGTGATTTTGATATTAGATCATTGTGAGCTCTGTACTCAATAACTTAACAAATGTTTGTTTTTATAATACAAACTTTCCTTGAAAATAAAGACTAAAACACATTTTCCCTACATTTTCTAACAGCACTTTTGATTTTTCTGTGTTACTTATTATAGCTCTCAACACTCATATTTTGAGATTTTTATTTTATTGCTTTGTGGAACCAATACCGTGAACAGAACTCTTAGATAAATACTAATGCATAATATACAAATGTGAATCGTTCTTAGAACTCACTCATTTTTCAACAAAGATGTTCACTCTTGCCATAATTGGTTTTGATTCATACTTTTAGACTGATGAATGAACACTGTTCTTTTTATTCACAATTATATTTCTTGATCTTACCATGTCTAGAATATAAGAGGTAATAAACTGTTAAATGAATGAATCAAAATATTAAGACATAAAACAAATGAGGTGTAAATATTGGGGAGACAAAAATCAATTTTTGAGTATATATTATTGTTCACCTAAAATATCCAAAGCAACATGTCTCCAAAATATATCTTGTTATAGAAATTTAGTTGATAAATGAAGTATCACACATGAAGAGAGGAGGAATATTCAACAGATGTTTGGATAACTGGTTATAAGCCTATCCTATGCCATGTTCAAATTTAATTTTATAAAAAATTAAAACTGCAAAAAAAAAAAAAAAATGGAATTAACAACCCAACCAACAGTAGCAAAGTATACATTCTTTTCCAATGCACATGGAACATCTCCTGAGTAGACCACATTTTAGGCCACAAAGCAACCCTCAATAAAATCCAATACATTGAAATAATATAGAGCATTTTCTCTGATCAAAACACTATAAAAGTAGAAATTGGTAACAGGTGGAGCAAGGAAAAAAATAAAAAACATGGAAACTGAATAACACCTTACATAAAAACCACTGGGTGGGTGGAGCCAAATGGCTGTTTAGACAAAAGAACCACACTGTCCCTCCACAGCAAAGACCCAAAAAACTAAGTAAAACAGAGACAAACATTAATCCTGGAACCCTAATTATCAAGTGAAGAAAGAGAGAACTCACCCAAGCACAGAATGGAATCAGAAACTGACAGAAAACAGAGAGCAAGGAGAGATACGTGTGCAAGTCCTGTATCAGCGAACACAGCATGGATTCACCATCTTGGACTCCTCCTTTTGGAGATAAGCAGACGGAGTACAGCAAAGCAGCTTCACAGAGATCCCAGTAGGAAACAGAACACCCAGTAACCAGCAATATACTCTTTTCCACCCCCTTATTCTTCTTCCCCCTGCTCAACCTCCGCAGCTTCCTAGCTGACTGTGGTTTTTTGGCTGCCTGGCAAGGGCAGCATCTGTGCTGCTTGGATTTGCCGCACCCACATTGGAGATCAGCAGACAGGGAGTATGGGAAAGCAGCTTCACGGAGCTTGCAATAGGGGACAGAGCACCTGAAAACCAGTGATATATGCTTTCTCACCTCCCATCTTTCTCCCCACTGCTGCTTGGCCTCCACTGCTTTCTAGCTGGCTGTGATTGTTTGGCTAATTGGGAAGAGGAAGCTCCATGCCACTTGGATTTGCCCCACCCACATCGTAGATTGGTGGACAGGGAGTATGGGAAAGCAGCTTCACAGAACTCCCAGCAGGGAGAGCACCTGGTAACCAGCGATATATGCTTTCCCACCCTCCTTCCCCCTGCTGGGCCTCTGCCACTTCCTACCAGCTGCAGTCTCTTGGCTGGGAGGCACAGGATCCAGCCCCATGCCTCTTGGATCTGCCCCTTCCACACTGACTGGCTCCATCAGTGCCATTTGTTGCTGAGGTTGCTTTTTTCCATTTCTTTTGGTTTTCCCCCTGCTGCTCACCACCTCCCCCTCCCTTCTCTCGAACACCTGGCTCCGTGTGCCAGCTTTGCTTTTTGAAAGGCTGTGAAGCTCTGCTCAGCTGAGGAGCTACTTCCCTGATCAGTGCTGCCAGGTAGGTGGGATCACCAGGGCCCTTTTTGGTTTTGTTTTTTCTTTTCACAGCTTTGGAGCTGCTTCTAGCCAGGCTGTACTACACGGCCTGGGAGCCACTTCCCCAGTCCTTGCAGCCACACCAGCGGGATCCCTGGGGCTTTTCCTTATTTTTATTTTTTCTTGTTTTTCTTGTTTTTCTCTCTCAGTTTCCAATCTCTCCACTCCAATGGCAAGCTCCCTTAGCACTTTTTTGTTTGTTTTTTGCTCCTGTTTCTCCTCTCTCCTTTCTGATACATCACACATCACAACCGCTTACCTCAACACATCAAACCACTCCTCTCCCTTCTGCCTACCTGAACCTAGCACTGAACATCACACCCCCGAGCAGCACAGGGACCTACTGGAACCTGCCCTGCACTGAATCACAGCCTGCCTTGTTGGCCTGAGTATGTGCCACAAACACCCATCTCAGCCACTGCCCTTTAGCTGGATCTGCCCTGCTGCAGCATAGCTGAGCAACTACCCTGCCCATTGGACAAGGAGATGAAAAGTATCATGTTCACAACCGAGCAAGCAACAAAGGATGCACAGTCCACTTGCTAAGACATAACCAAATAAAACAAAAAAGCAGGACGAAAGAAACAAATATATGATCAATGAACGAAGAAAATACTTAATGTTCCAAAGACAGCAGACAATATCAAAACACATAAAAATAATAGGACAGGATTTTTCCAGTAGGCATCCAAAGTAAAACATCAGATGACTTTCCAGTAGAAGAAAAGGCACTAGAACTATCTGACAAAGAATTCAAATCTCTAATACTTAGGGCTATCGAAGAGTTGAAGCAAAAAGCAGACAAAAATGAGGAAAAAATAGATATTCATGGAGAAGACAGATAAATTCATGGAAAATGCAGGCAAAAAAAAATGGAAGAATTTAGGAAAATAATACAGGAACAAAATGCCAAAATTCCCAACTAGTAATCATAAACATTAGGAATCCAAAAGAAAACAAGATTTCAGAAATGGACAATATCATAGAAGGGCTGATAAGCAGGTTTGAAACAATGGAAGACAGGATCAGCAAAACTGAAGACATACTTTGATACAACTTTGAAGAAAAATAGAAAAAAGAACAAGGAAAAATGAAGAAACACTGAGAATTATGTGGAAGAGTCAAAACCAAAAATTTGGGAGTGATCGGAATTCCAGAACTGGGGGAGAAAGCGGAAAACCCAGAATCATTGAAGAATTGCTGACAGAAAACTTCCTTAATATGAAAGATGAAAAGCTGACCATCTGAGAAGCTCAACAAACCCCGTATAAGATAGACCCCAAAAGAAAATCACCAAGGCATATTATAATTGCAGTCACTAAAACTAAAGACGAAGAACCCTGAAAGCAGCTTGAGAAAAACAAAAAGTCACATACAGAGGGGAAAAAATAAGATTAAGCTCTGATTATTTGGCAGAAACCATGCAGGCAAGAAGGCAATAGGATGACATATATAAAACCTTGAAAGAAAAATGTTGCTAGCCAAGAATAATACAAGCTGCAAAAATCTCATTGAAATATGGTGGTGAGATTAGGACATTTCCAGATAAAGAGAAATTAAAGGAATTAAAAAAAAAAAAGTTATTAAAGGAGCTCCTTCGGTTTGAGAACAAACAACATCAGACCACAGCCTGAATCTAGGACACAAGATCGTTCCAGCCAGATACCAACCTAGGAAATGAACTCTCTAGGACTACCCAAAACCTAAAGAATTACAACAGGGAACCAGAGAGGTAATCTGTAAATGACAACACCATCAGCACAATGAGAGGGAATAAATGGTGTACGTATAGAACTTTCTAATGGAGAGGAAGGCAAGGCACGATACTAATAATTGACTGGTTCAAACCTAGGAAGATAAGGGAAAATTTCAAGGTAACCATAAAGTTAACAAATCTACTCATCAAAATAAAGAAGAAAAACAAAGTCTCAGTAAAAACGAAATACACAAAAACAAAAGCAATGAAAAAAAATCCACAAACAAAAGGAATTCAGCACAGGAGAGTAAGAGAGAGAAAACATCAGCACCACAAAAAAAAAAACACTACAAAATGACAGCAGTAAACTCATATCTATCAATAATTACACTGAATGTAAATGGCCTAAATGCACTCATAAAGAGACATAGAGTGAAAGAATGGATTAAAAAAAAAAAAAAAAAAAAAAAACAGGATTCATCAATATGCTGTCTATAAGAGACACATCTTAGAAACAAAGACATAAATTTATTAAAAATCAAAGATGGAAAAAAATAAACAGCTACCAAAAAACAGCAGGAGTGGCAATACTAATCTCAGATAAAATAGATCTTAAAATCCACCATAAAAGACAAAGAAGGGCATTATATAATGATTAAAGGGACAATCCATCATGAAGACATAACCATAATAAATGTCTACACACCCAGTAACAGGGCTCCAGAATACATAAAACAAACTCTAACAGCACTGAAAAGAGATATTGACAGTTCCACAATAATAGTAGGAGACTTCAACACACCACCCTCGGTAAAGGACAGAACATCTAGAACGAAACTCAACAAAGAGAGGAGCTAAAGGGCACAATCAGCCAACTTGACCTCATAGACGTATATAGAACACTCCTCCCAACAGGTGCAAAGTACACATTCTTTTCCAACACACATGGAATGCTCTCCAGCATAGACCATATCTTAGGCCACAGAGTAATCCTCAACAAAATCCAAAACACTGAGATACTACAAAGTATCTTCTCTGACCACAACGCCATCAAGGTAGAAATTAACAGGAAGAGCAAGGGGAAAAAAAAATCAATTACATGGAAACAGCGTAACACCCTGCTTAAAAACCACTGGGTAATATAAGAAATCAGAGATGGAATCAAAAAATTGCTAGAATCAAATGATGCAAAAAAGAAGGGGCAAAAAGCATTAGCTACACAACTTCAACAAATAGAGAACCACAAAAAAAGCCCACAGCCACCAGAAGAAAGGAAATAATAAAGATCAGAGCAGAAGTAAATGAAACAGAGAACAGAAAAATAATAGAAAGAATCAACAAAACCAAAAGTTTGTTCTTTGAAAGGATCAACAAAATTGACAAACCACTGGCCAAATTGACAAAAGAAGAACAGGAAAGGATGCAAATAACCCAAATAGGAAATTAAATGGGGGTCATTACAACAGAACCAACTGAAATAAAAAGGATCATAATTGAGTATTATGAAAAACTATACTCCAACAAATTTGAAAACCTAGAGGATATGGACAAATTTCTAGAGAGACACTACCTACCCAAACTAACACAAAATGATGTTGAAAATCTTAACAGACCCATAACAAGAAATTGAAAAGATAATATAAAAAACTCCCAAAAAAAAAGCCCTGTCCCAGATGGCTTCACTGGAGAATTCTGCCAAACATTCAGAGAACAGCTTACACGAGTACTACTCAAAACTCTTTCAGAAGATAGAAAAGGAAGTGATATTTTCAAGTTCATTCTATGAAGCCAGCATAACCCTGATACCAAAACCAGGCAAGGATACCCCATAGAAAGAAAATTAGAAACCGATGTCTCTCATGAATATAGATGCAAAAATTTTCAACAAAGCTCTAGCCAATAGAATTCATCATAAAAAAAAAAAAATACACCATGACCAAGTAAGATTCATACCATGTATGCAAGGATGGTTTCATATTAGAAAATCAATCAACATAATCCACCACATAAATAAAAAGTGGAAGAATCATATGATCATCTCAATGCACAAAAGGCATTCAACGAAGTCCAAAGCCCGTTCCTGATAAAAACCCTCAATAGAATAGGTATAGAAGGGAAATTTCTCAACATAATAAAGGGCATCTATTTTTTTTTTTATGCAAAACAAACAGTCAACATCATTCTTAATGGAGAGAGGCTGAAAACATTCCCCGTGAGAACACGAAAAAGACAAGGATGCTCTTTATCACCACTCCTATTCAACACTCTGTCGGAAGTCCTAGCTCGAGCAATACGGCAAGAAAAAGAAATAAAGGACATCCAAACTGGAAAGGAAGAAGTAAAACTTTCCATATTTGCAGATGATATGATCCTGTACATAGAAAACCCTAAAGATTCCACAAGAAAACCACTGGAACTAATAGATTCAGCAGAGTAGCAGGATACAAGATCAACATACAAAAATCAGATGGATTCCTATACACCAACAAAGAGAATTCCGAAAAGGAAAGCAGGAAAATACTTTTAAAAGAGCCCCTAAAAAGATAAAATAAAGTAAAAAAAGTATAAAATACTTAGGAGTAAATCCAACCAGGGACATAAAAGACGTATACAAAGAAAACTACAAAACACTACTGCAAGAAACCAAAAGAGGTCTACATAAATGGAAAAACATACCATGCTCATGAATAGGTAGACTCAGCATTGTGAAAATGAAAATTCTACCCAAAGGAATTTACAAATACAATGCAGTCCTGATCCAAATACCAACAGCATTCTTTAAAAAGATGAAAAAAACTAATCATTAACTTTATATGGAAAGGGAAGAAGCCCCGGATAAGAAAAGCACTATTGAAGAATAAAGTAGGAGGAGTCACACTATCTAACCTAAGAACCTACTATACAGCTACAGTAGTCAAAACAGCCCGGTACTGGTACAATGACAGATACATTGACCAATGGAACAGAATTGAGATCCCAGATGTAAATCCACTCCTATTTAACATCATGCTGGAAGTTCTAGCTAGAGAATAAGGCAAGAAAAAGAAATCAAAGGGCATCCAAATTGAAAAGGAAGAAGTAAAACTATCCATATTCACAGTTGTTATTATCCTGCACATAGAAAACCCTGAAGATTCTGCAAGAAAACTACTGGAACTAATAGAAATTTCACCGAGTGAAATAAGTCAGTCCCAAAAGGATAAATATTGTATGAGACCTCTGCTGTAAAAACTCATGAAAAAGTTTACACACAAAAAGAGACAATCTTTGATTGTTATGAGGGAGGGGAGGGGTGGGGATGGAAAAACACTAGATAATAGATAAATAGTAACTTTGGTGAAGGGTAAGACAGTATGCAGTACTGAGGAAGCCAGCACAACTCGTACAAGGCAAAGTCATGGAAGCTCCATAGACATAGCCACATTCCCTGAGGGACTGAATTTCCGGGGTGAGGGCTGTGGGGACCATGATCTCAGGGAACATCTAGCTCAATTGGCATAACATAGTTTATAAAGAAAATGTTCTACATTCTACTTTGGTAAGTAGCGTCTAGGGTCTTAAAAGCCTGTGAGCAGCCATCTAAGATACTCCACTAGTCTTACCCCTTTGGGAGCAAGGAAGAATGAAGAAAACTAAAGATACAAGGGAAAGATTGGTACCAAGGACTAATGGACCACATCTACCGTGGCCTCCACCAGACTGAGTCCAGTACAGCTAGAAGGTGCCAGGCTACCACTGCTGACTGCTCTGACAGGGATCACAATAGAGAGTCCCAGAACAAAATTCTAAATCACAAAAAAAGACCAGACTTACTGGCCTGAGAGACTGGAGAAACCTTGCAAGTATGGCCCCTGGACACCCTTTTAGCTCAGTAATGAAGTCACTCCTGAGGATCACCCTTCATCAAAGATTAGACAGGCCCATAAAACAAAACGAGACTAAAAGGGCACAACAGCCTGGGGCAAGGACTAGAAGGCAGGAGGGGACAGGAAAGCTGGTAATAGGGAACTCAAATTTGAGAAGGGAGAGTGTTGACATGTTGTGGGGTTGTTAACCAATGTCATAAAACAGTACGTGTACTAACTGTTTAATGAGAAACTAGTTCTGTAAACCTTCGTCTAAAGTACAATAGAAAAAAAATTAAAAAAAAAAACTGGGTAACAGAAGAAATCAAAGATGCATTTACAAAAATACCTAGAATTAAATGGGAATGAAAACACATTATATTAAAACCATTAGGACATGCCAAAGGCAGTGCTCAGAGGTCAATTTATAGCAATAAGGGTACACATCAAAAAAAGAAGGGCCAAAATCAAAGTGTTAACCTAACAACTGGGACAAATAGAGAAGAGCAAAAGAAGCCTGCAGTCACCAGAAGAAAGACAATAATAAAGATCAGAGCAGGTATAAATGAAATAGAGAATAGAAAAATGATAGAAATAACAGGAGCAAAAGTTAATTCTTTGAGAAGATCAATAAAATTGAGAAATCACTGGCCAAAATGACGAAACAAAGGAGAGGAATCAGATAACCCAAATAAACTTGATGAGGGACATTACAACAGACCCAACAGAAATAAAAAGGATCATAATGGAATACTATGAAAAATTCTACTGCAACAAATTTGAGAACCTAGAGGAGATAGACAAATTTCTGGAAACATACTATTTATCTAAAGTAACACAAACTAAGGTAGAAAATCTGAACAGACCCATAACATGAGAAGAAATTGAAAAGGTAATAAAACATCCAACAAAAGAAAGCCCTAGTCCAGACAGCTTCAGTGGAGAATTCTACCAAACATTCAGAGAAGAGCTCACACCAGTATGACTCAAACTATTCCTAAACAGAGAATAGGAAGGAATACTCCTGAATTCATTCTGTGAAGCCAGCATAACCCTGATACCAAGGCCAGGCAAAGACACCACAAAAAAAGAAAATTATAGACCAATGTCTCTAACAAATATAGATGCAGAAATACTCAAAATTCTAGCCAACAGAATTCAATATCATATCAAAAAAAAAAAAAAAAACACCATGACCAAGTGGGATTCATGCCAGGTATGCAAGGATAATTCAACATTAGAAAATCCCAATCAACATAATCCAGCAAATAAATAGAACTAAAGAACTATCTATGCAGAAAGGGTATTTGATAATGTCCAGCACCCATTGCTGATAAAAACTCCCATAAAATGGTAATAGAAATGAAACTCCTAAACATAATAAAGGGTATCTATACAAAACCAACAGCCAACATTATTCTCATTGGAGAGAAGCTGAAGACAAGGATGCCCTTTTATTACCACTCCTATTCAACATTGTCCTGGAAGTTCTAGCTAGAGCAGTAAGGCATGCATAAGAAATAAAGGACATCCAAATTGGAAAGGAAGAAGTAAACTATCCATATTCACAGATGATATGATCCTATGCATAGAAAACTCTAAAGATTCCACAAGAAAACTACTGGAACTAATAGAAACATTCAGCAGAATAGCTGGATACAAGATCAACATACAAAAATCAGATGGATTCCTATACACCAACAAAGAGAACTCCAAAAAGGAAATCAGGAAAACAATACCATTTAAAAGAACCCCTAAAAAGATAAAATACTTAGGAGTAAATCCAACCAGGGACGTAAAAGACCTATACAAAGAAAACTACAAAACACTACTGCAAGAAACCAAAAGAGATCTACATAAATGGACAAACATACCCTGCTCATGGATATGAAGACTCAACATTGTCATTTCTACTCAGAATTATCTACAGATATAATGCAGTCATGATCCAAATACCAACAGCATTCTTTAACCAGATGGAAAAACTAATTACCAACTCTATATGGAAAGGAAAGAGACCCCGGATAAGCAAAGCAAAGCATTATTGAAAAACAAAGTAGGGGACCTCACACTACCTGATCTTAGAACCTACTGTACAGCAACAGTAGCCAATACAGCCTGTTATTGGTACAATGACAGACACACAGACCAGGGGAACAGAATCGAGAACTCAGATGTGAATCCATCCACCTATAGTCAGCTGATCTTTGACAAAGGGCCAAAGACCATTAAATGGGGAAAAGATGGTCTCTTTATCAAATGGTGCTGGCAGTACCCATACCTTACCCCATACACAAAAATTTAAGATGGATCAGAGACCTAAATATAAAACCTAAAGCTATAAAGATCATGAAAGAAAAAACAGGGACAATACTAGGGGCCCTAACATAAAAAAAAAATTTTTTTTTTTAACATATGGCATAAATGGAATACAAACCATAACTAACAATGCACAAACATGAGAAAATAGAAGATAAGATAGATAACTGGGAGCCCCTAAATATTGAACATTTATACTCATCAAAAGACTTCACCAAAGAGTAAAAACAGAATCCACAGGCTGGGGAAAAATTTTTGGCTATGATATATCAGACAAGAGTCTAATCTTTAAAATCTATAGAACACTTCAGCACCTCACAGATGAATGGATAAACCCACATAGTATATACCCACAATGGAATACTTGGAATGATAAAGAACAATGATGAATCTGCGAAACATGACACGATGAATCTGGAGGGCATTATGCTGAGGGAAATAAGCAAAAGACAAATATTGTATGAGACCACTATTGTAAAAACTCAAGAAAAGGTTTACACATAGAAAGAAACAATCTTTGATGGTTACGATGGAAGGGTAGGGAGAGGAAATCAGTAGATAGTAGACAAGCGTTAACTTTGGTGAAAGGAAAGACAATATACAATATAGGGGAAGTCAGAACAACTTGACCAAAGCAAAGTCATAGTAGCTTCCTAGACACATCCAAACACCTTGAGGAACTGAGTTACTTGAGCTGAGGGGTGGGGACCATGGTCTCAGGGGACATCTAGGTCAATTGGCATAATGTTCATAAAGAAAATATTCTATATCCTACTTTGATGATGTCTTAAAAGCTTGCGAATGGCCATCTAAGATACATCCACTGGTCCCATCCTGTCCGAAGCAAAGGAAAATGAAGAAAACCAAAGACACAAGGAAAATATTAGTCCATAGGATTAATGGACCACATGAAGCACAGCCTCCACCAGCTTGAGCGCAGAAGAACTAGATGGTGCCTAGCTACCACCACCGAGGTCTCTGACAGGGCTCATAATAGAGGGTCCTAGACAGAGTGGGAGAAAAATGTTGAAAAAAGTTCACATTCACAAAAAAAAGACCAGACTTACTGGTCTGACAGAGAACTAGAGGAAGTCTTGAGACTGGGGCCCCCGTACACTCTGCTACCTCAGAACTGGAGCCACTCCCAAAGTCCACCTTTCAGCCAAAGATTATACAGGCCTATAAAACAAACAATAACACACATGAGGAATGTGCTTCTTAGTTCAGTCAAGTATATGAGACCAAGTGGGCAACAGCTGCCTAAAGGCAAAGATGAGAAGGCAGGAAGGGACAAGAAAACTGGACAAGTGGACACATTGCAGGGATTTTAACCAATGTCACAATTTGTGTATAAATTTTTGAACGAGAAACTAATTTGCTCTGTAAACTTTCATCTAAATTACAATTAAAAAAAAAAACAAAAACTATTGGCTCAGGAAAGTTACAGTAAGCCTAACTGCGCCATAGGGTTTCCAAGGAGCTGCTGGTGGATTTGAACTGCCGACCTTTTGGTTGCCAATCAAGCCTTTAACCACTGCGCCACCAGGTCTTCATAGTAATGAAACCTAAAGTAAAATTCCCAGGTTCCTACCAGTCTGACCAAAAAGGGAAGCATGATTATACTACTGATCTTGCATTGGGTACTGGTTCATCATGGCAAAAACAAGACCCCAAACTGATTTTTGGCTCTACGTTTGAGAAGATTGTGTCAGGGATTGCAGGGGCTTTGGTGCAGCGTCCTTGAGTATTTCAATTGACAACTTTCTCAAACATCATTATTATTAAAAGCAGAAAAGCTCCTCTTATTATTTCTTAAATCAAGTCTCAAAAAAAAAAAAAAAGATAATTTCCTTAAAGGAGTTCATGATTCTACCTTAAATAAAACCAAGAATTAAACTTTAAAAAGAAAAAGAGAATTAAACATTTATCCTTTGAATTGGGAATAAGGGTTGTCTTTTTTTTAAAACTCAGAAAGGACAGAAACCAGAGGAAACAACAGATTTGATCACAAAAAATATTAGTTGTCTGTAGAAAAAGAGTGAACGGGCATGGGAAAATATTACTATAACCATAGTGGATTATCTACCTTATATCCTTTACATGTGGATTTGTAGGAATACTTATAGACTAATGGTCAAATGGCACAAACAGATCAAAAAGGAAAGTTCCACTAATAAAAATATGTGAAATATTTAACATATACTCTAAAATCTCATTTCTGGGAAAGGATAAATGAACGAAGGCGTTTGCATTGTTATTTGTGAAAACTTTGTGTCTTAATTTTCTCTTCCAGCATTTATAGACCACTCCTGTCTCATTTTTTCCATTTTCTCAAAGAGCTCCCTGGTCATAGCCATCCCGATTGCTTTTTAAAATTTTTTGAATTTGCTTGTTTTGTCAAATTAGCATTATAGCATTGCTGAACTGAATGTAAAAAAAGAAAATACATAATCCCATCACCATTATAAACTAATTGTAAATGTACTTGTGTTCAATTACATTCTTCGTCTCTAGGTATAGATTTGAATGATTTCCTTGAAAATTATCAAAGTAACAGATACACATATGATTAGAAAATAAAATTTTATAGAAGAATGTATAAGAGAGAGCAACAGCCCTCCCCCTACCTTTACAAATTGCCATCTCACATCCCAGAATCAAATGCCTGTAACTGTTTCTGGTGATTACTGTCATATATTCTGTTTTTTGACTGATCAAGTTTAGACATCTGTTAACTTTCTGCTATATGATAGATGATTTAACTCACTTCCTTGGTAACTTTAATATAGTTAGAAGTGTACTTTGTGAGATGATGATAAAGGCACCCTTTTCCTTCAATTTCTCTTTCTACGTCTAATTTTCTACATTTACATTTCCAAAGTTGACAATATTTGCATTCTGTTCTGTCACCATGAAGTCTCACTTGTTACATCTACAGGTTGATTATAAAATTGTTTGCTGCATGGGCCAATTAACATGATCTGATTAGTTTTCTTTTACTGTTTTTCCAATTTTATGACCAATGTGTTTCAAAGGAGAACTTTACGTGTCACGGTCAAATGAAAGTTCCTCAAAACTATTCCACATGCGAGTTTGCGTCAAATTTGAACCATGATCTTTCTGAGCAATTTGTTTGCTCTAAGTTTGCCTTTTTTTCCTGCTGGGAGAAGAAACATATGCCTTTAGCACCAGATTACCTTTCGAGGTTCAAAGTTAATGTTCTCAGGAAACTTCTGTGATCTTAAGGGATTCCAAAATATGTTGATACTCTTAAATTTTATAATGATCCTGAAATAATAATCCTGGGCAACACTTGGGGTAATTGAAAGTTTGTCTCCTTTTGGTCCTCGGAGTATTTTTGCATTAGTATTTCTACTCTGACACATGTTGCCATGAATCAGAGTTGGCTGGGCAACTGTTTGAGAGAAGGCAGCTCTTCATTTTGTTTGTGTGGGCTTTATAAATTTTAAATGTGTTGAAAACGTGGAACCTACTGAAGTTTTTTCAATTATCTGCCGAAGGACCTATTAAAATTTGTAAAGACTTGCTAGCCAGCATGCCGCTGTGGTCGGCAGTAGCAGTTTTTTGCTCAACGTCGGCTTTATATCCCTCCCCACTGCGTCTTGCGCGAGACTGTGCACCTTGTGCCTCGTTTGTAAACAGTTAGGACAGGGAGAGAGGAAGGGCGCAGTCTTTCACCCTCTGGAAGAGAAGCGAACCTTGGCAGTCAAGCGGCTGCTCTCGGCTGTGGCCGCTGTGAAGCTGCACGTCCGGGGACGCAGGTCTCGCCCGCGTCCAAACTACAGAGGTTGCTCCCAGAGGGCGGCCCTGACCTGGGAGTTATTCCGCCCTCCAGGACCTGGCGGCCCTTACTCCGGAGACGAGAATAACAGCGAGGGCTCGGAGAGACTCGACCCTGTGCGCGAGAGTCCGCGGGGTCGGAGCGGGAGGCTGCTCCTGTGGGACAGGACGAGCGGCGGTACCCAGGTGAGTGGCGCTGTAGGGAGGAGCGCGCCTGGCTCTCTGCCTTTCGAATTGCAATGCCTAATCTTTTGAAGTCACGTAAATTATAGACCCAACTTTTACATCGAGTTTCAGGAGATTTATCAACCTCTCCGGAACCCATTCATAGATGGTGGTGCTATTAGGAACTCCACGTCAAGAGGGAACTGGAACAACGAATTTAGCGTTTGGAGACACTGTGGATGCCGGAAATTGAAGTAAACAAGTGAGATTTGTCACAGAGTATGAGAGCTTGCGGTTCAGATAAACTAATTTCTTTACCTTAGCAATTCATTAATTGGTTTGCTGTAATTTAGGGGTGATTATCAAGCCGTAACGTAGGGCATCTGGAATTTTCTAGTAGGGATTTTGTGTATGAGAATTCCTTGAAAATTTGTTGTCTCCATCGGGTAGTGTTTTCTAGATTTCGAGTCTTGTGTTGGTGAATTTTTTCCCCCATCACTCAGGAAAAATAACTTTTTCCTCCCGTTTTGAAAATATGAACACAGTAATTATCCCAAAGTCTTAAATATATCTATTTTAACTTGATTTTCGTTTTTTTGCCGGGTGTGGGGGGGAGTGTTTGAGGTAACCATGTGGGGGCATTAAAAAATTCTCAAGAGAAATCTAAACACTGTAAAATAATAGGACATTTTGTATGTGTAGGAGGAGAAGCTCCTGTATAGCAAGCTGGGCATGATGTTTCATAATTAGTTGGAGTAGCCTTAACATTGGCCTTATTTGCTGACTTGTGTGGTGCCTAGCTTATTAATGATATGCTCTAGGCTTCAGTTTGCTTATGTATAAAAGGGCAGTTAACTAGATATTTCTCCACATTGCTTTCCAGTGAGGAAGCCCTAATATTACCATACGGTGCATGTGGTTACAATAAAATATTTTTGAACTACGCATCAATAAAGAACAATGAGGAATCTGTGGAACATTTCATAACGTGGAGGAATCTGGAAGGCATTATGCTGAGTGAAATTAGTCAGTTGCAGAAGGACAAATATTGTATGAGACCACTATTATAAGAACTCAAGAAATAGTTTAAATAGAGAAGAAAATATTCTTTGATGGTTACGAGAGTGGCGAGGGAGGGAGCGAAAGGAGTATTCACTAATTAGATAGTAGACAAGAACTGTTTTAAGTGAAGGGAAAGACAAGACAATACGGGTGAGGTGAGCACAACTGGACTAAACCAAAAGCAAAGAAGTTTCCTGAATAAACTGAACACTTCGAAGGCCAGAATAGCAGGGGTGGGGGTCTGGGGACCATGGTTTCAGGGGACATCTAGGTCAATTGGCATAATAAAATCTATTAAGGAAACATTCTGCATCCCACTCTGGTGAGTGGCATCTGGGGTCTTAAATGCTAGCAAGTGGCCATCTAAGTTGCATCAATTGGAATCAACCCACCTGGAGCAAAGGAGAATGAAGAACACCAAAAACACAAGGTAATTATGAGCCCAAGAGACAGAAAAGGCCATATAAACCAGAGATTACATCAGCCTGGGACCAGAAGAACTAGATGGTGCCTGGCTACAACCAATGGCTGCCCTGACAGGGAACACAACAGAAATCCCTGATGGAGCAGGAGAACAGTGGGATGCAGACCTCAAATTCTCACAAAAAGACCAGACTGAATGGTCTAACTGACACTAGAAGGGCCCTGGAAGTCATGGTCCCCAGACCTTCTGTTAGCCCAAGACTGGAACCATCCCCAAAGCCAACTCTTCAGACAGGGATTGGACTGGACTATAAGATTGAAAATGATAGTGGTGAGGAGTGAGCTTCTTGGCTCAAGTAGACCCATGAGACTGTGTGGGCAGCTCCTGTCTGGAGGGGAGATGAGAAGGCAGAGGGGGACAGAAGCTGGCTGAATGGATATAGGAATACAGGGTGGAGAGAAGGAGTGCGCTGTCTCGGGGGAGAGTAACTAGGAGCAGATAGCAAGGTGTATATAGGTTTTTGTGTGAAAGTGTGACTAGATTTGTAAACTTTCACTTAAAGCACAATAAAAATTTAAAAAAAATTTTTTTTTTTTTTGAGAGGCAGCCCTATAGAATGCAGGGTATCAGCTGAATGCTGGTGCACTTGTATTTTAATGCTCAAGTCTTACTCTGGTATTGCATTGGTTGTTCTATCAGTGTTAAATAGACACTTGGTTCTTTTCTTAAAAAAAAAAATACTGTGTTTTAGGTGAAAATTTACACAGGAAATTAGATTCTCATTCATCAATTCATATACCAATTTTTCCATGATCTTGGTTGCAATCCCTGCCATGTGTCTGCACTCTAACCATTTCCACCCCACCAGCCCTGTTTCCATCCATCCAGTTTCCCTGCCACTCCTTGTCTTCTCATTTTTGCTTTTGGGTAAATATTGTCTGTTTGGTCTCATATAGTTGATTGTTCAAAGAAGCACATTCTTCACAGGTGTTACTTATTTTATAGGCCAGTCTATTATTTGGCTGATAGGTGACCTCCGGCAGTGGCTTCAGTTCCAGGTTAAAAGGGTCCCTTAGGGCGATAGTCCTCAGGATTCCTGTAGCCACTGTCAGTCTGGTAACTCTGGTCTTTTTTATGAATTTGAGTTTTGTTCTACATTTTTCTCCCATTCTGATTGAGACCTTCTGTTGTGTCCCTTGGCAGAATGGTCGGTGGTGGTAGCCAGGCACCAATCTAATTCTTCTGGCCTCAGGCTAGAAGAGGCTGTGGCTCATGTAGGCCGTTGGTCCTTTGGACTAATTTCTTCCTTGAGTCTTTGGTTTCCTTCACTCTCCTTTGCTCCAGTTGGGAATAGACCTATAGTTGTGTCTTAGAATGGTGCTCACAAGCTTTAAAGAACCCAGACAGTACTCACCAAACTAGGATATAGAACATTGTTTTTTATGAACTAAATTGTGCCAATTGACCTAGTTGCCCCACAAGACTGTGGCCCTAAGCCTTCAAACCCAGTAAGTCAATCCCAAAAGGTATTTGGATATATCTAGGACATATTCCTAGTTGTGCCCCCCATGTGCTTTATTGTATATATGAATACATGCATACAAACATGTGTATACATATGCCTACAAATATATCTATGTATGTACACACATGCACTTGCATATGCCTTCCCACACCGATACACATACATATCTACCTATGTAACAACTCACATATTTTTGGCTTGTTATTGCTGTTGCTGCAAAGATTGTATATGTCATAGCATTTACTGTAGTTGCCCTTTATCCTTGTGTGCCTCTCAGTGTCTTCATGGGTCTGCCCTTCAGGTATCGATCACCTGTCCACATTGGTTACTGTTAAGATAGATGTGCTTCTCCCAGCCCACATGATCAGTGCCTTCAGAGCCGATGACACTGCTGCTGCTGCTGTGCCATGTGGTGGCAGGTTTTGTTTTGTTTTATTTCCCAAGGCTTAGAGGCCCTGTTCCTAAGGTCTGACCACCCTAGGTGTACCCTGTAGCTGTGCCTTTGAATCATGGCCAATGAGAGTGGCACAGGCCTCCAAACCTCTTAGAACCTACAAATCCTTGACCTCGCCCCAGTCTTAGGGTGGGCTGGGGTGGGGTGGGAGATTTCTCCCTCTTACCCTCTGCTTCCCTTCAGGCACTCCCTTCTCTCCTTCCTGAGTTATCTCTTCCGTGAATCTGGTTTGTCCCCAAAGACTGGAAGAGTCATTGACTTTAAGCGAATGTTTCTACCCAGAGCATATCTCTGAGGCAAAGAAGTAACAAGGATCCTGACTTCTTGCTTATAATGGGGAGGAGGGAAAACATTAATGTCTCAAAATTATCCAATTGGACAAGGTGTAAAGACAAAAACCCGTTAGACACCGTTTCAATATTGCTATTGCACTACGCTGTTAATGCTCTCCTTACTTAAATTTCTGCTTTCCTTGGCAGCCTGATCTCCTGAAGGATTGCTTTATACTTACACCTTCCCGCTTTTTGCTCATCTTAAGGTTGTCTGTGAAAGTGCTAAAGTGTTGGAAACATCCTTTTTCTACTTACTCTCAGCTTGCATTGCTCTAATTACTGCTGCGTGCAGCTGAGTTAATGCTGTTAGTTTCTCCAAGCAAAAGATCATCTGACCTGCAGAGGTAGCAATTCTTAGCCTTACCTTTTAACTCTTAATTACTGACAGATTATTTTAACAAAATGGAAAGATATTCTTAACTTTCTTAAGAACAACCCACCCTCCTTTCAACTGTCACCTCTATGACTTTGCTTTTCATTTAGAAATCTAAGGCCTTTTGGGTGAGGTTCACAAAAATATATTTACAAGATTTATCTATGGAACATTTTATTGCAAAGCAAATAAATATAAGAATTTAAACAATAAATAATTATAAACTTAAAAATTGTATTGTAGACAGAATCAAGCATTTATCTAGATGAATTCAGTTTTTGTCATCAGTCAAGGGAACACTAATTTTTATCAGCACACTCATCTCCTCATACTATCCTCTGAGATATAGTAATTGTCATTCCCTTTACCCAAAATACTCTTACTCCGTGAAGCCACTTTCTCTCTTCTTCCAAAATTCAGTTTGAGACCCATCACTCAATGACAGCTTTCCCTACTAGCTCACCTTAATGTAAGTATCGTATCACATTCTGCTTTGAGATGGTCTTTTGTGAGAAGAGACTGTGTAGTACCAGACATACATTTAATATGTGGGCGCACAATAAATGCTTGCTGGTCGATCATGCCAGAATCCCCCTGGTGTATATACTCATGCTACATTCTACTCCCTGCCAAAGGCATAGCTCCTAACATTTGTGCCTAGAGAGAAAGTGGAGGGAAGGACAACATGTGACCAGAGAAGGAAGCTCAGGTATCACAGAAAATGTATCTGACAGTAGAGAGGAAGCAATGTAAAATGTAATGATGAATTTTAGGTATGACTGCTGTTTGCCAATCTGATTTTGAGAAAATACCCTGCAATTCCAGGTCTTTAGAGCTAAAACATAGATTCTGTCCTACAAGGAACTCAGTTGTGGTATATCATCTCTAATACTCTGGGGAGGACTAGAGCTTGTCTCTGAACAATGCATATATCTCTTTTAATATTTACTTTTAAAATGTTTTCATTGTAGATGTTTCTTGTATAAGAGTTTGTCCTGTATCTCTCATTCATTTATGCATTCATGCATCCATTCATCCTGTCATGTGTCAGTGTGCTGGTCACTGAGGATACAAAGATGGGTAAAGTACAGTCCTAGCCCTCAAGCCTAGTGATGGAGCTAGACAAGCAGATATTTATTTTTTCTTAGATTTGTAAATTTATTAAATATAGATTTAAAGTTATTTTTAAAAATAACACAAAAGCAGGAATTTAAATGTATAAAACAAAAAAAAATC
The DNA here is from genome assembly GCF_030014295.1 of Loxodonta africana. NCBI lineage: Eukaryota > Metazoa > Chordata > Mammalia > Proboscidea > Elephantidae > Loxodonta > Loxodonta africana. Next base: position 59,374,403 of record NC_087343.1, read on the forward strand.
TCAGAACTTCTAAAGCAAGACTAAATCAAGAAGGTATAAAAGAAAAAAGTTGAAGTATTTAATAATATAAAAATGAAAACATTTCAAATAGAAAAATGTTTTATATGGAAAACCATACCATTATAAAAGTTAGTAGTATATAGATGATGATTGAGAACTTGCAGGAAGAGTGTGTAGAGAGGGCTGAGAAGGTGGTCCGGGACAAAACCCTGAAGGGGGTCAACATTTAGTGAATGGATAGAGTGGAGGCCTACAAAGAGAACTGAGGGGTAACCAGAGAGACAAATGCTGTGGGAAACACAGTAATGCATCTCCATCTCTACTTAAAAACTATCAAGGACTTATTTCATGATGCAAGAGGGAATATTTTAGGCAACATGATTTAGTTAACAGGTGGAATTCCTACTGGTTCTTAACTGCATGTTTTAAAAAATAAACCCTATTGTATACCTCTGGAATCAGACTTTCAAGAGGTTGGACCTGGGTATTTGGGGAAGAAGTCTTAGATGATTCTGATCAGCACCCCTCATTAAGAACCACATTTGCAGACGGGACCAGCTACATAGTTTGTGGGCTTAGTGCAAAATGAAAACGTGGGGTTGTTGTTAAAAAATTAAGAATTTCAAGACAGCAACAGCAAGGTATTAAATCAAACAGAGGACCCTTCTGAGTGTGGGACTCTGTGCAATGCCACTGCACAGGTCACCTGCCCTGTTTGTAGAAGATGAACAGGTAAGAAATAGAAAGTTGTGAAGTAATTGACCAAAAACAAAGATTCATTTATTAAAAATTGAAACCAAAAAAACCAATTACTTTCCCAGTACAATTTACAGAAAGTAAAATTAGACCAAATCTTCTTGGCCATGTGGGATACACAGATGACTGGCACTATCTTCTATATACCAAAGATATTAGTCAAGGAGGGGCACCTACTATGTGCTATTCAGAGCATTGGAATGGGGTCAGATTTTTATGTTAATCAAGAGTAGACTAAACAAAGTTAAGAAGCATGACTATAGAAGATGTATAAATTTAATAGGAATTTGTCAAGCGATTTGTAAGGCGTATACACTGATACATTCATTCATTCAACAAATATTTATGGAGTGCTGTTTTTTTTTTTTTTTTTTTTTAAATATACTGCCAAATGCCAATCTGCACAAAAATATGGCAGGCTTTCTCCAGTATCTTGAGAACTCCCCGTAGATGCTTTATTTTTGGGCGTAGCATGTTAGTCAATGCCTGAGAAAGGAGGGGGCAGAAGCAGCATTGGGGAGAGGGAGAAATCTAACTGAGGTGCAGGCCTGACAAAACTGGAGAGTCTGCATTTCTAACCAGGTTCCTAGTTAATACCAATCCAGCTGATCCGTGAACCATACTTAAAAAAAAATTATGAAGCCAATACAATAATTTTTATTGGAGACTACGTAGGAGAAAGGCAATGTAATTTGTATGATGGTAAATATGTATATAAAGACATTTGCATTTCAACATTTTTTACATGTACAATTTAGTGACTTTAATTAGTTTCAGCATGTTTCACAACAATCACCACTATCATTTTCCAAATTTTTCCATCACACTTCACAGAAACTCAGCGCCCCTAAGGAATGATTTGCCCTTACCCCTGCCTACCACCCCTGTTATTTTTATGTTGTTAGGTGCCATCAAGTTGGTTCCAACCCATAGCGACCCTATGTACGACAAAATGAAACACTGTCCAGTCCTGCGCCATTCTCACAATTGTTGTTATGTGTGCCCCATTGTTGGAGCCACTGTGTCAGTCCATCTCATTGAGAACCTTCCTTTTTATTTTTGCTGACCCTCTGCTTTACCAAGCATGATGTCCTTCTCCGGGGACTGGTCCCTTCTGATAGCCTACCCCTGGTAACCACTAATAAACTTTTGGTCTCTATACCTTTGCCTATTGTAGATATTTCATATATGTGAGATCATACAATATTTGTCCTTTTGTGACAGACTTATTCCATTTAGCATAATGTTTTCAAGGCTCATCCATGTTGTAGCATGTATCAGGACTTCATTTCTCCTTATGGCTGAGTAATATGCCATTGTATGTATATATCCTGTTTTATTTATCCATTCATCTGTTGATGGACATTTAGGTTGTTTCCATGTTTTGACTGTTGTGAATAATGTTGCTCTGAATATTTGTGTACAAGTTTCTGTTTGCTTTCCTGCAAACAGAATTGCTGGATAATTTTGGGTAATATGGTAGTATTGGGAAACCCTGGTGGCGTAGTGGTTAAGTGCTGTGTCTGCTAACCAAAGGGTTGGCAGTTTGAATCCACCAGGCACTCCTTGGAAACTCTATGGGGCAGTTCTACTCTGTCCTATAGGGTCACTATGAGTCAGAATCGACTCGATGGCACTGGGTTTGGTTTTGGTATGGTAGTATTGTGATTAAATTTTAGAAGAATCACCAAAATGTTTTCTACAGCAGTTGCACTATTTTACAATTCTACCACCAATAGATGAGGGTTCCAATTTCTCCACATTCTTGTCAACACTTGTCGTTTTCCTTTTTTCTGATCATAGCTGTTTTAGTGGGAGCGAAGTGGTATTTCCTTGTAGTTTTGATTTCCGTTTCCCTAATGACTAATGAAATTGAGGCTATTTCATATACTTTTTGGCCATTTGTATATCTTTTTTTGGTGAAATGTCTACTCCAGTCCTTTGCCCATTTTTTGATTGGGTTGTCTTTTTGTTGCTAAGGAGTTCTTTATATATTCTGGATATTAAACTCTTATCCAATGTATGGTTTCCAAAAATTTTGTCCCAGTCTGTAGGTTGTCTCTTCACTTTGTTGATAAAGCCTTTTGATGCACAAAAGTTTTTAATTTTGATGAAGTCTAATTTGTCTGTTTTGTATTTTTATTGCTCATGAGAATCTGTTGTCAAAAAAAAAAAGGTCTTGGAGCTTAATTACTATGTTTACTTCTAAGAATTTTATGATTTTAGTTTTTGTGTTTAGGTCCTTGATCCATTTTGAGTTAATTTTTGTATATGGTGTGAGGTATGGGTCCTGCTTCATTCTTTTGCATATGGAGACCCAGTTGTCCCAGCACCGTTTCTTGATAAGACTGTTCTTTCCCCATTGAATGACTTTAGCACCTTTGTCAAAAACCAAAATTGGCCATAAATTTTTGGGTTTACTTCTGGACTCTCAATTCTGTTCCATTGGTTTATAGATCTATCACTATACCAATATCAGACTGTTTTGATTACTGTAACTTTATGTTTTGGGATTGGGAAGTATAGGTCCTCCAACTTTCTTCTTTTTCAAAACTGCTGTTGTAGATTGAATTGTGTCCTCCCAAAATATGTGTTGTAAATTCTAACCTCTATGCCTGTGGTTATAATCTTATTTGGGAATGTTATTTTTGTTAAGTACATAAAATAGGATTAGTGTAGGGTGTATTTTGTGTCAGTCTTTTTTGAGAATTAAAGAGATTAAATAAGCAAGCGAAGAGCAGAGATAGAGGAAGAGAAATGCCAAGCTACATGAAGATCTCCCAGGAGCAAAAGCTCAGAAGAAGCAAGGACCTTCCTCCAGAGCTGAGAGAGAGAGAAAGACTTCCCCTAGTGCCAGTGCCCTGAATTCGGACTTCTAACTTCCTAAACTGTGAGAAAATAAATTTCTGCTTGGTAAAGCCATCTACTGGTGATATTTTTGTTGTAGCAGCACTAGGTAACCAATACAATTGCCTTGACTATTCAGGGCCCCTTGTAGTTCCAAATGAATTTGAGGATTGGCTTTTCCATTTCTACAAAGAAGGCTGTTGGAATTTTTGTGGGGTTTGTGCTGACATGGGCCACACTTTGAATAGCAAATCGACTGGTTCTTAGCTGTTAAAACAGTGAAGGAAGACATGAACAATCACTATCTGTGTGCATGGGTTCTTTTTTTATTTAATTTGCATTTCTTTTCTTTTTTTGATTTTTATTATGCTTTAAGTGAAAGTTTACACATCAATCAGTCTCTCATACAAAACCTTATATACACCTTGCTATATACTCCTGGTTGCTCTCCCCCTAATGAGGCAGCCCATTCCTTCTCTCCACCCTGTGTTTCTGTGTCCATTCAGCCAGCTTCTGTCCCCCTCGGCCTTCACAATTCCCCTCCAGACAGGAGCTGCCCAGATAGTCTCATGTGTCTACTTGATCCAAGAAGTCCACTCCTCACCAGTATCATTTTCTGTCTTGTAGTCCAGCCCAATCCCTGTCCGAAGAGTTGGCTTTGGGAACGGTTCCAGTCTTGGGCTAACAGAAGGTCTGGGGACCACGATCTCTGGGATTGCTCTGGTCTCAGTCAGACTATTAAGACTGGTCTTTTTACTAGAATTTGGGGTCTGCATCCCACTGCTCTCCTGCTCCTTCAGGGATTCTCTGTTGTGTTCCCTGTCATGGCAGTCATCGGTTGTAGCTGGGCACCATATAGTTCTTCTGGTCTCAGGCTGATGTAGCCTTTGATTTATGTGGCCCATTCTGACTCTTGGGCTCCTACTGAAGCTTGTGTCTTTGTTATTCTTCATTCTCCTTTGCTCCAGGTGAGTTGAGACCAATTGTTGCATCTTAGGTGGCCACTTGCTAGCGTTTAAGACCCCGGACGCCACTCTCCAAAATGGGATGCAGAATGTTTTCTTAATAGTTTTTATTATGCCAATTGACCTAGATGTCTGTACATGGGTTCTTGATGGTTTCTTTTTAGTCATGATCATGTGAAACAGCCGATGGTATTTGTTAGCTATGGTTAATTAGGGAAACCCTGGTGGCATAGTGGTTAAGTGCTATGGCTGCTAACCAAAGGGTCAGCAGTTCGAATCTGCCAGGCGCTCCTTGGAAACTCTACCGGGCAGTTCTACTCTGTCCTACAGGGCCTCTATGAGTCGGAATCGACTCAACGGCACTGGGTTTGGGTTTGGGTTTGGGTTTATGGTTAATTATGTGAAAATGCCAATCATATTTTCCATTCATGAGTCTTAAAGAAGCATTTTGAAGATTTAATTAATGAGGTGAATACTTGACAGGCTTGTAGAGTTTCCCAGAAAGCATTATACCACATTAGTGCTCGGCATGGTAATATAATGGAGTTCACTCTTTAAAATTTCCTTGGAAAGTTGTTATTTGAGTCTATTATGTTTCATAAAGGAGACTTTACAGAAACCTCACTTTAAAGTGCCTCATTCACATCACCGTTCTTACGAAGTGGGATTGTGTACACAGAAGTTTTAGCACTTTACTGCAATTTTTCTTTGTTGATTTAGTGGAACCACAGCCACAATCCCTGATTAGCCTATTAAGTAAGATCTCAAGCTGTGGAGCTGGGATTGTTGCTTCTTGCAGGTTTAATGTTGGGGTGAGAATTATAGAAAGTACAACTATACAGTTTAGAGATTTATTTAAAAAAAAAATAAACCAGAATTTATCAATCTAAAGGAGTGTTATCCCTCAAGGTGTCAGTTTATGAGATCACAGATGTATTTCAAGGATATTGTAATTGCTCAAAATTCAGAAATACCAACTACCTTTTTGGATGTCCATCTCTTATATGTTTATCACCTCTTCAACTGGCCTTTCTCAGTTGGGGTTCTGTGAGACAATTAAGCCAATGTCCTAAAGTCATACATTTATATAATTTTACATTGTATGTAATATGAATTAACTTCTGCACACCTAGAATGCTAATTATGTTCCATTCTTGGTAAAATCAAATAGTCACTTAAATTGTTTTTCTGTGTTTTATACCGGGGAAGCCAGTACAACCTGTATGAGGCAAGGTCATGGTAGCTCCATGGACACATCCAAACTTCCTGAGATACTGAATTGCATGGCTGAGGGCTGTGGGGACTATGATCTCGAGGAACATCTGGCTCAGTTGGCATAACACAGTTTATAAAAAATATGTTCTACATTCTACTTTGGTGAGTAGCATCTGGGGTCTTAAAAGCCTGTGAGCGGCCATCTAGGATACTCCACTGGTCTCACCCCTTCGGGAACAAGGAAGAAAGAAAAAAAGATACAAGGGAAACATTAGTCCAAAAGGACTAATAGACCACATCTGTCATGGCCTCCACCAGACTAAGTCCAGTAAAACTAGATGGTGCCCGGCTACCACCACTGACTGCTCTGACACGGATCATAATAGAGGGTCCCGGACAGAGCTGGAGAAAAATGTAGAACAAAATTCTAACTCAAAAAGAAAGACCAGACTTGTTCGCCTGACAGAGACTGGAGAAAACTCGAGAGTATGGCCCCTGGACACCCTTTCAGCTCAGTAATGAGGTCACTCCTGAGGTTTACCCTTCAGCCAAAGATTGAATAGGTCCATGGAACAAAACAAGACTAAAAGGTGCACCAACCCTGGGGCAGGGACTGGAGGGAACAGGAAAGCTGGTAATAGGGAACCCAGGGTTGAGAAGAGAGTGTTGACATGTCGTGGGATTGTTAACCAATGTCATACAACAATGTGTGTACTAACTGTTTGATGAGAAACTAGTTTATTCTGTAAACCTTCATCTAAAGTACAATAAAAGAAAAAAATAAAAATAAAGAGTAAAAAGAAAAAAAATTATTTTCTGTATCTTGTGGTTCAGTTAAGAAACCCTGATAAGAAAAGCTACCAGTGAGTCTTATAATTTTAATAGAACGGTAGTTATTAATATGCAAATTGCTGTGTAATTAGCTCCTGCCTGGTGGTGTAGTGGTTAAGAGCTGCTGCTGATAACCAAACGGTGGCCAGTGTGAATCCACCAGGGCTCCTTGGAAACCCTATGGGGCAGTTCTACTCTGTTCTGTAGGGTTGCTAGGAGTGGGAATTGACTTGATAGCAATGGGTTTATAATTCTTAAAGCAGAAAGAGGGAGGGAGTTTTAAGAAACAGTAACATATGTAACCTCCACTTGAGCTGTGCCAGGAAAATATTCCTTGATTCAACACCATACTTCTTGTATCCTCTTGAAATAATATCAAAGAGCTGAAGTTTTCAGATGAGTTCCATAAGAAGTAGGGTTTTTTCAGCAGTGAGCGTTTGAGAATAAGAATGGATACTACGGAGCCATCCTTGTCCTCACCAGGATCTGGTCCCTAGTCTGTCTCAGTAGCTGTTCCAAAATGTTACCACTGTCCTTACACTCACACTTCTTGTCTCAGCCCCTTCCTCTTAGCAGGAGACCATTTCTCCTATTGTAATGGGGAGACAGAGCCCCATCAGGTGGAAAGGGCTCCAATCTACAAAGGAATCTATATTCAAACCCATTTTTAAATCTGAGAGGATCTCTCTTCCTCTCCAGTGATGACTCCATTTATCCTGGCTCTTGAGAACTTGCTCTATCCGGTCTCTCCCATATCTCCTCTGTCCACCTCCAGTTCCTTTCCCATGCTTCTAGGGACAAACAAATACATTCTCTTCGTGGTGTGTCTGCCATCATATCCTTTTTCTTATCCTTCATTTCAGAGTTAAGCTTTTTCAAGAGACGTGCTACTTCCCTTCTCTCACTTTCACTCGCTCCTCTTCCCACTGCGTTCCCACTCCTGCTGCCAAAACCTCACCCAACTGGCTCCAAGAAGAGAATTTTCGAACAGAAAGTGGATTCACTTTAGGAAAACTTAAGATGAAAAACTTGGATGATTTTAGTATTAGACGAAGGTATATGCTCCTAGTGTCAATAGGAAAAATGAAAATAAAACTTCAGGAAAAATTAAGAACTGTACTAGCAAGTCAGTATCCAAATAGGAAGCAAACTAAAATGTGGTGTGATTTTGAGAAACTGCTGGAGTTTAGGAAAAGAGAGCCCAATTGACTTTGATTCTTGAAGTATACTCAGTCAAGCACTACAGTTTGAGGGGCATGGATAATGTTTCTTTTTCTACTGGTACAAAACGATTTTGCTCTGTTTGTTGGTTATATAATCACAATATCATAAATGCTATTTATTGATGCTTAAGTTTTATAATAAAGCATGAAATTCATAATGTAAAACTTATAAACCCTGAAGACATAAAAGAAATAGGATGGCTGACGATTTTTGGATGTGGAGTTGGGGAGAGGAGAGGTAGAGGCAGTTTTGGATTAAAACTCTAGATCAGCACAATCCAATAGAATACAATGAGAGCCACATTAAAATGTCTTTAAAAAAGTAAAATTAATTGTAATAATATATTCTTAACCTAACAAAAATGCTATCATTTCAATATGTAATCAATACAAAATTATTAATGAGAATTTTACACTTTCTTTGTACTAAGCCTTCGAATTCCAGTGTATATTGTACACTTCTAGCACATTTCAATTTGGACCAGCCACACTTAAAGTGCTCAATAGCTGCATCTAGGTAGTGGCTACCGTATTGGATAGCATAGCTCTAGCTGCTATAAAAAAAAAAAAATAGTAAAATAAAACTGTTTTTCAAAATGTCAAAGCTTAAAAAATATGCTAAAATTAAATATAGTTAAATTCTAGATTTTCTGATTTTTTTTTCTCTCCCTCTCCCTTCCCTCCTTGTTCCCTTACCCCCTTTCATCTAAGCCTCAGGGTGCTCTAACATGTAGAGGTCAGGGAGAAGAAGAGGCCCAAGTAAAGGTGACTGAAAGAAGCACTAGGGAGGCTGGAGGAAAACCAGGGGAGCTGGTGCCATGGAAGTAGTGGTGGGCTGGACCTAGCTTGTATTGGCTCTTGAAGGCTGATTGTTAAATTTTCAGGAGTTTAGGAAGCTGGTTGTCAAGCATGGTCATTATTAAAAATTAAATTATATAAACTTACAATTAAATAATTTGTACTAAAAACAACAGTAATAAATAGTCAAAACTCATTACACCCTAATTATTTCTAATATAATAATAATAAATATTGTTTCTAATACCTGTTCTTTTGAGGTTATTTACATCTGTTATATCTGTGTGGTAGAAATACTTTATAATGGTGGGCTACTGCACATCTCTTCAACTCCTCATTCAGTGACATCACACTGGTAGTTTGAAATTGCCCATGGTGAGAATAGTTACGCTACAGAAATCAGCAAATATTAGAAATCAAGGCTTTTAAATTTTTTCTTGGGGATCCTATTGTTAAACATTTACCAGCACACCATTGCTTGGAAGTCAAGAGAAGATAGAGTATCCAAGAGAGTGTGATCAGTGCTGTTACATGCTACTAAAAGGTCAATAAGACGAGGTCTGGGAATTGATCTGGGATGTAGCCAGGTGAATTTAACAGTGATTAAAAAAAAAAAAAAGACAAATAACAGCCTTCGTGGAACTTATATTCTCTTAACTGACCACTGAATTTAGCAATAGGGATTTAGCAATAAATAGAAAAAAAATCCCTGCTTTCATTGTGTGGTCCCTGACTAACACAGTGGACGTGTTGAACCACTTGCTGCTCTTGGTGTAAACTACATTCTCTCCACCTTCCAGACTTTGTACATTCTCTGTATTTAGAATGCCTTTCCTTCGCTTCCTTATGATGCTGCTGTGTGCCTGTCTACTCATTCTTGAGGATTCAGCTCCAGTGTTTCCTTCTTTGTGCGGCCTTCTCTGAACTTCCCAGGCAACGTTAAATGATTGCCCTGAATATTCTTGTGTTTTTCTCATTCCTGTATTTTTCATATTGCTGTAGTCATTGCCCATTTCTGCATCTGCCATACTGTGAGCCCACTGACTATCAATGAGTAGGATCTTTCCATCTTTGTATCACAATCCTTGGCACATGTTGTTGTTAGGTGCTGTCGAGTCAATTCTAACTCAAAGTGACCTATGTATAACAAGTGAAACTCTGCCGGGTCCTGTGCCATCCTCACAATCATTGCTATGTTTGAGCCCATTGTTGCAGCCATTATGTCAATCCATCTGGTTGAGAGTCTTCTTTTTCACCGACCCTCTACTTTACTAAGCATGATGTCCTTCTCCAGGGACTGGTCCCTCCTGATAACATGCCCAAAGTATATGAGACAAAGTCTCGCCATCCTTGATTCCAAGGAGCATTTTGGCTGTACTTCTTCCAAGACAGACTGGTTCTTCTGGCAGTGCATGGTGTATTCAATATTCTCGGCCATAATTCGAAGGCATTCACGCTTCTGACAACCCAAACTGCCACCACCCACCACCATTGACATCAGCCATACTGCGGGCACCACCAATACCAGCACACCTCCCAAGCCGCTGTCACTACTATGTATACTGCCGCCACCATGTACACTGCAGCTACCACCTGTAAGAGCGCCACCACACATACTGCTGCCACAACTTCATTTCTGTCATGAAGACCGTATTTTCCAACTGCAGATTCTTCTTCGTTTCCAACTTTCGCTTTCCAATCACCAGTAATTATCAGTGCACGTTGATTGCATGTTTGATCAATTTCAGACTGCAGAAGTTGGTAAAAATCTTCAATTTCCTTATCTTTGGTGTTAGTGGCTGGTGTGTAATTTCGAATAATAATCGTATTAACTGGTCTTCCTTGTAGTCGTGTAGATATTATCCTTTCACTGACAGTGTTGTACTTCAGGATAGATCTTGAAATTTTTTTTTTTTGAGGATGAATGTGACACTGTTCCTCTTCAGGTTGTCGTTCCTGGCATAGTAGACCATATGATTGTCTGATTCAAAATGGCCAACACCAGTCCATTTCAGCCTGCTAACGTCTAGGATACTGATCTTCATGCACCTCATTTCATTTTTGACAACTTCGGATTTTCCTAGATTTATACTTTGTACATTCCATGTTCCCATTATTAATGGATGCTTGCAGCTGTTTCTTCTCATTTTCAGTCGTGTCACATCAGCAGATGACAGTCTGGAAAGCTTTACTCTATCCATGTCATTAAGGTGGATCTAGTTTGAGAAGGCAGCTCTTCCCCAGCCATATTTTGAGTGCCTTCCGACTTGAGCGGCCCATCTTCCAGTGCTATATCAGACAATGTTTTGCTGCTCTTCATAAGATTTTCACTGGCCAATTTTTTCGGAAGTAGATGGCCAGGTCCTCCTTCTTAGTCTGCCTTAGTCTAGAAGCTCTGCTGAAACCTGTCCACAATGGGCGACCCTGCTGGCTTATCTTCCAGTATCACAGCAATACACAAGCCTTCACAGCACAACAAACTGACAGATGCGTGGGAAGGCATGTAGTAGATGCTAATAAAAAAAAGGAGCCCTGGTGGCACAATGGTTACGTGTTAGGCTAATATCTGAAAACGGCTCTGTGGAAGAAAGACCTGGTGATCTGCTCCTGTAAAGATTACAGCTTAGAAAACTCTATGGGCAGTTCCACTCTGGGGCTGCTATGAATTGAAAATCAACTCCCCAGCACCCAGTAATGACAAGATGCCAATAAATGTTTAAAGACCAAAGGAATCAAGTAATTAATCTGGCATGTAAGATATTGAGAACTACTCCAAGGCAGAGTGACCACAGACCTACCCCCATGGAGGGGTGGTAAACGGTGTTCAGTAGAGCTGTGCTTATTTCTGTCTCTGGACCATTTGATGTCCTCTTTTCCCTTTCATCCTGTCCTTTGGTTTGAATATCTAGTCTGGATCCAGAAATAGTCAACGTGCTATATTATAAAAGAAAACTTGTTTGTTTTCTATTCAGAGGGATTCCTTATTACTAAAATTTCCTACCTGTGTCCTTTTTCCTGATCAGTTTAATTTTTGAAATTATTCATTTGCTTAGTAATTTCTATTTTATTTCCATATCCTTATAGTTTCTTAAAGCCAAATTACTCCCAAGCATCATTGTTAACTGTAATCTTCCTTCTGGGGCAAGGAAGAAAAACTGGCTCAATCTAACTCAAACGGGCAGCAGATTATTACAACAATATAACAGGCTATGCCATAGACATCCAAGGGCAGATTAATACAACAGAGCCTCATGTGTTCCCCATGGCACCTGGGAAGTTGGTTGGGTATTGAACTGTCTATCATCATGTGGACCTTCATCTTTTCTTTTCTCTCTTCTTAACATACTTCCTTTTCTTGTATATCTAAAACATGGCTGCCAGCACCCATGGCCTGATAGTCTTTTTGTTCACCACCGTCGAGCTGACTGGGTCCCACTTCCCAGGTGAGAGAACTGATGGATCAGCCTGGCCTATGAATTAGATATAACCTGGGACCCAGTCCAGCCAGGTGGGTAGTCAAGGGTTCTAGCATGGGTTCTAGGCCCCATCCCAGGTGCCAATAATGTCTGGCAATTACACACCTCTACCAGGAATATTTGTTATTTTATCATTTTGTACATTTTTTCCCCCAACAACATGTTCCGCTAAATTGTCCCTTTCTTTTAGTGACTTTTTCCATTTCCTTCAGGGAGAAATTAATGGCCCCCTTTCCCATTTCCTTAGCACTTTATACACACCTCTTTGACAGCACTTGCCACTCTGTTTTACAGCACTTTGTTTACAGATCTTTTTTCCCACTTACATTGTGAACTTTTCCTAGGGGAGGACTCCACCTTACTCAGTTTTGTTTCTGCAGTGTCACCACAGGACCTGGCATTGAGGAATGCTTGTGCAGTTGAGTTCAAAGTACATGCATTGAGTCTGTTCCCCTCCAACCTCAGTGTGACTTTGTAAAATGCAGGTAATCATCCATTCCAACCAGTTCTGTCTGATAATGTGCTGTCTAATTCTCTGTTACTCAGATCTGCCCCAGTTCTTCCTTTCCTGCTGCCACCACGTGGTTTATCTGTCATCAACATGCTCCTGCTGCCCTACATGTTCAAGTCACCCCACCCCTCAGTCCACATCAATCTTCCCTATCACATGGACATATCCAGTCATGGGTCCATTTTACATGTTTAAAATTCTTCATTTTATGATGTAACAAAATAGTCCCTAATTTTGAAAAGCCAACACTGTTACTCCCTGACTTTTTAACGCTTGACCTTTGAACTCTGCATTTAAGAATGGTTAGGTATGCATAAACTTCCTTACCCTGACCCGCCAGAGTGAACCACTGCTCTTCGGGTTTTGTTTATTGCTATAACTGTTCATTCCGGTTCTAGTAAATCTGGATCATAGACACACACACACACACACACACACACACACACACACACACACAAATAAAGCTCATTGGTCATCCTACCTCTCAGAGATACTCTGTTAACAGTTTTATTTTTTAACCCAAAAGGGATCATGCATTTCTGTAGTCCACTGTTTCCCACTTGACAACATACTGTGAACATTTTTTTGTGTTATTAAATGTTTATTTATAGCATCATTTTCATGGGAATTGAGTATGGATAAACCTGTTTACTCAAGCAGGTGCACTAATGTACTTTCTGGATTTTTTCTTTTGAATAAACTTTTTATTTGAAATAATTTTAGATTTATAGAAAAGTTGCGGAGATAGTACAGGGAATTCCTATATGGGCTTAACCCAGTTTCCCTCATTGTTAAATCTTACAGTATATTTGTCAAAACTAAGAAACTGGTATTGGTACAACTCCCAACTTTCTTCCCAGAAAAAATCACTTTCAATTCTTGTAGCCATTTTTTTCTGGGGTTTACTTCCATATTTATAAAGAATATGTGTATATTGCAATTTTTTATTTTTAAATTTTGAACATTATTAATTTCCTATAATGGAAGACAAGGATTAGCTCTCTTATCAATCCCCCACCCACTTCTCTCATGATTTTTTCCCCTCCAGTTCTCTGTCTTCTTTTTGTGGAACTGCTCGTAGTCAGATGTATGACTATTCTTCATCTCTTTGTCTTTTTTCTTTCTGTCTTACAATGTTTCCCCAATTTTGTTTTCTAACCTTAATATTTCAGCTCTTACATTTTTAATTTCCAAGATTTCTTTCTTGTTCTTTGATTATTCCTTTTTCATAGCATCCTATTAATATTTTATGGGCACAATAGTCTTCTTATTTTACTCCGAAGATTTAATTTACAGTTAAATTTTTTTTTTTTAATTCTGTTCTCTATATTGCTCCAGTGTCATGGATTGACTTGTGTCCTCCCAAAATAGGTGTCAACTTGACTAGGCCATGATTCCCAGTATGTGTAGTTGTCCTCCATTTTGTGATTTGATTATCCTTCATTTTATGATGTTCCTTGTGGCGTAGTGGTTAAGAGCTATGGCTGCTAACCAACAGGTCAGCAGTTTGAATCCAGCAGGTGCTCCTTGGAAACTCTGTGGGGCAGTTCTACTTTGTCCTATAGGGTCACTATGAGTTGGAATTGACTCGGGGGCAATGGGTAATGCCTGTGGTTATGGCCCTATTTGAGAGTGAGCTGTGCATTGTGTTACTGAGGCAGGATTAGGTCATGTTAATGGGGATTAGGGTGGGATGCAAAACTCAGGTTACTCAGGTTACCACCCCGATCTGATGTAAGGGGAGTTTCCCTGAGGTGTGGCCTGCATCACCTTTTACCTTACAAAAGATAAAAGGCAAAAGACTTGAGCAGAAACAGAGGGACCTACTACCACCAAGAAAGAAGAGCCGGGAACGAAGTGTGTCCTTTGGACTGGGGGTCCCTGCGCCAAAGATCTCCTAGACCCAGGGGAAGATTGATGCCAAGAGTTGGAGATTTCTAAGGAAAGCCAGGCTTCTCTCAAAGTTGACAGAGAAAGCCTTTTAGCTGGCCCCTAAATTTGGACTCCTAGCCCCCTAAACCTTGAGAGAATAAATTTCTGTTTGTTAAAGCTATCCGCTTGTGGTATTTCTATTATAGCAGCACTAAACAACTAAGGGAGCCCTGGTGGAGCAGTGGTTAAGAGCTCAGCTGCTAACCAAAAGGTTATCAGTTTGAGCCCACCAACTGCTCTTTGGAAATTCTATGGGGCAGTTCTACTCTGCCCCATAGGATCACTATTAGTCGGAATTGACTCGATGGCAGCGGGTTTGGTTTAGTTTTTTGGTTTAGATAACTAAGACACCCTGTTTCCTCCAAATTTTTTTTTCCTCAGTGTCGTTGGGGTGGAAGAAGTTTAGTCAATTTGGCTTTGTGGGGTTGGGAAGGGGTTAGGGGTTTGTTTCTTCTCAAATTTTCAATCAGTCTTTCTATTTTCATTTTCCAGAGGTACCTTCCTGATGTCTCAAATTCCTGAGCCTTTATGAGAGTCCAAGACATAATTATGCTTGCTTCTTGTTGGCATCTCTTTTGCAAGCATTTTCAAGCTTCAGCTTTCTCATCTTTACCAGTTCAGTTACGACATGATCCACTTTCCATTTTCTAAAAGTTTGTTGACATCTCTTATTTGCTGTTGTCTTTTTTCCTGTTCTTTTTGTTTTTGTGGCTTTTTTTTTTTTTCTTTTTTAATACTTTTCCTGGAAACCCTGGTGGCGTAGTGGTTAAGTGCTATGGCTGCTAACCAAAGGGTCGGCAGTTTGAATCTGCCAGGCGCTCCTTGGAAACTCTATGGGAGCAGTTCTACTCTGTTCTATAGGGTCGCTATGAGTCGGAATCGACTGGATGGCACTGGGTTTGGATATGAATCGACTCGATGGCACTGGGTTTGGGTATGAATCGACTCGATGGCACTGGGTTTGGGTATACTTTTCCTATAATTTTTGTGGCGTTTCCTGAGGGAGTGAAGATAAATGCATATGTTGAGTCAGGCATGTCTTAACCAGAATTGTATTTTATATGCAACACCTTTAGTCAGGTGTTACGCATATACCAAAACCAAACCCATTGCTGTTGAGTCAATTCTAACTCACAGCGACCCTATAGGACAGAGTAGAACTGCCCCAGAGGGTTTCCAAAGCTGTAAATCTTTATGGAAGCGGACGGCCACATCTTTCTCCTGAGGAGCAGCTGATGGGTTTGAACCACTGACTTCAGTTAGCGGACTAGCACTTTAACCACTGTGCCACCAGGATGCCTCATTATGTGTATGTGTTTAATATGTAGTGGTTGAAAAATGAAAAAATGCTATTTTTAGCATTGCACACCTTCCTGATCAACAAATGTCAAAGTTTAGCTATCCTACATAGTTCATCATAATGGGATTTTTAACATCTCATAACTTAGTAGGTAGAAGACTACGTCTCTTTCCTCTCCTTATTTTTGCTAAATTCTCCTACTTAGTGGACCATTGTCTGAGGAAGATGGGGAATGGGTTTAAAAAAAAAAAAAGGCAGGAAAGCATACCTTGTTCTAACGCATAGAGTGGGTTTCGTTCCTTTTGCATCATAATCTCTTCCCTACTGCGTTTATTCTTTATGATTTTGTCAGTCAGTTGCAAAAGGTTGTAAAAAGGTAAAGTCATAGTGCTTTAAGGAATCCCAGAGGTCATCTAATTTAACACTTTGATTTATAGGAAACCAAGAGTCAGACTGCCTTGGTTCAATTCCTGCCTCCACCACTTTGGCCAAGTTTCTCAGTTGTTTTAGGCTCAGTTTTCTCATCTGTAAAATGGGAATAAAAAATACTATGTATGTCCTAGGAATATTGTGAAGATTAAATGAGATGAGTGATTTAAAGTGCCTAGCAACTGTGCCTGACACATAGTAAGAACCCCATGGATTATTAGTGACCTTATTATTACTAGTGGCTGAGCCAGGGCTTCTGACTCCTAGTTCACTGTGCTTTCCTTTAGACATAAAAAAAAAATTGTAGAGTCCTTTTTAGAGTAAGCTACCATTACTTTCTTTCCTTCATCTCCTTCTTCACTGAAAGATAATTACACTTTCATGTATTTTTCCTTTCAGGCTAAAGGCACTCTCAACATTTTATCCATTATCATAGTGGCAAGGACTTCCTGGATAGAAAATGCCAATTCAAAATTTAGTCTTTTTTTAAAAGTTTTTATGCTTTTTTTTTTTTTTTTTAAATCACAATAATGTACTCAACTTCCCAGCATAAATGGTTAAGAGCCACCCTGGCTCGGGCTGGGCTTAAAAGCAGAAGAAATCCCCTAGATAACCAGAAAGGAAATATTCACACATCTTTATGTGGATAAATTAAAGTCCAGCTTGCCCTCTCCATCCTGACTTGTGCTGTAGGGGGAGGAATGCCTTGGACGAGGGTCCTTTGAACTGGCAGGACATCTGTGGGGCACCACGTAGTATGTAGAGGTGAGTGCAACATTTATTTAGAAGGGTCTAATAACTCAAACGGTTGCAAATTCAGCCTCTTTTTCTAATATGTTAGGGTCTTTTTCTGTTTCTTCGGTGAGATTCTGTGTCAAATCCTGTCACATGAATTATTCCTTTGTTAGACTGGGAGTTGACAGAGGGAATCTAATCTTGTTGGTGGTTACCGTTAAAAAATGTTGGGGGTGAGAATTATGGGGTCAGAGCTCGAGCGTTGGAGAAAATTTCTGAACATAATATATGTATCTTTCAGGAAACTCTAGGCTAGAAAAAATTAGACCTAGGAAACTCAGAGGAAAAGCCTTGTGTGTCTTGGTCTTTCACAGCAGGAAGGTAATTCACTAATAGTTACCATAGAATTTTAGAGCAAGGAGTGTAGGCTTTAGGATAAGACAGTCAAGGGTTCAAATCCTAGCTAGGCCACTTATAAACTGTATGATTTTTGGACTGATTACTTAATATCTCTGAGCATCAATTTCCATATATGTAAACTGGAGATGATAATACCAACTCTATGGAATATTAGAAACCCTGGTGGCATAGTGGTTAAGTGCTACAGCTGCTAACCAAAGGGGCGGCAGTTCGAATCCGCCAGGCACTCCTCGGAAACTCTATGGGGCAGTTCTACTCTGTCTTATAGGGTCACTATGAGTCGGAATCGACTCCACAGCACTAGGTTTGTTTTTTTTTTTAATGGGAATATTGGAAGGATAGGATATAATGTGTGTAATGTAATTAGCACTCTTTTTTTTTTTTTTTTTAATTAGCTATCACAGAAAACCTGGTGGCATAGTGGCTAAGAGTTTGGCTGCTAATCAAAAAGTTGGCAGTTTGAATCTACCAGACGCTTTTTGGAAACCCTCTAGGGCAATCCTACTTTGTGCTATACGGTCACTATCGACTCAATGGCAATGGTTTTTTTTTTTTTTTTTTCTGGGGGGGGTGGTTATTAGCTGTCACTAAGGAGCTCAGGTGGTGCAGTGGTTATGTGCTCGGCTGCTAACCAGACGGTCAGTGGTTCAAACCTATCAGCCACTCCACAGGAGAAAGATGTGGCAGTCTGCTTCTGTAAAAATTACCACCTTGGAAACCCTATGGGGCAACTCTACTCTGTCCTACAAGGTTGCTGTCAGTTGAAATCCACTCGATGGCAACAGGTTATTAGCTCTCACTATTATGTCATGATGGTGTTTTTGCTAGTTTGTTGCTGGCCATGTCAGAATGCTTTTTGTATGAAGGCAGCCCAAATGAATTTATAGACTTTGAAATTGACTGTAATTAACTGGCAGCTCTTCATTTCTTCTTGGGCAAGCACTTAATCAATTTTGTCATCCAAAAAATTAAGGACTCTGTTAGTTTATTGGAACCCTGGTGGTGCAGTGGTTAAGAGCTTGTCTGCTAAACAAAAGGTTTGCAGTTTGAATCCACCAGCCGTTCCTTGGAAACCCTATGGGGCAGTTCTCCTCTGTCTTATAGGGTCACTATGAGTTGGAATCAACTCGACGGCAATGGGTTTGGTTTTTTTTTGGTTTTATTAGTTTATTAGGCTGAAATTGACTATTAGTCTGTTTTTACTTATGAAAGTAGCAATTTCATATAATTCAAGCTAAAAAATATCTGCCCCATTTACCTCAAAGGTGACAGGTATCAAATGAGATAATACATGTGAAAGTGTTTTGTAAACATAAGGCCATTATTATTACTATTACTATTATCACTGTAGGCTCCAAATCTTTGTTTAAAAGAGAATAAGAACAGAGGGTCCTTCTAATGATGAATCAGAGTAAAGCTATAAACCAAATCCTACTGGTCTGGGAGGAATTCAGAGGGATTGAGTGAGGCTGGGAGCCCTGGTGGCTCAGTGGAATGATTCAACAGCAGTGGGTTTTGGTAGCTGGTCACCAGCTAATTCATGAGGGTGCCAGAGCTAGAATCCAGGCAGTCCCAACTTCTAGGACACCAACATCTTCAGCTACTGCAACTTTTCCAGCTTTCTTTCTGGGTATAATGTGTTGATTTTTTTTCTAAAGTTCCCCTCCTCCCACACAAGTCCAAGAGTTGAGTATTCTCACTGTAAAGGAGTCAAGAAATATTTACTATTAATTTTTTAAAGAAAAAAATTATTCTTCATTGAAAAATTAAAGTTTCCCCTTCATTTTCATACTCATTTAAATCAAAACACTTATTTTTTGAGAGAATAACTACTGCTATTGATAAACATTAGGCAGTAAAATGTAACCAACCTCTTACTGTTTCATGATGATATTTTTGTCGTTGTAGATCCAAGTTCTCCTTCTGCTTTATTACCTAAGGCATTTTCAATTAGGTAGGTATTTCAACTGGTTTGTAGATGAGAAATTTCATCCCTGTGGTTTTTGCCAGAAATGCTGCATGTGAATTCTTCTGGAATGATTTATTTTGTCGAGAATTCTTTTTTCCTATAATGATGTCAGAAGAAAACGTAACATCATTTGTTTCTTCTGCAAATGAGTTACTGCTTTTATATTTGCTTTATGTAAATATATTCCCTCCCACTTCCGAATCTCACCTAGCATGAGATGAGGAGCCAGCAGTGTTGTTTTTTTTTATTTTTGCTTTTTTTTTTAGTTAATAATTACATTCAACAGGTGATATTGGGTGTCCACCATGTTCCAAGGAGCCTTGGTGGTGCAATGGTTAAGTGCTTAGCTGCTAACTAAAAGGTGAGCGGCTTGAACTCACCAGCTGCTCCACGCAAGAAAAGACCTGGCATTCTGCTTCCGTAAAGATTTCAGCCTAGGAAACCCTATGGGACAGTTCTACTCTGTTCTGTTGGGTTGCTGTGAGTCGGAATTGACTTTACAGCACACAACAACAACAACCATGTACCAAGCACTGCCTTAACTGCTGGGACTTCAGAGATGAGTAAGAGAGGTTCTACTTTCAGGAGCTCCCTGTATATGGCAAGATGCTATCCTGTGTAACAAGTACTATAGTGGAAATACAGCCGATGTGTAGTTGTAGGGACGGGGGCACAAAGAAGGGACTGACTAATTGGTCGACTCCATCCTTTCAGAGAAGGCCAGCCTTGAGATGAGTCTAGAAGGATGGATTAATTTCCCAGGAATAGGGTGGGAAGGATATTCTGGGTGGGGGTAACTGCATGTACAAAAACAAGATAAGAAATAACATGGGTATCTTGGGAAACTATGAGTTGTTCCACTTGGCTGGTTAGCTCCAGAACTGAGGTAGAGGCCAGAGGATGCCCTCAGCTCCATACAGACTCACAGTACTTTTTTCCTGGCACATACTCTTGGCAGCTGGTGTACTTTGCATGTTACATAGTGGAGTGGATTATGGATAAAAGGAAAATTCATTGTAACTGCACATTTTTAAAACATTGACTGGGGTTGATGTAATTGTGGAGTAATTGTGAAGGAATCTATGTGACAATAGCCAAATAAACAAATAACCCTTCACTTCCCCAAGGCCTAGAATCTGTTTAATATAACTAGAAATAGAGTTATTGAAAGAGATAGGAAGCAAACTAACTCTTGACTGATGACAGTTTCAGCTGTCTCCCCAGCCTGCCTGTGGTAACTCAGGGATGATGTGGGCCTCGGCACTGTGGATATTCCCTCTACTCTGCAGTTTCGGCCTGGCAGGTAGGATGGCTTGGGTCCTTTTATGGGTCATGTGATTCCTGTTACCTTCTCTGGACAAGAATTGTTAACTTCGGAACAAAGGAACACTTGGACCATGGACATCCACAGATGGCAACGGAGAATTTGTGAACCCTCTGAATTTGTGTGTGTGTGTGTATGTGCATTATACCTGTGGCTGTGATTATCTGGCACAATGGCCTATCATATTATCAAAGGAAGATGTGACCCCCAAAAGGTTTTAGAGCAATAGTAAATGCTTCATATAAAACACACACATATATACAAAAATACAATTTTCACACTATTTGCCATAAATTCCAAGAATGTAAAGGGAAATGATGAAGCAACATATTTCTACAAGTTCCAGTTGAAGCCAATGAGCCTACTGACTGCACAGTGTCTTGCAGATCTGAGATCCATTAGTTTGATCACATCTTTTTTTTTTTTAATTAAAACCAGAGAAAAGGATAGAAGTGGGGGTTGGGCATTGATAAGGTAGATTAGATACTATGAAGTAATTGGGAGTCACCAAGAGGGCGGTAGTGACCCAGAGAGTGAAAATGTATGCCAGACCTCAGTTCTGGCATGGCCTGCCTGCAGTCAGTCTCCTGGGGTTACACCTGTGGCACTCAGGAGGTTTGTAGACAATAGGGGCAGGTAGGCTAGTGTCTCATCCTTCCATCTAACCTCTCTTGGCCAGCCCAGGAACCAAAAATTGCTACTTACACAGTCTAAATTTCTAATTATGTGCATTGTGGCTCCCATCAAATTACTATTTCTTTTCTTTTCCTATCTTTTATCTCTGTCTCCTTCTCTTCTTATCACTCTTTACAATATACCATCTCCTACATAACAGGTTCCGGTTTCTACCCCACTTCCCACCTGAAATATCCTTTCCTTGGTGTCTGCTCAGGCCTGCCCTTTTCTATTTCAAGACATTGTTCAAAACACTTTGCAACAGCACCGAGGTGATATGAACCTAGAGAGCAAAAGGGAGATTTAGAACATCTTTTTAATTTTGAAAACAAAAGGGAAATTCTCTAATGAGCAAGAACAGAGGTAATGCATACTCTCCCATTCTTTCTTAGAGGAAAGTTAATGAATATTTCGCCTTATTTCTAGAAATAAAGAAATCGCTGTGTTTTATTTGAAGGTGTGGAGAAAGTATCGATAGAAGGGAGTGACACATCTAGCCTTCAGTTCTCCATTGTTCCGAAATAAATATTTTTATTTCTGAATAATTTTAGATTTACAGAAAGGTTGCAAAGATAATACAAAGACTTCCCAAACACCTCTCACCTAGTTTTCCCCAATTGTTAGCATCGTATAATATCCTGGTATTCTTGTCAAATATAAAAAACTGATATTGGTTGATACATTACTAAAAACTAAATTCAAGACTTTATCTCACCATTTTTTTTCCACTAGTATTTTCTTTTTGCTCCAGGACCCAATTCAGGGTACATATTGCATTGAGTTGTCATGTCTCCCCAGGCTACTCTGGTTTGTGACAGTTTCTCAGTCTTCCTTTGTTTTTCATGACCTTGACAGTCTTGAGGAGTACTGGCCAAGTATCCTGTGGAATGTCCCCCAATATGGGTGCAATTAATTACTTTTTTGTGTTGCCTTTCTAGCCATGGTCTTGTAACTCCCACCCACATGATTGTGTGATAGGGTAATTGTGGCCTACCAAGGGGATTAGTTAGTTTTTCCTTAAAAGAGAGCCAATTCCAGAGCAGAGAGAGAGATCCCAGCATCAGCAAAGAAGGAGAGACCCACAGGAAAGACCCGCAGGAGACGGTGCAGTGGGCTTCCTGGCCCATGGAGCAAGAAAGCTGAGTGCCTTTGGGCAGAGACTGAGGATCAAGGAGAAGTCTATGCCTGACCCACGAATTTGGGACTTGCCAGCTTCCACAACTGCGTGAGCCATTTCCATTATACAGTTTGTGAGTTCTGTGAGACATTGCAGCGAATTAGGGAACCCAAAGACAAGAGGGAAAGTACTGAGGTGAGAGGGAGTAGTTGATGTTAGACAGGATAGAGTGATACAGCAGCTTGGAAAAGTTAGACATTTGGGACATCTTCAACCCTGTCTCAGAGGAACCAGCTTTGTACTGATCCTTATAAAATAAATTATTCGTTTACTGGGCTTGTTTGTTGCTTTTCTTGTGATTAGGCTGGGATTATGTTTTTTTGGAGAAAGTATGACAGAGGTAAAGGGCCCTTCATTGCTTTGTCACAATTTTACACATTTGTGACAGCCTTCTGATGGAGAGTTGATATTCTGGCTAGAGATTAGTTGAATTAGAGTTAAAATAGGCACACTGATTGCCTGTTTAATTACAAGGAAGAAGAGATACTGATGAGCACTGGAAATATTGATGAGTACTTGTTTTGCATATACCACAAATCTCTGTAATCCCGATATAAAGTGGCCTCTGCAAGAATACTGCTCTCTCCTGCCATATGCCAAGCAGTACCTTAAAGACAATGGCAAAACACATGTAGCCCTATAAAAATAGCCCAGGTTGAGTGGAAAATCATTTATAGAGTCACTTTCTCTTCTCCTGATACCTGGTGACACTTAGGATTCTGGAATCCAGATATTTAATTCCTATTCTGGCCTACAATGTTTAATATCTGTTAATTAAAGCTTCTGAAGGAGCTAAGGAGGAGTATTCAGGGAAAAGCAGGAAAGACCAGGATTTACTGAGGCAGGCAGGATATTTGGATTCCTGCATTCCCATATTGGTTTTTCAGCTGGCTCACTTTGGAGTCAGCCAATGCAAGATAGAGTGAGAATGAAGAAGGAAATAAAATTGGTATCCTGAGGAGGCTGTAATGAGAATAGTATAAGACCAAAGAATATTATGAGGAGACAGGGAAAGACTTCTTTTTCTGTTTGACAGGAAAAGATCAATTTTGAAATCTTGCTAAGAGTTAGTGTCATTTTTGGGTATTAGTGAAATGAAGGTTGAGGGGAAGGCTACAATATATGAATATTTGTTAGACTTGGCTGAAGGACTTAGGAAACGTGCACACACACACACGCACACACACACACACACAGAGCCTGTGTTATCTCTGAGCCCTGGAAACAGGACATGCCTGAGTTGGACAATGAGAGAGTCACTTCTCCTGGGACTTGCTGGCTGACCCTCTGGCAGGATTTTGCACATCCCATTGGCGGCGGTGAGGTGTCAAATTTGTTAATATCCTGTTTGCTGACCCAAGGATCCAGCAGTGAAGGTTTCAAGCTGTGTGTGCTCTTTAAGGAATAAGTTAATAGTCCAGCTTCTAATCTCCATGTATGTAATGTGCCGTATTGTTTGGTTCAAGTCCAGTTAACTTTTGGTCTTTTTAAGCATTTGGTTTGGAGAGCACCAGTTTGTCCTTGGTTTTTAACATGTAAAATACCAAAGATAGAAAGTTTGTGTGACAACTGCTGACAGGTGGGTGCTTCAGGTGCCCAGCTCATGTGCAAGACTCAGAGGAAGGCAGCCTCTCTGGAAAGAGCCAAAAATGTTGGGACAACATTGGAGACACTTAGCTCTCCCTCACTCTTGTCATTGACAGTGGCCCCTTTACCAATGTGGACAATACTCATTTCACTGACCAAAATGTATAAATGTATACACACATACACACACACATTTAGAGCCTTTTTAAAAATCAGAAAATCTCCAAACTTAAACAAAATAATGAATGCCACTCATCCTAGAATGCTTTACTACTGACTTCCTGTTAAAAAACAGGAGGTAACAAATTTGTAACATAGTAATATATGTGCTTTTTTGTTAACACAGTAAATACTAACAAAAAAAAAAAAAAAAAAACCTGTTGCCGACGAGTCAATTTCAACTCATAGCGACCCTATAGGACAGAGTAGAACTGTCCCCGTAGGGTTTCTAAAGAGCAGCTGATGGATTCGAACTGTTGACCTTTTGGTTAGCAGCTGAGCTTTTAACCGCTGCGCAACCTAATAATTACCTTAATTTATGTCTAATAATTACCGTAACTGATAAACAGTGACAGTGGTTCTTGATATTTGAAGGTATCTGCAACAACTGTAATGTAGTATGAAAATAACTGTGATTTTTAGTGATGACAAAGTCACAAGTACTGATATCATTATAGTTTGTTACCTACATTCACAATGGGAAGAAATTCTGCATTTCAAGGACGTAAGTTCCCGTAGAAGTTTATAGACCCTTGAATTCTACCTATGGGCTCCTTGAAGGTCCAGATTCCTTTCTAGATGGCAGTGTCTACTCTTCTTATGAAGGGATGGATACTACTGGGTGGGGAACCAGAAGGAACAAAATTGGTAAGATGGGAAAATGCAGCTAAAGATATCAGAAATTTTTTCTATTATACACATTTCTAGGGAAAAATATTGATTTGTAAGGTTTAAGTGTGGCACAGTTAAGCAATTTGTATTTTTTTCTTCTGGCCACATCATTCACTACCCAATTATCTGGAATGGTTCTGCCATTTGATGTTTTACTTAGTATTTCACTAACACTTTATATTTGCCTGGTGCTTTAATTTTGGCTTCTCAAATGTTAATTTTGAGTATGAATATAGAAAGTTTATTTTTAACTAGAAATCTAACTCTTCAAAGGTAATAATTGGAGAAATGGAATTAGATACCTTCCATAGACCTGATAAGGGAAAAGCACTTGGCTGCTAACAGAAAGGTCAGTGGTTCGAACCCACCCAGTGGCTGCACAGGAGAAAAGACCTGGTGATCTGCTCCCATAAAGATTACACCTTAACCCTGTAGGGCAGTTCTCCTCTGTCCCATAGGGCTGCTATCAGTTGGAATCGACTCGATAGCACCCAACAACAAATTATTGATACCCAAAGACAACAACAAATCAACTCAATGGTACCTAACAGCTAAACAACAAACCTAGCTTTCAATTCATCTGCTTTCATAAAAATATTCCATGGTGACAGTATCTATCATGAACTGAAATTGTTGTGTCTGTGTAATTTTTTTTTTTAGCTCTGCCACATAAGCCTGAGAACATTTCTTGCATCTTCTACTATAGGTGCAATTTAACTTGCACTTGGAGTCCAGAAAAGGAAGCCTATGACACATGGTACACAGTTTACAGAACTTGGTAAGTAGGAGAAGCTTGTGTGCTATTAGTGGGAGTAAGGAGAGGAGGCAGAGTCTCCTGGTTTGTCATGATTCAAGTCACTTATGAAGTAAAACACTTTCTCAATGACAGCTTCTGGGTGAGCTTTATGCTGCATCTGGTGGCTGGGTGACTTCTTGGTTATTTAAAGCCATACTGACAGGTCTGCAGACACAGAGTTGAGGGAAGATACAGCCACATTATGGCCTGCTCTTAGGATTGCCTGATTGGCTTAGTGACCAGTTGTAAGCATAGCAGAAAAATCTGTTTACTTACTATATTCAATTATGCTCCTTCTCTTTTCAGAAAGTGTTATAGCACAATTCATTTTTCACAGATCCAGACATAGTAAGTAGGATAAATTCAGCACCAAGAAGCAAAATTAACTCAGTCTTCCACTAATTTGCTGTGTAACCCTTGTCAAACAGTATTCTACTAGGACAGTGATTTCCAAATTTTTCACTCTCTCAAGGATCCCTTTTTATTCTAATTTATTAACAATCCTGGCCAAAAGTTAGATGTCTTAGTGAGTTTGCACAGGGATTTTTTAAAATTCTGAAAATAGCTCGTAAAGCCCATTACTTCCTTCATGCTTCCTTAGGAATAAGAGGATCCATGTCAGGAGTCATTATAAGATGATCTTTAAGTCTTTTGCTGTTTATAAAAGAGAATCTGTAGTTCCAAGTTTTTTTTTCTATACAAGATCTTTATATGTACTCTGTGTGTGTGTGTGTGTTTCATCAGTCATTATTGCATTGCTGTCAAGTCGATTCCGACTCATAGTGATGCTATAGGACAGAGTAGAACTACCCATATGGTTTCCAAGAAGTGGCTGATGGATTTGAACTGCCGAACTTTTGGTTAGCTGCTCTTAACCACTTTACTCCTCATAAATTGGTAACTGGTGTTATAAGGGAAGTATACTGTATGTTTTAGAGCAGAAGAAAGGGAAAAGCAAATAATATTCTTAACAGTATCTATATGTTAATGAGTATCTTTGTCAAAGAGATACTTTAAAACAAGGATTGGCAAACTTTTTCTGTAAAGGGCTAGGTAGTAAATATTTTAGGCTTCTCAATCCATGTAGTTTCTGTCAAAACTACACAACACTACTGTTGTAGCACACAAACTGCTATAGACAATATGTGTGACTATGTTCCAATAAAGCCTTACTTATAGATACTGAAATTTGAATTTCATGTAATTTGAACATGCCACAAAATATTCTCTTTTTTTTTTTTGCAACATTTTAGCCATGTAAAAACTGTCCTTAGCTTGTGGGTCATATAAAAACAGGAGGTGGCCATATTTGGCCTGTAGGTTACAGTTTGCTGACCCCTGCTTTAGAAATTAAGAATGATAAAGGCCCAATAACACATGGTCCAAATGATTTATCTTTTCACAGAAGTGTTAGTTCTAGGCTCCATGTTGGACAAGAAGTAGCAATAGAATGAAAATCTGGAAACCTTAATTGACTCACTTCTATTTTTCTGCTTTTTCCTTCATCTCTCTTTATGGATTGTCATTATAGTCACCAGCTGGGCATGTAGAATACCCTGGAACCATTATACCCACTTCCCGTTGATGGCCCCAGGCCTGCCTAGACTTCTTGTATTCCTAGACTGGCTTGTATTTTTGTGAGTTTATCACCTAGAATATTTCTTCCAGGTAGAATGGTAGGATTTCCCTGTGGATAGTCAAACCTGTGCTTCAGGGTTGTATCCTTTCACCATACTTACTCAATCTGTATGCTGAGCAAATAATCTGAGGAGCTGGGCTATATGAAGAAGAACATGGCATCAGGATTGGAGGAAGACTTATTAACAACCTGCATTTACGCAGATGATGCAACCTTGCTTGCTGAAAGTGAAGACAACATGAAGCACTTACTGATGAAGATCAAAGACCACAGCCTTCAGTATAGATTACACCTCAACATAAAGAAAACAAAAATCCTCATAACTGGACCAATAAACGACATCATGATAAACAGAGAAACGATTGAAGTTGTCAGGGATTTCATTTTACTTGGATCCACAATCAACATCCATGGAAGCAGGACTCAAGGAATCAAGACACATTGCACTGGGCAAATCTGCTGCAAAAGACCTCTTTAAAATCTTAAAAAGAAAAGACATCACCTTGAAGACTAAAGCATGCCTGACCCAAGCCATGGTGTTTTCGATTACCTCATAGACATGGGAAAGCTGTACAATGTATAAGGAAGACTGAAGAAGAATTGATGCTTTTGGATGATGGTGCTGGTGAAGAATACTGAATATACCATGAACTGCCAAAAGAATGAAAATCTGTCTTGGAAGAAATATAGCTAGAATGCTCCTTGGAAGCAAGGATGACAAGACTACATCTCTCGTACTTTAGACATGTTATCAGGTGGAATCAATCCCTGGAGAAGGACATCACGCTTGGTAGAGTAGAGGGTCATCGAAAAAGAGGAAGACCCACAATGAGATCAATTGACACGGTGTCTACAACAATGGGCTGAAGCATAACAATGATCATGAGGATGACACAGTACCTGGCAGTGTTTTGTTACTATGAGTCAGAACCGACTCAATGGCACCTAACAACAGTCAACCCTGAGAACATATTAGGCTGGGTCAGTGTTATGAACAAAAACCTACCGATGCTCAAGACAACAGGAATTTATATTGCCTTGGGGAAAAGAGGAGGAGTTGGGGATGCCCTCCTGGAGCGGGTGGCTTTTGAACTGAGACTTGAAGGAGATCTGCAGGTATGGGGTAGGGGAGAAAGGATATATCTCAAGGTTACATCATGGGCAAACACAAAAATGTTCAACTATAGTAACGGTAATAACAATAATAGTATTATCTCACATTTGTTAACTACTTACTAAGTGCCTGCCATTTTTTAAATAATTTTTATTGTGCTTTAACTGAAAGTTTACAAGTCAAGTCAGTCTTTCACACAAAAACCCATATACACCTTGCTACACACTCCCAATTACTCTCCCCTTAATGAGACAGCCCACTCTCTCCCTCCACTCTCTCTTTTTGTGTCCATTTCACCAGCTTCTAACCCCCTCCACCCTCTCATCTCCCCTCTAGGCAGGAGATGCCAACGTAGTGTCAAGTGTCCACCTGACCCAAAAAGCTCACTCCTCACCAGCATCCCTCTCCAACCCATTGTCCAGTCCAATCCATGTCTGAAGAGTTGGCTTTGGGAATGGTTCCTGTCCTGGGCCAACAGAAGGTCTGGGGTCCATGACCACCAGGGTCCCTCTAGTCTCAGTCAGACCATTAAGTCTGGTCTTATGAGAATTTGGGGTCTGCATCCCACTGCTCTGATGTGTTGCTGTGATGCTTGAAGCTATGCCACCAGTATTCAGACACCAGCAGGGTCACCCGTGGAGGACAGGTTTCAGCTGAGCTTCCAGACTAAGACAGACTAGGAAGAAGGACCCGGCAGTCTACTTCTGAAAAGCATTAGCCAGTGAAAACCTTATGAATAGCAGCAGAACATTGTCTGATATAGTGCTGGAAGATGAGCCCCCCAGGTTGGAAGGCACTCAAAAGATGACTGGGGGAGAGCTGCCTCCTCAAAGTGGAGTCGACCTTAATGACGTGAATGGAGTAAAGCTTTCAGGACCTTCACTTGCTGATGTGGCACGACTCAAAATGAGAAGAAACAGCTGCAAACATCCATTAATAATTGGAACCTGGAATGTACGAAGTATGAATCTAGGAAAATTGGAAATCATCAAAAATAAAATGAAACGTATAAACATTGATATCCTAGGCATTAATGAGCTGAAATGGACTGGTACTGGCCATTTTGAATTGGACAATCATATAGTCTACTATGCTGGGAATGACAGCGCGAAGAGGAATGGTGTTGCATTCATCGTCAAAAAGAACGTTTTAAGATCTATCCTGAAGAACAACACTGTCAGTGATAGGATAATATCCATATGCCTACAAGGAAGACCAGTTAATACGACTATTATTCAAATTTACATAGCAACCACTAGTGCCAAAGATGAAGAAATAGAAGATTTTTATCAGCTGCTGCAGTCTGAAATTGACCGAACATGCAATCAAGATGCATTGATAATTACTGGTGATTGGAATGGGAAAGTTGGAAACAAAGAAGAAGGACCAGTAGTTGGAAAATATGGTCTTGGTGATAGAAACAATGCTGGAGATGGAATGATAGAATTTTGCAAGACCAACGACTTCTTCATTGCAAATACCTTCTTTCACCAACATAAACGGTGACTATACACATGGACCTCACCGGATGGAACACACAGAAATCAAATTGACGACATCTGTGGAAAGAGATGATGGAAAAGGTCAATATCATCAGTCAGAACAAGGCCAGGGGCCAGCTGTGGAACTGATCATCAATTGCTCATATGCAAGCTCAAGCTGAAACTGAAGAAAATCAGAGCAAGTCCACGAGAGCCAAAATATGACCTTGAGTATATCCCACCTGAATTTAGAGACCATCTCAAGAATATATTTGACGCATTTAACACCAGTGACTGAAGACCAGATGAGTTCTGAAATGATATCAAGGACATCATCCATGAAGAAAGCAAGAGGTCACTGAAAAGACAGGAAAGAAAGAAAAGACCAAGATGGATGTCAGAGGAAACTCTGAAACTTGCTCTTGAGCGTCGAGCAGCTAAAGCAAAAGGAAGAATTGATGAAGTAAAAGAACTGAACAGAAGATTTTAAAGGGCCTCTCAAAAAGACAAAGTATTATAATGACATGTGCAAAGAGCTGGAGATGGAAAACCAAAAGGGAAGAACACGGTCGGTGTTTCTCAAGCTGAAAGGACTGAAGAAAAAATTCAAGCCTTGAGTTGCAATAGTGAAGGATTCCATGGGGAAAATATTAAACAACGCAGGAAGCATCAAAAGAAGATGGAAAGAATACACAGAGTCATTATACCAAAAAGAATTAGCCGATGTTCAACCATTTCAAGAGGTGGCATGTGATCAGGAACCGATGGTACTGAAGGAAGAAGTCCAAGGTGCTCTGAAGGCATTAGCGAAAAACAAGGCTCCAGGAATTGATGGAATACCAATTGAGATGTTTCAACAAATAGATGCAGCGTTGGAGGTGCTCACTCGTCTATGCCAAGAAATATGGAAGACAACTTCCTGGCCAACTGACTGGAAGAGATCCATATTTATGCCTCTTCCCAAGAAAGGTGATCCAACCAAATGTGGGAATTATAAAACAATATCATTAATATCGCACGCAAGCAAAATTTTGCTGAAGGTCATTCAAAAATGGCTGCAGCAGTATATCGACAGGGAACTGCCAGAAATTCAGGCCAGTTTCAGAAGAGGACGTGGAAGCAGGGATATCATTGCTGATGTCAGATGGATCCTGGCTGAAAGCAGAGAATACCAGAAGGATGTTTACCTGTGTTTTATCGACTATGCAAAGGCATTCGACTGCATGGATCGTAACAAACTATGGATAACACTGCGAAGAATGGGAATTCCAGAACACTTAATTGTGCTCATGAGGAACCTTTACGTAGATCAAGAGGCAGAAGAAGGGGATACTGATTGGTTTAAAGTCAGGAAAGGTGTGCGTCAATGTTGTATTCTTTCACCATACCTATTCAATCTGTATGCTGAACAAATAATCTGAGAAGCTAGACTACATGAAGAAGAACGGGGCGTCAGGATTGGAGGAAGACTCATTAACAACCTGTGTTATGGAGATGACACAAACTTGCTTGCTGAAAGTGAAGAGGACTTGAAGCACTTACTAATGAAGATCAAAGACCACAGCCTTCAGTATGGATTACACCTCAACATAAAGAAAACAAAAATCCTCACAACTGGACCAATGAGCAACATCATGATAAACAGAGAAAAGATTGAAGTTGTCAAGGATTTCATTTTACTTGGATCCACAATCAACAACCATGGAAGCAGCAGTCAAGAAATCAAAAGACGCATTGCATTGGATAAGTCTGCTGCAAAGGACCTCTTCAAAGTATTGAGGAGCAAAGATGTCACCCTGAAGACTAAGGTGCGCCTGACCCAAGCCATGGTATTTTCAGTCACACCATATGCATGTGAAAGCTGGACAATAAATAAGGAAGACCGAAGAAGAGTTGACGCCTTTGAATTGTGGTGTTGGTGAAGAATATGGAATATACCATGGACTGCCAAAAGAACAAACAAATCTGTCTTGGAAGAAGCATGGCCAGAATGCTCCTTAGAGGCAAGAATGGCGAGACTGCGTCTTATACACTTTGGACATGTTGTCAGGAGGGATCAGTCCCTGGAGAAGGACGTCATGATTGGCAGAGTACAGGGTCAGTGGAAAAGAGTAAGACCCTCAACAAGGTGGATTGACACAGTGGCTGCAACAATGAGCTCAAGCATAATAATGATTGTAAGGATGGCTCAGGACCGGGCAGTGTTTCGTTCTGTTTTGCATAGGGTCGCTATGAGTCGGAACCGACTTGACGGCACCTAACAACAACATCCCACTGTTCTCCTGCTCCCTCAGGGATTCTCTGTTGTGTTCCTTATCAGGGCAGTCATCGGCTGTAGCCAGGCACCATCTAGTTCTCAGGATGATGTAAGTCTCTGGTTCACATGGCAATTTCTGTCTCTTGGGCTCATAATCGCCTTGTGTCCTTGGTGTTCTTCATTTTCCTTTGATCTAGGTGGGTTGAGACCAATTGATGCATCTTAGATGGCTGCTCGCTAGCGTTTAAGACCCTGGGTGCCATTCTTCAAAGGGGGGTGCAGAATGTTTTCTTAATAGATTTTATTATGCCAATTGACTTAGATGTCCCCTTGAACCATGGTCCCCAGACCCCTGCTACGCTGGCCTTCAAAGCATTCAGTTTATTCAGGAAACTTCTTTGCTTTTCGTTTAGTCCAGTTGTGCTGACCTCGCCTGTATTGTGTGCTGTCTTTCCCTTCACGTAAAGTAGTTCTTATCTACTATCTAATTAGTGAGTGCCCCTCTCCCACCCTCCCTCCCTTCCCCCTCTCGTAACCACAAAAGAATGTTTTCTTCTCAGTTTAAACTGTTTCTCAAGTTCTTATAATAAGGTCTTATACAATATTTGTCCTTTTGCAACTGACTAATTTCACTCAGCAGAATGCCTTCCAGGTTCCTCCGTGTTATGAAATGTTTCACAGATTCCTCACTGTTCTTTATTGATGCCTAGTATTCCATTGTGTGAATATACCATAATTTATTTATCCATTCATCCATTGATGGGCACCTTGGTTGCTTCCATCTTTTTGCTATTGTAAACAGTGCTGCAATAAACATGGGTGTGCATATATCTGTTCGTGTAAAGGTTCTTATTTCTCTAGGATATATTCCAAGGAGTGGGATTGCTGGATCCTATGGTAGTTCTATTTCTAGCTTTTTAAGGAAGTGCCAAATGGATTTCCAAAGTGGTTGTACCATTTGACATTCCCACCAGCAGTGTATAAGTGTTCCAGTCTCTCCACAGCCTCTCCAACATTTACTATTTTGTGTTTTTTGGATCAATGCTAGCTAGCCCTGTTGGAGTGAAGTGAAATCTTATTATAGTTTTGATCTGCATTTCACTAATGGCTAATGATCGTGAACATTTCCTCATATATCTGTTAGCTACCTGAATGTCTTCTTTAGTGAAGTGTCTATTCATATCTTTTGCCCATTTTTTAATTGGGTCGTCTTTTTGCAGTTGAGTTTTTGCAGTATCATGTAGATTTTAGAGATCAGGTGCTGATCAGAAATGTCATAGCTAAAAACTTTTTCCCAGTCTGTGGGTAGTCTTTTTACTCTTTTGGTGAAGTCTTTGGATGAGCATAGGTGTTTGATTTTTAGGAGCTCCCAGTTATCTAGTTTTTCTTCTACATTCTTTATAATGTTTTGTATACTGTTTCTACCATGTATTAGGGCTCCTAACGTTGCCCCTATTTTTTCTTCCATGATCTTTATCATTTAGATTTTATATTTAGATCTTTGATCCATTTTGAGTTAGTTTTTGTGCATGGAGTGAGGTATAGGTCTTGTTTCATTTTTTTGCAGATGGATATCCAGTTATGCCAGCACCATGTGTTAAAAAGACTGTCTTTTTCCCATGTAACTGTTTTGGGGCCTTTGTCAAATATCAGCTGCTCATATGTGGATGGATTTATTTCTGGATTCTCAGTTCTGTTCCATTGGTCCATGTATCTGTTGTAGTACCAGTACCAGGCTGTTTTGACTACTGTGGCAGTATAATAGGTTTCAAAATCAGGTAAAGTAAGGCCTCCCACTTTGTTCCTCTTTTTCAGTAATGCCTTATTTATCCAGGGCCTCTTTCCCTTCCATATGAAGTTGATGATTTGTTTCTCCATCTCATTAAAGAATGTCCTTGGGATTTGGATCGGAATTGCATTAAATGTATAGATCGCTTTTGGTAGAATAGACATTTTTGTAATGTTAAGTCTTCCTATCCATGAGCAAGGTATGGTCTTCCACTTATGTAAGTCTCTTTTGGTTTCTTGCAGAAGTGTATTGTAGTTTTCTTTGTATAAGTCTTTTACATCTCTGCTAAGATTTATTCCTAAGTATTTTATCTTCTTGGAGGCTACAATAATGGCATTGATTTGGTGATTTCCTCTTCGATGTTCTTTTTGTCGGTGTAGAGGAATACAACTGATTTTTGTATGGTTATCTTGTATCCTAGTACTCTGCTGAACTCTTCTATTAGTTTCAGTAGTTTTCGGGAGGATTCCTTAGGGCTTTCTGTGTACAAGATCATGTCATCTGCAAATAGAGATGCTTTTACTTCTTCCTTGCCAATCTGGATGCCCTTTATATCTTTATCTAACATAATTGGTCTGGCTAGGACTTCTAGCACAATATTGAATAAGAGTGGTGATAAAGGGCATCCTTCTCTGGTTCCCGATCTCGGTGGGAATGTTTTCAGGCTGTCTCCATTTAGGGTGATGTTGGCTGTTGGCTTTGTATAAATGCTCTTTATTATGTTGAGGAATTTTCCTTCTATTCTTATTTTGTTGAGAGTTTTTATCATGAATCAGTGTTGAACTTTGTCAAATGCCTTTTCTGCATCAATTGATAAAATCATGTGATTCCTGTCTTTTGTTTTATTTATGTGGTGGATTACATTAATTGTTTTTCTAATGTTGAACCATCCCTGCATACCTGATATGAATCCCACTTGGTCATGGTGAATTATTTTTTTGATATGTTGTTGAATTCCATTGGCCAGAATTTTGTTGAGGATTTTTGCATCTACATTCATGAGGGATATAGGTCTATAATTTTCTTTTCTTGTGGTATCTTTACCTGGTTTTGGTTTCAGGGATATAGTGGCTTCATAGAATGAGTTTGTTGTATTCTGTCCTTTTCTATGCTCTGAAATACCTTTAGTAGTAGTGGTGTTAACTCTTCTCTGAAAGTCTGGTAGAAATCTGCATGAAACCGTCTGGACCAGGGCTTTTTTTTTGTTGGGAGTTTTTTGATTACCTTTTCAATGTCTTCTTTTGTTATGGGTCTATTTAGTTGTTCTACCTCTGTGTTAGTTTTGGTACGTAGTGTGTTTCTAGGAATTCATCCATTTCTTCCAGGTTTTCAAATTTGAGTATAGTTTTTCATGGTAATCTGATATGATTCTTTTAATTTCAGTTGGGTCTGTTGTAATATCTCCCATCTTATTTCTTATTCGGGTTATTGGCTTCCTCTCCTGTTTTTCTTTTGTCAGTTTGGCCAGTGGTTTATCAATTTTGTTGAGTTTTTCAAAAAACCAGCTTTTGTTCTTGTTAATTCTTTCAATTGTTTTTCTGTTTTCTACTTCATTTAGTTCAGCTCTAATTTTTATTATTTGTGTTCTTCTGGTGCCTGTGGGTTTCTTTTGTTGCTCTCTTTCTATTTGTTCAAGTTGTAGGGATAATTCTTTGATTTTGGCCCTTTCTTCTTTTTGGATGTGTGCATTTATTGATATAAATTGGCCTCTGAGCACTGCTTTTGCTGTGTCCCAAAGGTCCTGTTTGGAAGTGTTTTCATTCTCTTGGATTCTCTGAATTTCTTTATTCCATCCTTAATGTCTTCTATAATCCAGTCTTTTTTGAGCAGGGTATTGTTCAGTTTCCAAGTGTTTGATTTCTTTTCCCTGCTCTTCCTGTTATTGAGTTCCACTTTTGTGGCCTTATGGTCAGAGGAGGTACTTTGTAATATTTCAGTGTTTTGGATTCTGCTAAGGCTTGCTTTATGACCTAATATGTGGACTATTCTAGAGAATGTTCCATGTGCACTAGAAAAGAAAGTATACTTGGTCGCTGTTGGATGGAGTGTTCTGTATATGTCTACAAGGTCAAGTTGGTTGATTGTGGCATTTAGATCTTCCGTGTCTTTATTGAGCTTCTTTCTGGATGTCCTGTCCATCACCGAAAGTGGTGTGTTGAAGTCTCCTACTATTATTTTGGAGCTGTCCATCTCACTTTTCAATGCTGGTAGAGTTTGTTTTATGTATCTTGCAGCCCTGTCGTTGGGTGCATCAATAATTAATATGGTTATATGTTCTTGGTGTATTGTCCCTTTAATCATTATATAGGGTCCTTCCTTATCCTTTCTGATAGATTTAACTCTAAAGTCTATTTTGCCAGAAATTAATATTGCCACTCCTGCTTTTTTTGATTGTTGTTTGCTTGGTATATTTTTTTCTATCTTTTGAGTTTTAGTTTGTTTGTGTCTCTAAGTCTAAGGTGTGTCTCTTGTAGGCAGCAAATAGCCGGATCTTGTTTTTTAATCCATTCTGCCACTCTCTTTCTCTTTATTGGTGCATTTAGTCCATTTACATTCAGGGTAATTATGGATAGGTATGAATTTAGTGCCATCCTTTTGATGTGTTTTTTTGTGTGTTGACAGTTTCTTTTTCCCCCTTGATTTTATGTGCTGAGTAGATTTTCTTTATATATTGTCCTTTCCTCATATTTGTTGTTATTGATTTTGTTTCTGCTGAGTCTGTGTTTTTCCCTTGTATTTTATTTTGATGAGTAGGATTGTTTGTCTCCTTTGTGGTTACCTTATTTTTTACCCCTATTTTTCTAAATTTAGAACTAACTTTTATTTCTTTGTATTGCCATATCTTCTTCTCCATATGGAAGGTGTATGATTACATTTCTTAGTCCCTCTGTATTATTTTAATGTTGTCTTCTTTTATATAATAACATCGCTGTTAACCCTGTTTTGGGCTTTTTTTTTCCCTTTCTTTTTTTTTATAATCTTGCTTTGTTTTTTTGGATTTCCCTGTCTGGGTTGACTTCTGGTTGCTCTGCCCAGTGTTCTAGTCTTGGCTTGATACCTGATATTATTGATTTTCTAACCAAAGAACTCCTTTTAGTATTTCTTGTAGTTTTGGTTTGGTTTTTACGAATTTCCTCAACTTGTGTTTATCTGGAAGTGTCTTAATTTCACCTTCATATTTAAGAGACAGTTTTGGTGGATATATGATTCTTGGCAGGCAATTTTTTTCCTTCAATTTTTCAAATATGTCACCCCATTGACTTGTTACCTGCATGGTTTCTGCCGAGTAGTCCAAGCTTATTCTTATTGGCTCTCCTTAGTAGGTGACTATTCGTTTATCCCTTGCTGCTGTTATAATTGTCTCTTTATCTTTGGTTTTGGCAAGCTTGGTTATAATATGTCTTGGTGACTTTCTTTTAAGATCTACCTTATGTGGAGTTTGATGAGCATCTTGGGTAGATATCTTCTCATCTTTCATTATATCAGGGAAGTTTTCTGCCAACAAATCTTCAACAATTTTCTCCATATTTTCTATTATCCCTCCCTGTTCTGTTATTCCAATCACTCATAGGTTATTTCTCTTGTTAGAGTCCCATGTGATTCTTAAGCTTTCTTCATTTTTTTTAATTCTTTTATCTGATTTTTCTTCAAATACATTACTGCCAAGTGATTTATCTTTGAGTTCAGAAATTCTAGCTTCTACTTGCTCAATTCTGCTCCTCTGACTTCCTATTGAGTTATGTAATTCTGTAATTTTGTTGTTAATCTTCTGAATTTCTGATTGCTGTCTGTCTATGGATTTTTCCATCTTATTAAACTTTTCATTATGTTCCTGAATAATCTTTCTGATTTCTTCAGTTGCTTTGTCTGTGTGTTCCTTGGCGTGTTCCACGTATTGCCTCATTTCCTTCCTGATGCCTTGAAGGGTTCTGTGTACTAAACTTTTGTATTCTGCATCTGGTAATTCCAGGAATGCACTTTCATCTAGAAAATCCCTGGATTCTTTGTTTTGAGAGCCTGTTGAGGTGATTATGGTCTGTTTCTTTATGTGGCTTGATATTGACTGTTGTCTCTGAGCAATCTATAAGTTATTGTATTTAGTTTATGCTTGCTTACTGTGTCATAGCTGCCTTCTTTGTTTTGCTTTGGTATACCCCCTATGGGTTGCTTGAGTGAGCTAGCTTGATTATTTTCACCTTTGGAGGTCTGGTGTCCTGTCCCTAGCTGGCTAGAGCTGTTATCAGGTATATCAGTCTAGGAGTCCATTCCGTTTTCTTGTGTGAATTCAGCTCAGGTTTCCAGGTAGCTGACCATCAAGTATGTGGTACAGGCTCTGTCCTACAGTCTTAGAGGGGCAGGGGTGATTGGCATATATACTGGTATGTGATTGCAGCAGGGGGTCATGCTCTGAACAAGGCAGGGGGCTGAGAACCAACCCCCAAGTGTCTCTGAGGAAAACGTGTCTCTGTTCCCTAGAGCATGCTGGTGGGTGGGTTTTAGAGAGGGACCGTGGGCACTCAAAGTTTTTGGCTGTAAGGGCTGGGAGGTACCAGTTATCTTTGGACCCCTGTTGCAGGTGGCTGGGTGACGTGAGTGGAGCTACCAGTCCTTAGGTCCCTGATGTGGGTAGGTGAGGACCTTGTTTAATAGGCAAAGCAATGTCAAACCTCAAACACCCACCTCTCCACCACACAGCTGAAATGGTAGGAGTTTGCCAACAAGGGCCTATTCTCCCAAAATAGGCCCACACAGGTCCATGCAGAAGGGAAAGGTGCTCAAGGCCCATGCACAGTTTATGCATGGACAGGAGCCGCTTCTGTCCTGAGCTCCCCCGGTTAATGGAGCTAGCAAATTATCTTTTTCTGCCAACTGCAAATTTTTTCCTTCCCCAAGGCCGGGAGGATGGCTCCAGGTGCTCACCAGGGTCTATCTCAGTCCCAGGAATTCAGCCACTGAAGCCAGCTTGGGGGTGGGAGGGGGCACGGTAAAATATACGTAAGTACTTAGCTTTTGCCGAGAACGCGGTTCTCCTCAGGTTCCAGAAATGTGAATAGGCTGTGTGGCTGGCTGCTTATCCCTGAGGAAACTGTGGCCGAATGCTATTACCCGCCCACCGCTGTTGCCGCCACCACCGCCGTCCCAGGAATGGTGCCTGAGTGCTCCCTGCGATTCAGGTCCGGTAACTCTTCTCCACTTCTGAACGGCCTCTCCCTCCCCCTGCCCCTCAGTTCCTTGTCCAAGCTTGCCTTTGATGCTCAGAGCTCCCAGCTTGTCACAAATATACTTGTTTCACTTGTTTTTTTGGGTCTTTGTTGTAAAGAGGGCTGGATTGAAGCAGCTGTCTATTCCGCCATCTTGACTCTGCCTTCCTGCCTGCCATTTTTAAAGTGCTTTACATGTGTTAGTTCATTTAACCGTCATGACAATTCCTGTGTTATAGGCATATTACTGTCTTCATTTTACAGATGCAAAAAAGGCACAGAGAGGTAAGATATTTTCCCAAGGCAAAGGGTTACTAAGAGGCAAAGCCAGGATTCAAACTCAATTGGCTTCCAGAGCCTGTACGTGAAACCACTGTACAGCATAACCCAGGGGGCCATTTTTGCACTGCCAGCAACCAAAGACAACCTTTGAGGTCTTTTCTAGTTTCAAGATTCCAAGATTCCTGTGTCCAAGCTCCGTTCCCTCTGCCTGTTACCACAAACACTGACACCCTGCTTGGTGGTCCCCTTTGCTGCTCTCACCCTTTCCATCTTGTCCACCATCCCCAGGGACATGTGGACCATAGCTCGACACCTATCCATCTGATTATTACCAATATATGCACTTGTTTTCATTAAGCTGTAGCGCAATAGCTTTTAAATATTTATTTAGGAATATAGCTTTAATGCATTTTCTAAAAATAATAATATATGTTAATGTTAAAAAATTCAACCTGAGTTTCTGGCCAACATGGCATCATAGACAGAAGCACCACATCATACCTCCACAGCAAAGACCCAAAAAACTAAGTAAAGTAGAGACAAATGTCATTATTGGAACCTGAAGTGTCAAATGAAGAGATAAAGAACTCAGCCAAGCACCGAATGGAATAAGAAACTGACAGATGACAGAGAGTGAGGAGTAGCACAGATCCACCATCTTAGACTCCTGTCAGGGATTGGCGGACAGGGAACATGGGAAAGCAGCTTCACCAAGCTCCCAGCAGGAGACAGAGCACCTGGTAGCCAGAGATATACACTTTCCCATCCCCAATCCTCTCCCCACTGCTCTACCTCTAAGCTTCCTGGCTGGCTGTGGTGGTTCTGCCGGCCAGGAAGTGCACTGTCTGTGCCGCTTAGATTTGCCCCACCCACGTTGGAGATCAGCGGACAGGGAGTATGGGAAAGCAGCTTCACGAAGTTCCCAGCAGGAGACACAACACCTGGTAACAAGCATTATATGCTTTCCTAACCCCCACTATTCTCCCCCAACCCTGTTCAGCCTCCTCTGCTTCCTGCCAGCTGCAGTCTCTTGGCTGGGAAGCAACTGCTTCCACCCAGGCCACTTGGATTTGTCTCACCCACAACTGAGCTGGTTTTGGTTTTTTCCATTTCTTTCGGTTTCTTCTGTGCCTCCCACCACCTTCTTTTGCCATCTTTGCTTCTTCTTGAAAGGCTGTGAAGTCCTGCACGACTGGGGAACCACTCCCCTGGCCTGTGACACCATGCTTGTGGGATCCCTGGAGCATTTTTTTTGCTTGTTTTGTTCTGTTTGTTTTCTTTTTCATTTTGTGGCTTGGGAGCCCCTTCTAGCTGGGCTGCACTGCCTGGCTTAGAAGCCACTCCCCTAGTCTGTGCAGCCATGTAGGTGGGATCCCCAGGTGCACTTCCTGGCCGGCAGAACCACCACAGCCAGCCAGGAAGCTTAGAGCTTTTTTTGTTTTTTTCTTTTCTCTCTCTTTTTCCCTTTCTGCCTTGCTTTGTTTCTCAGTTCTCATCTCTCTACATTTACCTTCTTTTCCTGTCTCCTGCATACCTGTTGCTGTATGACTTCTATACCTGCTCTAGCCAGGCTATACTGCACAGACTGGGGGCCACTTTATCAGTTTTTGCAGCCCCACCTGTGAGACTCTAGGACTCCTGGGGGGCTTTTCTTTCTTTCTTTTTCAAATTTTTATCTGGTTATTTTTTTCTGTCTTTTTGCCTTTTTCTTTCTTTCTGCTTTTCTCCATCTCTCAGTTTCTCATCTCTCCACTTCAATGGCAAGCTCTCTTAGCACCTTTTTTTTTCTTTGTTTGCTTGTTTGTTTTTGGCTCCTGTTTCTCTCTCTTCTCTCTCTCCTCTTTCCCACACCCCTATATTAGCTCCACAGATCACAACCTTCCCACTCCTTCCTGCCTACCTGCACCATGCACTGAACATCACACTCCCGAGCAGCATAGGCACGGCCTACTGGAACCTACCCAGCACCAATTCCTGGCCTGCCCTGTCAGCCCTAGCACATGCCACAAACAACCCATCCCAGCATCTCCCCTTCGGCTGGACCTGCCCTGCTGCACCATAGCTGAGTGATTGGCCCTGCCCATTGGACAAGGAGGTGAAAAGCATCATGTCTACAGACAAGCAAACAACAAAGAATGCACAGCCCACCTGCTCAGACATAACCAAATAAAACAAAAAAGCGGGATGAAACAAACAGATCTACAGTCAAGAAACAAAGAAAATAACTACTGAATGTCCCGAAGACGGCAGACAATCTCAAAACATTAAAAAAAAAAAAAGGACAAGATGGTTCCAGTAGGCATCCAAAATAAAACACCAGATGACTTTCCAGTCGAAGAAAAGGCACTAGAACTACCTGACAGGGAATTCAGATCTCCAACATTCAGAGCGATCAAAAAGTTGAAGCAAAACCAGATAAAAATGAGGAAAAAATAGACAAATTTCTGTAAAAGGCAGACAAATTCATGGAGAATACAGACCAAAAAAATGGAAGA
This sequence comes from Loxodonta africana, assembly GCF_030014295.1. Taxonomy (NCBI): domain Eukaryota; kingdom Metazoa; phylum Chordata; class Mammalia; order Proboscidea; family Elephantidae; genus Loxodonta; species Loxodonta africana. Next base: position 59,416,518 of record NC_087343.1, read on the forward strand.
ATTCAGGAAAATAATACAGGAATGAAATGCCAAAATAAGTTCACAACTAGAAATCATGCAAAAGTGACAATTAGAAATCCACGAGATAAAAAACAAGATTTCAGAAACGGGCAATGTCATAGAAGGGCTGAGGAGCAGGTTTGAAATGATGGAAGACAGAATCAGCAAAATTGAAGACAAACACTTGGATACAACTCTGAGGAAAAATCAGAGAAAAGGGCAAAGAAAAATGAAGAAACCTGAGAATTATGTGGGATACAATCAAAAGCAAAAATTTGAGAGTGATCAGAGTTCCAGAACAGGGAGAGAAAATGGGAAACACAGAGAGGATCGTTGAAGAATTGCTGACAGAAAACTTCCCTAATATCATTAATGATGAAAAGCTGACCATCCAAGAATGTCAACACACCCATATAAGATAGATCTCAAAAGAAAAACATCAAGGCATATCATAATCACACTTGTTAAAACCAAAGACAATGAAAAAATCCTGACAGCAGCTCAAGAAAAACGAAATGTCACAAACAGAGGAGAAACAATAAGACTAAGCTCAGATTATTCAGAAGAAACCATGCAGGCAAGAAGGTAATGGGATAACATATATAAAACCTTGAAAGAAAAAAATGACCAACCAAGAATAATATATCCTGCAAAACTTTCATTCAATTGTGATGGTGAAATTAGGATATTTCCAGATAAACAGAAATTAAGGGGCTATGTAAAAACAAAACCAAACTTATAAGAATTACTAAAGGGAGTCCTTTGGTCTGAGAACAAACAACATCAGACCACAGCCTGAATCTGGACACAAGATTGTACCAACCAGATACCAACCGAGGAAGTGAACTCTCAAGGACTATCCAAAACCAAAAGAATTACAGCAGGGACCAGAGAGGTTAATCTGTAAATAACAACAATGTCAGAACAATAAAAGAGGGAATAAACAGTATAGGTATAGAACTTTCTAATGGAGAGGAAGGCAAGGCAATACCAAGTAATAATAGACTGGTTCAAACCTAGGAAAATAAGGGTAAATTTCAAGGTAACTACAGAGAAAGTTAACAAACCTACTCATCAAAATAAAGAAGAAAAACATGAAGTCTCAATAAAAACAATCTACAAAAACAAAAGAAATCCACAAACAAGAGGAACTCAGCACAGGAGAGTAAGAGGAAAAAAGAAAATATTAGCATCACAAAAAAAAAAAGCACTACAAAATGACAGCAACAAACTTACGTCTATCAATAGTAACACTGAATGTAAATGGCCTAAATGTACCCATAAGGGGACAGATAGTGCTGGAAGTCCTAGCTAGAGCAATAAGGCAAGAAACAGAAATAAAGGGCATCCAAATTGGTAATGAAGAAGTTGAACTGTCCCTATTTGCAGATGATATGATACTAAGAAAACCCAAAAGGCCCCACGAGAAAACTACTGGAGCTTTTAGAAAGATTCAGCAGAGCGCAGGATACAAGATAAACATACAAAAATTAGTTGGATTCCTATACACCAATAAAGAGAGCAATGAAAAGGAAATCAGGAAAACAATACCATTTATTATAGCCCCTAAAAAAATAAAATACTTGGGAATAAATTTAAGCAGGGATGTAAAAGACCTATACAAAGAAAACTACAAAACGCTACTGCAAGAAACCAAAAGAGATCTACGTAAATGGAAAAACATACCATGCTCATGGATAGGTAGACTTAACATTATGAAAATAATAATTCTACCCAAAGTGATTTACAAATACAATGCAATACTGATCCAGATATCAATAACATTCTTTAAAGAGATGGAAAAATTTATCATTAAGTTTATATGGAAAGGGAAGAAGCCCCGGATAAGAAAAAGAATAAAGTAGGAGGACTCGTACTACGTGACCTCAGAACCTGCTATACAGCTACGGTAGTCAAAACAGCCTGGTACTGGTATGACAACAAGCTACGTTGACCAATGGAACAGAATTAAGAACCCAGATGTAAATCCATCCACCTGTGGTCACCTGATCTTCGACAAGGGCCCAAAGTCTATCAAATGGGGTAAAGACAGTCCTTTTAAAAAATGGTGCTGGCAAAACTGGATGTCCACCTGCAAAAAAAATGAAACAGGACCCACACCTCACAACATATACAAAAACTAATTCAAAATAGATCAAAGACCTAAATATAAAGCCAAAAACTAGGAAGTTCACAAAAGAAAAGATAAATGCTAGAGGCCCTAATACATGGCATTAACAGGATACAAACCACAACCAACAATACACAAGCTGCAGAAGATAAGCTAGATAACTGGGATCTCCTAAAAATTAAACACTTATGCTCATCAAAAGACTTCACCAAAAGAGTAAAAAGAGAACTCATAGACTGGGAAAAAAAATTGGCTATTACAAATCAAAGATCTAATCTGTAAAATCTTCAAGAAAATCCAACACCTCTATAACAAAAAAACAAATAATCCAGTTAAAAAATGGGCAAAAATAAAGAACAGACTCTTCACCAAAGAAGACATTCAAGCGGCCAACAGACACAAGAGGAAATGCTCACAATCTCTAGCCATCAGAGAAATGCAAATCAAAACCACAGTCAGATACCATCTCACCCTGGCCTTACTGGCAGGAATCAATAAAACAGGAAATAACAGATGTTGGAGAGACTGTGGGGGAGATTGGAACTCTTATGCATTGCTGGTGGGAATGCAAAATGATACAACCATTCTGGAAAACAATATGGCACTTCCTTAGAAAGCTAGAAGTAGAAATACCTTATGATCTAGCAATCGAATTCCTAGGAATATGTCCTAGAGAAATAAGAGTTGTCACACGAATAGATACATGTACACTGATGTTCACTGTAGCACAGTTAAGTGTTTTGCAATTCTCATTCTTTGCAATGTCATCCATAGTTTGTTACGATCCACACAGTCAAATGCTTTTGCATAGTCAGTAAAACACAGGTAAACATCTTTCTGGTATTCTCTGTTTTCAGCCATTACCCATGTGACATATGCTATTATATCCCTTTTCTCTATGCGTAGTTACGTAAATGTTTATTAAAGTTTATAAAAATAAAAAACCTGACTGTTCTGTGGATGATATGGATCGTGCTTCTTTCCCCAACAAAAGCATATGCACATCTTTTCAGAGCAGTAAATATAGATGTATTAAAAATCATTTTAAATTCTGTCTACCATAATTATTTAATGAATTCTGGGTTTTTTTGTTAAGAATAAATTCTCAAGGCAGACTCTGGGATTCTCTGTGGTCTGTTGATTATTTCTTATAGTAGGAAATACATTGCTAGTGCATGGGCTTACTGGAGGTTCCGTGGCTCATGACATCTCAAACTGGCTGAAAGCAGGAAACTTATCTGTCCTTGCAGGTGAGGAAGGAATTGGGAGAGTGGGGCCCAGATACTGAACTGTACACTTCTCAGAGAAACCCAGAGTGTAACTAAGAAATAATATGCATAATGTCTTAAGTAGGGCTGTGTTCAAACTGCTGTACGAAACTCATGTTGAATTGCTTTTTTCTTCAAAGCTTTTATGGAAAAGAAAGTGAGATTTGTACAAGTGAAAACCATGCTTCGTGTGTTTTTTTCTATCCAAATGTAACAAACCCAAATATTTGCAACATTGAAGTGGAAGCTCAAAATGCAGATGGTAGAATTAAATCTGAAACGACAGCGTGGAGTTTAGATACCATAGGTAAGTATTATTTGGTATCTTTATACAATCTTTTATTAAAAGATATCCTTTTTTAAAAAAAATAGTTATCTGTGAACTCAAAAGTAGAATCAAAGCTCAGGGATATGGTAGGTGTGTGTGTGTGTTATGGATATACAGAAAATTTTTTCTTATTGAAGACGAAGAAAGAAAATAAGGAAAGAAGGAAGGAATGAAGGGAAGGGAAGACAAAGCATATTAACCAAATGAGAAAAAAGAATGACAACCAAGAGACGTCTTGCTAGTCCCTGATTCGTGTACAAGTTTTTGTGTGGACGTATGCTTTCAGTTTTCTTGGCTATGTAGGTATATACCTAGAAGTGAAATTATTGGGTCATGTGGTAACTCTATGTTTAACTTTCTGAGGAGCAGCCAAACTTTCCCGAAGTGGTCACACTCTTTTATATTCCCACCAGCAAATATGAGAGTTTCAGTTTTTCACAAATTTGCCAATACTTATTATCATCCTCTTTATTATAGCCATCGTAGTAGGTGTGAAGTGATGGTGGTGTAGTGGTTAAGAGTTCGGCGGCTACTCAAACAGTCGGCAGTTCGAATCCACCAGGCACTGCTTGGAAACCCTATTGGGCAGTTTGAGTCACTATGAGTCAAATTGACTCGATGGCAATGGGTTTGGTTTGTTTTTATTTTTAATGACTAGTGATGTCAAGCATCTTTTCATGTGTTTATTGGCCATTTGTATATCTTATATGGATAAGTGTTTATTCACATCCTTTGTGCTTTTTAAAATTGGGTTATTTGTCTTTTTATTGTTAGACTTTAAGAGTTCTTTATGTATTGCGTATAAAGATATGTGATTTGCAAATATTTTCTTTTTTTCTGTGGTTTGTGCACTTTCTTGACAGTGTCCTTTGAAGCACAAAAAATTTTAATTTTAAGAAGTCCAGTGGTTTCCTCTTCTTTCTTTCCTTCTTGGCGTAGAATCTGATCTAATCAGCAAAAGGCTGCTTTGCAGAAAAATTACAGGAATGTGTCCTGTCTTCATTGGGCATTCCTTTTTTGTACTTCCTTCCTAACGTCACCTGCATGTGGTAGACTACAAACAATGCACTGTCATTTTGTATCTAGGCTTTTTCTTTACTTTTTTTCTTTCAGTTTTGTGTGGACCTTATTAGGACCTTCTTGTCTTTTTGGAAATATAAGAACTATATGGTTTTTATTTTCAGTGAAAACTGAGCCACCTGAGGTTTACTATGTGAAACCAGCTTTGGGTGTCAAACGGATGGTTCAAATAACATGGAGAAGGCCTAGTTTGGTGCCTGTTTCATCTATTGTAAACTACATGCTTCGATTCAGGATGGTAAATAGTACCAAGTGGGTAAGTTATGTCATTGTAGTATTTTTATTAGGGGACTCAAGGAAGAGAGAATCATTGACAAATTTTGTTGACCTAGAGTCATCATCTTCACTTTCTACATTGATAGTAGAAGACAGGCAGTAGTGAACACTTTTCTTCTGTTTACCATTTGGGTTTTCCAGTTGGAAAAAAATGTTCTATTTATTATAGACATTTTGCATTCTAAGCACAGAAACATTAATGAGTGAAAAAAAAATTTTGCCTTCTACCCTGGTTTATGTCTAGCTACTTTGGTCAGTTGGGGATTCTATGGCATAGTCCTTTCCTTTTTAATTTTTGAAACTTTTGTAAAATTATGAAATACAACATTAAAAAGTGACAAAACATACATGTTAAGTTCAACAAATTATTAAGTCAATGTTCATATAACAACCACCAAGAGTAGAATATTGCTAGCACCCCAAAACCCCTTCTTGATTACAACTCCCTCCTCCCCTTAGAGCTAACTATTATCCTGATTTTCATGATAATCACTTCTTTACTTTTTATTATGGTTTTACCATTTAAGCATGCATCCCTGAACAATATAGTTTGAAACTTTATATAAATTACATCCATACTTTTGTGTGTATTTGGCCTCTTTCTCTCAATATTGTCTTTTTAAGATTCGTCCATGTTATATAATCCTGGGAGTCCCTGTTACTTGCTCAGGTACCATGCTCAGCTGCTAACTGAAAGGTTGGGGGTTCAAATCCACCCAGAGGCACCTTGGAAGAAAGGCCTCACAGTCTGCTTCCAAAAAATCAGCCATCGAAAACCCTGTGGTGGACAGTTTTACTCTGACACACATGGAGTCAGAATCAGCTTGATGGCAACTAGTTTTATATAATTCTGTAGTTTACACATTTTCATTATGAAAATAATGTAGTATTCCATTGTATGAACATAATGGAATCATGGCTTTAATTTGCATTTCCCTTTCATTGAGGTTGCACACTTTTTCATATATTTTTTTGTCCGTGTGCATTTTTTCCTTGTGAAGTACTAATTCAAGTATTTTACTCATTTTTCTATTGGGTTGTCTGTCAATTTTTAAATTGATGCGTAGGAGTTCCTTATATATCCTGGCTATGAGTCTTTTTATTTTTTGTGTGTATAGCTAACATCTTCTACTGTGTGGCTTGCTTTTTTACTCTCTTAATGGTGGTTTTCAATGAACAGAACTTCCTAATTTTAATACTGCCAAATTTTATCATTTTTTTCTTAGTGATTAATGCTTTTATGTCCTAAAAAATATTTTCTTACTTCAAAGTCACGAAGACATTCTCCTCTTTCCATCAATGCACCTTGACATTATATCAACTTTTGTTGTTGTTGTTTTTTTGTAACCACCTAACATTATTGGTTCTAATTGAGCTTGTAGCCAATTAAATCAATTAAATTTTCAAAAATCTCTGCCATCCACAATGTCTCACTATCTTATAATTTGTATAGTTAGTTTTTAACCAAGTAATAAGTCTAGGCATTTTATTTGTTTCTGTTGAATTTCTTCATGTTGGTCTTATCCATCATTCCAGCCTACTTAATATCTTTATGCTGTCACCCAAAACTTATGGTTACCTTTCCAGCTTTTCAATATCTTTGATTTGATAACACTTCTATACCTTTATGTAATTATTAATAAAAATATTGACTACCTCAGAGCCCTGTGGTAAACCAGTAGAGACTATCCAGAGATACCAGCCTTTTCACCCTTCCTTCTTTGTGTGTGGTCACTTATTCAGGCTCCCACAAATATGCCTACTTTTGTCTTGTCCATGAGGCTATCATGAGACTCTTTCCTTCATTGAAACTCATAGACACTATGTTTATTGGATCCTTTCCTAGTCTAGAACTCTTCCAGAAAAGAAATTTAGTTAAGCTTCACTTTTTCTGTGTTCAAAGAGATGATGTTGGCCACTTCTCCTTGCAGCGTCCTTTCTTAGCTCGGGAATAATTTTCCCAGAACCTGATGACATGTAACACCCGACTCACTGATTTATAGTTTCTGTAACCCAAAAGGAAACCCCTAAACGTGACAGTCCGTGACACAGCACAGGCTCAAAGAGCTCATCTTCTTTCACACCATGCTTCACGGTCTCAGTGAAACTTAGGGACTTCTGGAGTGGTCTCTGAGCTAGTAACCCTTGATTCCTTCTAGTTGTCTGGGTTCAGAGTCACTGCAGCTGCTAGAATAGGATTTAAAGTGCATTATTAAGCAAGAAAAACAAACCAGGATCTATGTCCTTCTGGAAAAATTACTAGACTAAGTGAGACCAGCAGGTATGAACCACCCCAACTCTCTACATCCTTTACCCCTACCTCTTTGACAAACTCAGCTATGTATGCACTCACCCTTGCCTCCTTCCTTTAAGTTCCTGAGATGAGATGTCCCTTCTGTTCTCGTAGAGAATGTGGAAAGGAAGGTGAAATGTGCAGTATCCTCTCTCTCCTTTCAGCTTTCAAGCACAATCAAGCCTTTTCAGTTCTAAACCCAACTAGACCCGACCCAACCTTCTATTGATGGTTTCCATTATCTATGGAATAAGATCCAAATACTTAACTCCCCAAGACCTGGGCCCTTACTCACTCCTCCCACCTCATCTTTCATCATCCTTGCTTTTCTAGTAACTCTGAATTGCTTGTTTCCCTTGCATCATGTCTTTTCCTTATTCTGTGCCTCCACCTAGAACATCCTCTAATTTTGTACTTCTTTTCCTACTCCAAACCTTGCTAAATCTATTCATCTTTCCGGACTTAGTGTTGACATATTTCCTTCTGAGAGCCTGAGCCTTCTTTCTGTGCATGCCCTCTCATTGCATTTGACCACTAGCACAATCATTTAAACTTATCTCTCTCCACATTAGACTGTAAGCTACTCAGAGACAGGCACCTTGATTTTCGTCTTTGCTTTCCCATTGCCTGGCATATGCCTGTGCTCAATCAATGTTCGTTTAGTTGAATTAAACCTTATAAAACTATCTTAAAATTCTAACATGTCCATATATCAAGACCCATATTTGCAAGATGTTATATGGTTTACAAAGTGCTTTTTTTATACCCCAAACTATTTAATCTTTGCATATCTTTAAATAGGCATGGCTGTCTTTATTTTTTACAGATTAAGAAATCGAGATTTAGAGAGCGTAAATGACTTGTTCAAGATCACAAGGTTCTGATTCCAAGTCCAGTTGTCAATGTGACTACACTGCAACCTCCAAGCCACCTTCCTGTAGCGCTAAAGTGTTTCCACCTTTACATAATGGAACCATGTGACTGCCTTACAAAGGGATCTCAAGACTCTTTTTGAGAGTTTGAGTTAGGCTTTGCACCAAAACTTTTGACTCATTTCTTAAAACTTTGGATGAGCTAGGATTTGGCACAAAGTATAGAGTGTCAGAAACAAACCAGATGAAGCTAATTAGTGTTTGGGTAGGATTCCGTTGCATATGTTGAGTTGGGGAAGTTTTAGATCTAAGGCTGAATATGAAGGATTCGTTGATCCTGGGCTCTGTGAGGGCCAAAGGCACTAGCTTGGACAAAAAGCCAAGTTAAAGGAGCCTTAAAGGAGCCCTTGTGGCACAATGGTAAAGTGCTTGGCTGCTAACTGAAAGGTCAGAAGTTTGGACCCAGCAGCCACTCCACAGGAGAAGGATGTAGCAGTCTGCTTCTGTAAAGATTACAGCCTTAGAAACCGTATGGGGCAGTTCTACACTGTTCTTTGAGGGTTGCTATGAGTTGGAATTGACTTGTTGACAGTGGGCTTAGTGTTGACTTAGAGGCACATTGTTTAAAATAATGAGCAGCTTTTTGTTTCTTCCAAGTTTGGGGCTGGTAAGAAAAGGCTTAAATGTTTACACTGGGCAAAGCTTTCTGAGCATGGCTGTGAGGAGACCCACCAGGCAGGCCAAGCATGTGCTGAGAGTACCAGCAAAGCATTAGAAACATTAGAAACATGTTTTTGAAGAACGTGATGTTTTTGAAAAAGCATACAAAGTAAGATAAAAGTCTATTAGACTTCTGACATTTATTTTATGAATTACTATTGTTTTTATTTTGTATTACATATGGAGGTAATGTGGTTGTGCCTCTCCTAGAGGTCTTCATCCTGTCGCAGCTGTACCCTTTAAGTAAGGTAACTTGGGGAGGATGCTTCCCCAGAAATGATGGCTTGTCCCAAATTATGCTCCCCACAACCCTCATCTGTTGCCACAACATCTCCAGGGGGCTGTTTGGAATAGTGTACTCCAGGAGCCTGGGATTCAGCAGAGAATTTACCGTCACCACTGAATCCTCCCTCCTTCTCTGAGTCCATCTCACTAGGCTGGGAGACCAGACGTGTCCAACTGCAGCTGGGATGCTCAGCCTTCTCCCAAAGACATACTTCCTCCATTTGCTCAACTTCCTTTAGGCTCAAACATGTAATTATGTACTTTTCATAGCTGTATATACACATAATATCAGGACTTCCTTCTCTTGCAAGGTTCCGTGAGACTATGCAGTATGCATACTAATAAATGGATATGCCTATTAATGCAGTGTATTTTTATTAATCAAGTCACTTTGTTTATATAAACCAACAGCCAAAACTGTATTACAGCAACTATGACCATGCTTAGACAGGAATGGTTGAATTTTTAGTTTTTCTTGGAGGGCTGGGTCCAGAAAGGACTTTAGAGATTATCGAGTGCAACATGCTCATTTTACTGATGAGGAAACTGAGGTCTAGAGAGAAGTAGTGTGTTTGTCACCCTCATCCTTCAAAGGGTGTCAAAATCAATGTATACATCCAGGCTGCCAAGTCATTTAGCAGCTTAAGTGATCACCCAAAGGCCAACATTTGGAAATACGTGTCCTGATGGTAGTTCTTCCAGTAACAAATGCTGAGGTTGTCTATGGACAACACTTAATTCTTTTGGATTTCATCTATGACGTGATGGTTGATGCCTTTAAGGTCTCTGTCACCTATTGTTCCATGAGGCTGCATTTCTAGGTGTTGGAGTCACCCCCAGAGTTTAAGCCCCTGCCAAGGATGCCCTTGGTGACAAGGCTTCATCTTGCATCTTCCAGAACAACAAGCATTAAGGATTGCTCATTCAGCCCCAGTCCAGAGGCATGAATCCCACCTAGGGATGAATTACCCAATAAGCAAGGTACCACAGGCTTACTTGCGCTTACTTACTAATCTGTAGGGCACGATTTCACCTGTTATTCACCACATCTTTGATGTGAAATTCTGCCCTACAGATTAGTAAGTACACAAAAATGAGCCTTGCTTACTGGTTAATTGGCACCTGATCACATGCTTAGAGACAGGAAATCGGAAGGGAGGTGCTGGCTCATGGGGCGGTTTATATCTTTTTAGGTGCACATTTCCCCAGGCACATGTGGAAGTTTATTTATATATGAAAAATAAACTTTATATAAAAAATATAAAAAATAAATTTTATATAAAAAAATAATGTATTTTTAAAATTTGAGATGCAGTGTTACTAGTTCTGAAAAGGTAAGAGTGGGTTGGGGAGTGAAGAGGAAAAATGGAGAGAACATGTACTGTCTCCCTTTCAGCTCAGAGTTGTCTTTGCCTTTCAGCTGGAAGTCAACTTCACCAAGGGTGATGCGCATACAATCCAAACATACAACCTCACAGGGCTGCAGGCTTTTACGGAATATGTCGTAACTCTACGATGTGCGGCTGAGGAGTCAAGGTTCTGGAGTGACTGGAGCCAAGAAAAAACGGGAACAACTGAGGAACAAGGTCCTTTGAAATTCCTTTGTGCCTGCTGTGGGTGAGGGTGCCTGGGTATAGCCTTTTCTGGTTTTGTCGAGTGCCGGACTCAGTAATCATGGAATCCCAGAGCCTGGAGAGTCTGTTTGGTCTCTGCCCACAGGGCATGCACTATACCCACCTTATCCCACAGGAGTAAGCCTACCCTCTTCTGCTGGTGTTAGTTCTCTTAGCAGTCCAGGTTCACATAAACCCAAGCCTCCAAAAGGCAAAAGTCTATTCGATGACCATGAAGGCAGGAAAGAGAAAGGGAATGAACACTGATTGAGCACTTATGAGTCAGATGCAGGGGCCTATGTAAGGAAAATAGTGCCTAGTGCAATTAGTGTTAAATTGCTGAATGATCTCTCATAGCTAGTGATGGAAACTGTGATGGCCCATAGAAACTGCTCATTGGTGCCCCACCTTAAGCAGTTCTCAGGACACAAAACGTGGCACTCAGGGCACACACCCTACCTGGACACCTTAGTTAGCCTCTGGTCAGATGTAGTTATTAAGGACAGTCGGTGGGCTTGGCTTAAATCTCAACCTGGCTTTAGGCAAGATGGCAGGTCAATCTCTAAACTTTAGTTCCCTATTTTTTCCCCTTTTCTATATTGGAATATAATTTGTACAATTGGGTCAATAGTAGTACCTGGGTTTTGGTATTATTGTAAGGACTAAATAAAATAATGTGTTCACCCCATAGTAAACATTCAATAAATTCCAGGTTTCCTATTATTATTAACCCTCCCAAGAACCCCACCCCCCCACCCTGCCGTGCTTTGGAGATAAAGAAGCTGAGTTTCAGAGATGTTAAATAAATGTGCTCATGGCCACTCAGTAATCAATCATTATTCCTATTATTCTAACCCAAGTTTAACCCAAGATGACCAAGTTTATCAAAGCTGTGCCTTTTCCATTATGCCAAGGATAGCACAGGGGCTCTCAGGTGGTGGGGGAGCCTAGTGGGCAGACACTATTCTTTGTGAATCAAGAGCCTTGCCTAGTGCTTGAACCCCAGTGGATGAGCAATATATGTTTGATGAATGTATTAGTTTCCCAAGGCTGCTATAACAAATTACCACAAACTTTGTGGCTTAAAATAACACAGATTTATTCTTTGACAGTTTTGGAGGTCAGAAGTCTGAAATTAGTTTCACTGGGCTATATAAAGTCAAGGTGTCAGCAAGGCTGTTTCCTTCTGAAAGCTCTGAGGGAAAACCTGTTTCCTTACCCTTTTTGACTTCTAGTGGCTGCCTGTATTCCTCGATTTGTGGCCCCTTCCTCCATCTTCAAAATTCATCACTCTAATCTTTGCTCCTCCATCATCACAGCACTGTCTTCTCCTCTTTTGTGTCAAATATCCCTCTGCCTCCCCCTTATAAGGACTTGATATTACATTTAGGGTCCACCCAGGTAATTCAGGATACTCTTTCCATCTCAAGATCCTTAACTTAATCACATTGTCGGAGTTTCTTTTGTCATATAAAGTAACATTCATATGACCTGGATATCTTTGGAGGCCATAATTCAGCCTAATACAATGAATGAATGATTAATAACTGAATGCTTGGTGATGCCCACACAACTTCTGAAAAGTGGAAATAAATACAAAAAATGGAGACTCTTCTAACCTTCCTCTCAGGCTTTAACATTGTTTGTAAGAGATGTGGATTTTGGACCATGAATTCCCTCGTGGCCATGATTCAGGCGGTTCTTATTCATTCTCATAGTCAAGTCCCCCTCAGGTAATATCTGGGATCAACTTCTGTGTTCCCTGGTCTATATGGCAACAATTTATTCCTCTGGATTCTGGTTGAATTTCCCATGAGACCACAAGTTAGTATTAATAGATGTGTGATGTGTTTACCCACATGGGTCAGATGTCTGGAACAATCAGATGCTTTCTGAATTTCCAGAGACTTACCTGAACCTCTCATTGGAGGTGTTCATGTTTAGTCTCACCACGCCTTGCTGGGTGTGGTTCCAAAACAGGAATTCATGTAGCAGACGAAGAATTGGGCTAATTGGCCTCCTTCTCATCCAGAGATTCCATTCTTCTATGCCATTCAGTTAACTCCTAAACCTGGTAGTAGTATGGGAAAAGGTCACAGAAAATTCCATTCATTATGTGTTTAAGTTCTTAGAACAGTGCCTCACACATGGTCAGGGGCATATAAGTTTTAAATAAATAAAAATACATGCATGGTTAAAACAACTAATCCAGATATGGATTTAATGTAAACGTTTGGTAAAAATCACATTCAATATTTGGGAACACATTCTGTAGACATCATCTAAAATGTCCAATGAATACAAATATAATAATTTAGATATATCAAACAGCACATTAATTGTATAGTAAAAAATGGCCCGAAGATTACAGTATGTTGGAATAGTCAGTTCCTTTTGTCTATGTCTTGGCTGAGCCCTCCCTTCACAATGAAGCCCCTACAGCTTCTTGTGCTACACCTGCCAGCCTGCAGTCTGGGTGATTAAATGCTTTGCTAGGGGTGACCTTGTTTTGCTCAGCCAAGATTTACTACTTCAGCTGATTGATTATTTCAGCTCTCTTGGTTAAGATTAATTAGTAAAACACTAGTGTTCTCTGTGCTGTTTGCTAATTGAATCAAATCAACCTTATTTATCAAAGTCAACATTAGAGAACTTTTGCATTTATGTCTTCAGTTTTTTAGTAACCCAGATGAAATGGGTGAAAATGCAGCCCCTCCCCCCAACAAATCCTAATGTCTTCTTTTCCAATTCATGTCATTTTTTTCCCTATTTCACGGTGAAATGCAGGTTGTTTAATATGCACCACCTCAAACCTTTCCAATTGTTTAAAACTTTCTATACTTAATGTTAAAACTAAAATCAAACCTTCTGCCATCAAGTAGATTATGATGCGTAGTGACTCTACATGACAGTGTAGAACTGCCTCATAAAGTTTCCTAGGCTGTAATCTTTACGGGAACAGATTGTCCAGGTCTTTCCTCCCATGGAGTGGCTGGTGGGTTCCAACCACTGACTTTTCGGTTAGCAGCCAAGCACTTAACCACTGTGCCATCAGGGCTCGCTTTCTAAATGTTAGGCGCTACGTATTTTCTTTTGGATTCGAATGTATTGATTATTAGGGTTATTTACTTACATTTAAACATATAAATGCCTGCTACACAAAACAGAGTTAGACTCAAATTCCGGCTTTATCACTTAAAAGCTTGTGGCACTGAGCAGTTGCTTAACTTCTCTGTGCTTCAGAAATGAGGATAATAATATTGTTGTACCTAGTATGGGTGTGAGGTTCAAATGACTTAAGCATAATTCAGGCAAAATGCTTAGCATGATTGGAACAGGCTGCTCAGCCGTATCTTGAACAGAACCTGTGCCATTTTTACTTTCCCTAGTCTGTCTCTGTCTCCACATATGAGTTTGCTGTTAACTCCTATAAAGGTTAAATGTTAGCCAATATTTCCCCTAGGACTGTAGAAAAACAAGCGATATCGATCTAAGGCTGTCAAACAGGACGATGCTCTCAGGATAGCACCAGTCATCCCCTGGGTTAATGGGATAATGGCAGGGAAAGATCAACATGTTTGAGACATGATCACCTAAACCACACAGAAAGAGAATGGACATTCCACAAGTTCCTAAAACTCATGTCCTCTTTTCCCTATAAAACCCCAGCTGGACTGCAGTTTCTCAAGACAGACAGCTTTAGCAGGAGATCATTCCCCTCTGTCTCCATCCAAAACAAAACCAAACCCAATGCTGTCGAGTCAATTCTGACTCATAGCGACCCTTCAGGACAGAGTAGAACTGCCCCCACAGAGTTTCCAAGGAATGCCTGGTGGATTTGAACTGCTGACCTTTTGGTCATTAGCCGTAGCACTTAACCACTACGCCACCAGGGTTTCCTCTGTCTCCATAAACCGGTATATATAATAAAGCTCCTGCTATCCACCTCACCCCGTCTCAAGAATTGGCTGTTTGCAGCAGGCAGCTATAATTTGCGAAACAGCGGTAGCATGATGACACTTGATAAAAGTTAGCTGTTATTAAAGAGCTTGTCTGCAAACCAGAAGTTCAGCAGCTCAAATTCACCAGCCACTCCTTGGAAAACCTGTGGGGGCAGTTCCGTTCTGTTCTGTAGAGTTGCTATGAGTTTGAACCAACTCAACAGCGATAGGTTTTTTTTTTTTTTGGTTTTAGCAAAGGAACCAGTATGTATCTTATGTGTCTGATTGGTAGTGTTGTGGGGATTCCCATATTGTAATAGAAACAGCATAACATCCAATTGCTACTATGTTAGTCCAAATGATTGATAGTTTTGAATAGGTAGATATTTTGGCTGATTGGAAAAAAATTAAATTTTGTTCTTTCATAGGTACAATAAACTGTAAATCCATGATCAGCTCATGGATAATGGAGAATTGGCTGTAATAATCATAGAAGATGTACATGCTAATCAGGCACGGATGTTACTAAAAGCTGCACCTGTGGGAAGTCTATATTGGGCAGACCGTTCCTCTTTGGGCCATATCTGCAAGAAATAGTGGCCTCGGTGAAAGAGAAAAGTAACTGATAAAACTCATTTATTGTCACCATCTATCTCAACTAAGTGACTACCCTATGAGATAAATCTATGGAGAATTTTACTCATATTTCTAATTAAGTGACTGGAATGATTGAGTATTTAATAATTAGTTTATTTTTGTCTGTATTTATCCTTGAAATGGGTATTTGGGACTGGATTGAAATGAACACTTTGCTTTTAGATTTTTTTTTTCTTATTCTCAATATTACTGCTCTTGAGTCTGACTATTCACCTAACTGAAACAGAGATTCTGTAAGGACAGATAGAGTGAGAGTCATTCCAATTTGTGAGTCACCTTTCAAGTCTAATGACTTTGTAGCCCCTTGCTAAGGCTGTCTTCTGGGAGAAACTGCCTCTGCGTAAATTTCATTGGCATGTAGACAGGCTGAAACCAACCTGTTAGCTCTATGTCTGAGGAAGTCAAGTCCTGGCCATTCTATCTTGTGATTCAGTTAAAACCTTTGGAAAATCAAAAAACTCCTGGAAGAGCATTTAAGACAACACTTTGATAGAATGCAGATGAAGTCATATATAATGTCTAAAAGTTCTAATTTCCTTATACTCAATTTAAATGAAATTATAATGATCACCTAAACCACACAGAAAGAGAATGGACATTCCACAAGTTCCTAAAACTCATGTCCTCACATTGGGAGACCCTGGGCCTAACAGGCAGACTGTGTTACCCACACTTTGGCTTCTACAAGAGTAATTTCAGAATTGTGACTGTCCGTTGATAAGGAGACAATTTATTGACTTAATTGCTCACTGGCACATTTTTCTACATTATAAGGTTGTCTTTTGTTGGGGTTCAGTATTTCCACTTTAAAACACTCAATCACATGAAATTTAAAAGATCTCCGAAGATAGTCTAAGCACTAAATTAGTTTAAATCTCTGCTTCAGTAGTAGACCACATTCCCTGGGGGCCTAGTTGCATTGTCTCCAGCCATGTGGCTTTCTCAAGAAAAGATTCAGAGCACAACAACTACGGCTTCAATTAAGGACATTTCTTCTCTTCTCCAAATTATAAGCCTTTCCCATGTTTCTGTCAGTCTGTCATACTATGGTGCCTTGCATGTTCCTGTGATGCTGGAAGTTGTGCCACTGGTATTTCAAATATGAACAGGTCACCCATGGTGGACAGGTTTTAGCAGAGCTTTTGTAGACTAAGACAAAGAAGAAGGACATGGCAGTCTACTTCTGAAAAAATTGGCCAGTGAAAACCTTATGAGTACCAGCAGAACATTGTCTGGTATAGTGCTGGAAGATGAGCCCCTCAGGTTGGAAGGCACTCAAAATATGACTATGGAATTGCTGCCTCCTCAAAGTGGAATTGACCTTAATGAGATGAATGGAGTCAAGCTTTTGGTACCTTCATTTGCTGATGTGGCACGACTCAAAATGAGAAGAAACAGCCGTAAACATCTGCTAATAATTGGAACATGGAACATATGAAGTATGAATCTAGGAAAACTGGAAGTCATCAAAAATGAAATGGAACACATAAAGATCAATATCTTAGGTATTAGTGAGTTGAAATGGAATCAGACAATCATATGGTCTGCTCTGCTGGGAATGACAAATTGAAGAGGAATGGCATTGCATTCATCATCAAAAAGAACATTGCAAGATCTATCCTGAACTACAGTGCTGTCAGTGATAGGATAATATCCATACGCCTACAAAAAGATGAGTTAATTCAGCTATTATTCAAATTTACTCACCAACCACTAATGCCAAAGATGAGGAAATTGAAGATTTTTACTGACTTCTGCAGTCTGAAATTGATCAAACATGAAATCAAGATGCATTGATAATTATTGGTAATTGGAATGTGAAAGTTGGAAACAAAGAAGGATTGGGAGTTGGAAAATATGGCTTTGGTGATAGACATGATGCCAGAGATCACATGATAAAATTTTGCAAGACTGATGACTTCTTCATTGCAAATACCTTTTTTCAAACAACATAGACGACAACTATATACATGAACCTTGCCAGGTGGAATACACGGGGATCAAATCGATTACATCTGTGGAAAGAGATAATGGAGAAGCTCGTTATTATCAGTGAGAACAAGGGGCTGACTGAGAAAGAGACCATCACTGCTTGTATGCAAGTTCAACTTGAAGCTGAAGAAAATTAGAATAAGTCCATGACAGCCAAAATATGACCTTGAGTATATCCCACCTAAATTTAGAGACCATCCCAAGAACCAATTTGACGCATTGTACACTAATGACCGAAGAGGAGAGGAGATGTGGAATGACATCAAGGACATCATACATGAAGAAAGCAAGAGGTCGTTAAAAATGACAGGAAAAGAAAGAAAAGACCAAAATGGATGTCAGAAGGGACTCCAAAACTTGCTCTTGAATGTCAAGTAGCTAAAGTGAACAGAAGAAATGATGAAATAAAAGAGCCAAACAGAAGATTTCAAAGGGTGACTCGAGAAGGCAAAGTATTATAATGACATGTGCACAGACCTGGAGTTAGAAAACCAAAAGGGAAGAACACACCCAGCATTTCTCAAGCTGAAAGAACTTAAGAAAAAATTCAAGCCTCGAGCATTAATATTGAAGGATTCTACTGGGAAAACACTGAATGATACAGGAAGCATCAAAAGAAGATGGAAGGTGTCATGGATTGAATTGTGTCCTCAAAGAATACCTGTCAACTTGGTTAGGCCATGATTTCCAGTATTGTGTAATTGTCCACCATTTTCTCATCTGATATGATTTTTCTGTGTGTTGTAAATCCTATCTCTATGATGTTAATGAGGCGGGATTAGCTGCAGATATGTTAATGGGGACCTCATACCACCAAGAAGGCAGTGCCAGGAGAAGAGCACATCCTTTGGACCCGGGATTCCTGCTCTGAGAAGCTCCTAGACCAGGGGAAGATTGGTGACAAGAACCTTCCACCAGAGCCAGCAGAGAGAGAAAACCATCCCCTGAAGCTGGTGCCTGGAATTCGGACTTCTAGGCTCCTAGACTGTGAGACATTAAATTTCTGTTTGTTAAAGCCATTCACTTGTGGTATTTCTGTTATAGCAGCACTAGATAACTAAGACAAAAGGAATACACAGAGACACTGTACCAAAAAGAATTGGTTGATGGTCCACCATTTCAGAAGATAGCATATGATCAAGAACTGATGGTGCTGAAGGAAGAAATCCAAGCTGCTCTGAAGGCATTAGTGAAAAATAAGGCTCCAGGAAATGATAGAATATCAATTGAGATGTTTCAACAAACACTGATGAAGTGCTGGAGGTGCTCACTCATCTATGCCAAGAAATTTGGAAGACAGCTTCCTGGCCAACCAACTGGAAGAAATTCATATTTGTGCCCATTTCAAAGAAAGGTGATCCAACAGAATGTGGAAATTATCAAACAATATCATTAAATCACACAAGTAAAATTTTGCTGATGATCATTCAAAAACAGTTGTAGCAGTATATCAACAGGGAGCCGCCAGAAGTTCAAGCCATATTCAGAAGAGAATGTGGTACCAGGGATAGTATTGCTGATGTCAGATAGAGCTTGGCTGAAAGCAGAGAATACCAGAAAGATGTTTACCTGTATTTTATTTACTATGCAAAGGCATTCGACTGTGTGGATCATAACAAATTATGGATAACGTTGCGAAGAATGAGAATTCCAGAACACTTAATTGTGCTCATGAGGAACATATACGTAAACCAAGAGGCAGTTGTTTGAACAGAACAAGGGAATACTGCATGGTTTAAAGTCAGGAAAGGTGTGTATTAGGGTTATATCCTTTGACCATACTTATTCAGTCTATATGCTGAGCAAATAATCCATAAAGCTAGACTATATGAAGAAGATTGTGGTATCAGGATTTGAGGAAGAATTATTAACACCCTGTAATATCTAGATGACACAACCTTGCTTGCTGCAAGTGAAGAGGACTTGAAGCACTAACTGATGAAAATAAAAAACTACAGCCTTCACTATGGATTGCACCTCAAAATAAGAAAAACAAAAATCTTTCCAACTGGATCAATAAGCAACATCATGATAAACAGAGAAAATATTGAAGCTATCAAGAATTTCATTTTCCTTGAATCCACAATCTACACCCATGGAAGCAGCAGTCAAGAAGTCAAACAATGTATTGCATTGGCAAATCTGCTGCAGAAGACCTCTTTAAAGTGTTAAAAAGCAAAGATGTCACTTTGAGGACTAAGATGTGTCTGAACCAAGCCATGGTATTTTCCATTGCACCATATGCATGAGAAAGGTGAACAATGAATAAGGAAGACCAAAGAAGAATTGATGCCTTTAAGTTATAGTGTTGGTGAAGAATATTGAATATACCATGGACTGCCAGAAGAATGAACAAATCCGTCTTAGAAGAAGTATAGCCAGAGTGTTCCTTAGAAGCAAGGATGGCGAGACTTTGTCTCAAGTACTTTGGACATGTTATCAGGAGGAACCAGTCCTTGGAGAAGGACATCATGCTTGGTAAAGTAGAGGGTCAGCAAAAATGAGGAAGACCCTCGATGAGATGGATTAACACAGTGACTGCAAAAATGGGCTCAGCTCAAGCATAACAAGGATTGTGAGAATGGCGCAGGACTAGGCTATGTTTCATTCTGTTGTACAAGGGGTCACTATGAGTCAGAATTGACTCGACGACACCTAACGACAACAACAAAGCCTTCTGGTCAGAACTTCAGAACTCTATCTTTTTTCCTCTCGTGGGTAAAGTGTGCAGGCCATTCTTTAATTCGCAGCCCAGAATTTTGACTTTAGGCACATGTCAGACCATTCAACCATAAATTGCCATTGACCCACCACTTGCTGTAACTTGCTTGGGGCATAATATTTGAGAGCTTTAGTCCAGAGATCAGGTTAGATATAAATATTCTTTGTGTCTGTAAGCTTTATCCTCGTATGGTTAGATCATCAAAAGCCAACGTACTTGGACGATGTTATCTAAGTTCACTGAAGGAATGCATGAGTCAAGATTTAACATTAGGCCCTTGTTTTTTATAGAAGACAACCATGAGAAATGAACATATGTGATATTTCTGTACTTTGGCTCAACTGTGGTTATAGACATTGGCCATTATGTTACTCAGTATCTGTGTTGAGTGGATCCACATAAATTTCCTTTATGAGTTCAGTGCCCATAAATTATAAAATAGTTGCCTCTTCATATGATGTTCTATGGTTCCTTTTTATCAGACCATGAGAAAGATACAATTCAACATGATACTTTTTTACTTTTGCTGCCGAGGAGTTCAGCCTTAAATTCAGAGCTCAGGGAGGGAGCTAATGGTGATTATTTCTTTGTTCTTTTCTTATTTAATTTTTTTCTTATATACATTGGGTCGCTATGAGTTGGAATTGATTTGACAACAATGGGTTTGGTTTTTGGTATGTATGTATGTGTGTGTGTATATATATGTCTATGGAGCTCTAGTAGTGCAGTGGTTAAAGCACTCGACTGCTAACCAAAAGGTCGGTGGCTTGAAACCACCAGTAGCTCCACAGGAAAAGATGTGGAGATTCTACTTCCGTGGAGATTTATAGCCTTGGAAATCCTATGGGGTCACTGTGAGTCAGAATTCACTTGATGACAATGGGTTTCATTTGTTTTTATATATATGTATATATATACACACATACATACACACATATACACACGTGTATATACACTCATACATGTATATGTATATATTGTTGTTGTTAGATGCTATTTAGTCAATTCTGGCTCATAGCAACCCTATAAGAAAGAGTAGAACTGCCCCACAGGGTTTCCTGGGCAGGTTACCAGGTCTTTTTTCCCCGCGGAGCTGCTGGTGTGTTCAAACCGCTGACCTTTTGGTTTGTAACTGAATGCTTAACCATTGTGCCACCAGGGCTATATATGTGTGTGTGTGTGTGTACTTTATATATTTTAGTTATCTAATGCTGCTATAACAAAAATACCATAAGTAGGTGGCTTTAATGAACAAAAATTTATTTTTCACAGTTTAGGAGGTTAGAGGTCTGAATTCAGGATGTCGGTTCCAGGGGAAGACTCTGTCTCTGCTCTGGGGAAAGGTCCTTGTGTTTTTTCAGCTTTTGTTCCTTGGCTCCTTGGTGATTGTCATGGATTGAATTATGTCTCCCAAAAAATGTGTGTGCCAATTTGGCTGGGCCATGATTCTCAGTATTGTATAGTTGTCCTCCATTCTGCGATGGTAATTTTATGTTAAAGAGGATTAGGGTGGGATTGTAACACCCTTACTAAGGTCTCATCCCTGATCCAATGTAAAGGAAGTTTCCCTGGGGAGTGGCCTCCACCACCTTTTATCTTACAAAAGATGAAAGGAAAGGGAAGTGAGAGTAGGGGGGTAGGTGGGGGACCCTCATACCACCAAGAAAGCAGTGCTGGGAACACAGTGCGTCCTTTGGACCCAGGGTTCCTGTGCAGAGAAGCTCCTAGTCTAGGGAAAGATTGAAGACAAGGACCTTCCTCTGGAGCCAACAGAGAAAGCCTTCCCCTGGAGCTGACACCCTGAATTTAGATTTGTAGCTTACTAGGCTGTGAGAGAATAAATTTCTCCTTGTTAAAGCCATCCATTTGTGGTATTTCTGTTAAAGCAGCATCAGATGACCAAGACAGAGACCTTCATATGGCATAGCATCTATCTTCCCCAATCTCTTCTTGCTTCTCTGTGCCTAATCTGCTCTTTTTGTGTCTCAAAGGCAATTGGCTTAAAACATACCCTATGCTGATACAGCCTCTTAATATAACAAAGAAAACCCATTCCCAAATGGGATTATAACCACAGGTATAGTGGTTAGGATTTACAACACGTATTTTGGGGGGATGCAATTCAATCCATAACTATATATATATGTGTATATATATATATATATATATATACACATGGTCTTATATATATATATATCCATCCTTATCTGTGTCATTTCCCTCTTTTATATCTTAGAGAAGATGAAAGGGTCATACTTAAATCCAGATTGATGTGATAAATTATATTACAATGGGGTCTACTGTACTTTCTTTTTACCTTCAGTGTATCATCAGACTCGAAAGCAGTTTTATTTTTTTTTATCTTTGGTTGATTCCAATCCTTTGACTATCCCCCTGCTTTCTCCTGACTCCTACTGACTCTCTTAAGTGAATGCTTCCCAACTGTATTGTCTCAAGGCAGCCCAGCTAACTTTCACCATTTCCTGTTGTAACTGCTTTCTCCCTAAGTTGAGCACCTCACTCGTTTTTCCTCACAGCTCCATTTGGCCTGGATCTGTGGAGAGTCCTGAGACCAGCTGAGGCAGATGGAAGAAGGCCAGTGCAATTGTTGTGGAAGGTGAACTTCTTCTGCGTTTTATTTATTCATTCATACATTTAGTTTGAAAACCCTTGATCTCTTACTCTTCCAAGAAAGTAACCTTTCATCTCTTGATTTTCCTTTCTTTTAATACTTTATAATGCCCCAAATTTTTCAGTTTTCCCAGACTAAAATAGCCACACAGTTCATCTTGCAGATGCCCCAACTTTGCATTACAGACCCTAGCCTACCCCTTCCTTTGGTCTGAAACATTAGCAGTTAGGATAGGGACAAAGTGCAAATGCAGGAGGGACCTCAACCTTCTTGAGAAAACCTGGCTGGCCTTCCCTAAGACAGTGTAAAATTCTGTAGCCCCCACCCTCAAGTCTGAGAAGAGCACTGATCAGATGTCCTCAAGGTCAGTGCTTGCTGAGCAAAAGCACGGAAACAGATATTGCAGAGGCAGAAGAAGAGCTCAATGGTCCTGGGAATGAAGAATAAAGGAAAAGGTTGGTGGGTCATTCACTGAGAAGAAGGGAGGGATAGGAAATAAGAGAAGATCAGAAAAAAGGAAGACGTAATAAACAGGCAATGAAAAATGCAAACAGAGGAGGGGGAAAAAAAACCCAGGAAACAGAGAGAAGATGGAGAAGTTGAGGAAAGAGGAGAGAAGAGTGAGATCCCGAAACTCTTTAGTATATGTCTCCAAAATTCTCAGGAAATATTATCTCACACTTGTTAAAGTCCAGGCAAGTTTAAAATCCATTTGACAATGGAAAAATGACCCCACTTTGCCAAATTGCTTTCCAATCCCAATTACTTCAGAGTTGGAACATCCTCCTACCTTTGCCGTGATTACTGTGTATAATCAGTAACAGAAAGTGAACAACTGGGAAGCTCTGTAATTCCAGGAAAATACTCCACATGCTGCCTCCTAAGCAGAACGTCTAGTTAGTGGGTTCAGGTTGAAGACAAGAGTTTGTCTTGAAGCCCCTGGAGCCACCTTTTTCTTCTCAAGGGTTTGGAAGTAGTACCACCCTGAATGTTTTAGTCCTTTTAGCTAGATTGCTTGGGTTGCCTGATTCAGGGGTAAGCAAAATGGCTTTCTTGATCCGTATAGGAGGCCCTGGGCTTCAGATTAGAGCGGGAGGTGTAGAGATTAAAGGCAAGGACAGAGAAACTCTCCAACTCTTGTATGTTTGTAGGTAAGAGCTGACCCAGGGCCAGAGCAGAGTTGGGACTGGTTTAGAGGGAATGCCTTAGTTTTTAGTTTATACTCCTCTGCTCATATGGGATAGAGAGAGAGGCATAGCCAGAAGAAAATGGGGGTGACTTGCTTAGTTTAGCTTGGACATTTCCCTAGCTTTGCCTCATGGAATCAGACTTCTGTTAAGGGCTGATGCCAAGGTATCATTTCATAAATCCCCTCTTCTGGAGCTTGAGAGATTTAATAGTACAGTGCGCAGGGTATGTTATTCATCCCTGGAGGCTAATTTCCTGATTGCTGTTTAACTCCAGTAGTTAATATCACCCCCACCCCCAACCACCACCACCCTTTACCTCTGTCTCAATGTTTTTCTTTTGTTGTTGGCAATAAACTTTGTTTCCTTTGGGTTCAGGCGGCAAGAGGAGCACCAATCTTGGAGAAGACACTTGGCTACAATATATGGTACTTTCCAGAAAACAGCACTAACCTCACAGAGATAATGAACACAACTAATCAGCAACTTGAACTGAATCTAGGAGGCGAGACTTATTGTGTGTCTGTAAATTCTTACAATTCTATTGGGAAGTCTCCAGTGGCTACCCTGAGGATTCCTGCTATTCATGAAAAGTGTAAGTAGAGTGTGAACTTCTTATTTAGATGCCTGGCCCCATCCCAATCCGGGAAGGAGCAGTCCCTATCTCCTCAAGGGTATCTGTTTCTCTTGAGTCAAAATGGAAATAGAATGGAGACTTATATTTTAGAGGGAGGGGGAGAACAGAATTACCAATGTTGGTAATTAATGAGCCCCTTGTTTTCTTTTTTTGAAATGAAGTTCTTTTGGAACAAAGCCTGTGTTAGCAGAGACTTCATAAATCATGCAATACAAAGTCATAAGCTTAAAAGTTCTACCTGCAGCTTTTATTTGTAATGGTCTTACTGAATGTAAACTGAGGTTGAGACATATAAAAAACAGTGAGGTATGTCAAATTTGTCCTCAGGGGCTGTAGCCTCTCTTTTGAAATCGTCTCCTCTGGATGGTTATTGAGCACGTTCTCAACCTTGGCTTAATGCTCATCTTCCTGTTTTCTTCTCTTTTTCCTCTCCTATCCACCTACCAAATCATGAAAAACTCTGATGTTTATACATGCTAATAAATTGGCTCATTACACTGTTGACTAAGTAGTTTTTAACATTTTACTGTTCCTAGACATTTTAGACAAACTCATATTTTATATCCTGTTTTGGAATAAAATACCTTCTTTGATTCTTTTTCAAAGATTCTAGGCAATGAGTTTCCTCTCCTGTGCTTTATTTTTCTCTATAAAACTTATTGCTATCTTTCATTCTACAGATTTTCTCATTTATTTTATCATCTATCTTGCCCTCAATGATGTAAGTTCCTTGAGGGCAGGTATTTTTGTCTATTTAGTTTACTTAATTTCCAATGCCTAGAATGGGCATAGAGCAGTTGGCAAAAACAGGTACTCAGTAACTATTTGTTGTAACAAATGCACTCTCCAAGCAACCACCTCTCCCTGTTTACTTAGACCTGGACTGTTTCGGGCACTTACACTACCAGCTTTCTTCTTTCTTTGCTTCTTAAACTTAACCCATTTCTTCCCTTTCCTCACTTTAAAATTCCTGGATATGTTGTGTTTTTAGCTATACTTGATATTATTTTAAAAACCAGTTGCCATCGAGTTGATTCCAACTCATAGAGACCCCATGTGTGTCAGAGTAGAATTGTGCTCCATAGTGTTTTCAATTACTAATTTTTTAGAAGTAGATCACCAGGCCAGTCTTCTGAGGTGCTTCTGGTGGACTCAAACCTCCAGCCTCTGAGTTAGCAGCAAGCAGCAAGTGTGTTAACTATTTGCACCGCCCAGGGGCTCCTGGTGTTATTTTTGTTAGTATTTAATAAAAAAAAAAAAAGTATTTAATAGTATCCCCCAAAGTACCTAGTTCCTGACAGCCTAGTTCCTGCCCATCCAGTACTCCTAGTGATGAAGTTTCTTACAAATGATTATGTCATTGAAATGCACATTCTTTGTTAATGGAGGTCCTGCTAATTTGTAATCTAAGTTTCCTGGTGCGGCCCAGGAGTGGGAGACCGTAAAGGGTAGGGGATAAAAGCTGGGCTTTAGAGTCCAACAGCCCTGAGTTCCAATTTTTGCTCTTCCACTAGATATCATGTAACCTTGAGCAAGTTACCTTGCTTTTCTAAGCCTTAACCTACTTGTAAAATGTGGGTATTACATAATAGTACCTACCTCATAGAGCTGTTGTGAGGATTAAATGGGATTGTGCATGAAAAATGTTTTGTTTAGTGCTAATTATTTTCATTCTTAGTAAAAATTCTGAGAAATTAAATTTCTACTGACGTGGATTAACAATTTTAAGACTATTATGAAGTATACTTTAAACTTCATGCTAAATTCATTTAGTATTTTTCCCCAGCTGTAAAGGTACTTGCTCTGTGTCAGAAGTATCAGTATGATCATCAGTTATAACTGCTTTAGCCCAGGGGTCGGCAAACTATGGCCTATGGGTGGCATTTGGCCTGACATCTGCTTTCGTAAACAAAATTTGGTTGAAACACAGCTACACCTGTTTGTTTATGTTAGTGACTCCTTTCACACAACAGTGGGAGAGTTGAGTAGTTGTGCCTGACACCATCTGGCCCTCAAATCCTAAAATATTTAGTATCTGCCCCTTTACAAAAAGCATTTACAGACTCCTGTTCTAGACATATAAGAAAGTAGTGTTCTACAGAACTTTGTTTAATGAAATAGGATTAATTAGAGAATAGTTATAATAATAATTATTTTAAGTGTGCATCATTTTGCTAGATGATATAGCTTCACCCTCAAAATGACATTACGAGGTATGTGCTATTAGATCCATTTTATAGCTGATGAAGCTAAGATTCAAGAAAGCTTAGTTATTTGCTCAAAGTCTCTCAGGTGGGACTCAAGGTCAGGTCTGCATGATTCCAAACACGTACGATATACTTTATCCAGAATTTTGGACTTTGTATTATCAAAGTGACTTAGAGGTCTGGTCACAGATACTGTGTGACACTGAGCTGGCTCTTTACCCCTGTGGCCCTCCATTTTCCCATCTGCAAAATGAGGGATTAGCAGAGATAATCCTTTAGATTCCTTCTGACCTGAATGTCTTCTGAGTTCTACAAGATCTTAGCCAGTAGGCAGTGGTCTGAGACAGGCCTAGAATAGCACAGCCACTGAGTAGGAGGTTGGGACTGAGTTGGGGTAGAGACCGGGTTGGGCTAGGAGAACTGGCAAAGGTGAGCCACCACCAGTATCTGCAAACTGTGATAGATTGTGAGTGATTGCTTTCACGCAAATCAAAAGAAATAACTGATGTTCATGCTCAAAACCCCTTTCCCTTCTCCTAGGAAGGATCTTCTACCTTCTGTATTTCCCACTGCACCTGGGGAGGTATTGTATTTGAGTCATTGCTCAAAAAGTTCTTGTTGAATGATGGAAGGAATCAGTAATTAGTTTATATTCAGTAGAATGATAATTTGGAAACTTCTCTCACAGCACACTTAATGTTGCCCACCCCTTTAAGGTTGGCTCATGGCTTAATTGAACCTTTTCCACATTCCTGTGGAGCAGAGCCAGGTCTTGTTTCCCTCAGCCCCTGGAGCGCATTTGACCCTTTGAATCCAACTTCTCCTATTCCTCAGAATTCCAATACTGGTAGAAAGAAGGAGTTTGGAGTTAGGAACTGACAATTGTTCCAGTCTTCAGGTCAGGATTTGTGTGCTAGTGATTTACGGAGAAACTGCCTCCAGGAGGATTAGGAAAGGAAGTGAGGGAAGCTGAACCAAAAGTGTGATCTAAGATAAAATTCCTGCAAAGGTCCAACTCAAAAAGAAAGACCAGACTTGCTGGCCTGACAGAGACTGGGGAGACCCTGAGAGTATGGCCCCTGGACATCCTTTCAGCTCAGTAATGAGGCCACTCCTGAGGTCCACCCTGCAGCAAAAGATTAAACAGGCCCGTGGAACAAAACAAGACTTAAGGGACGCACCAGCCCTGGAGCAGGGACTGAAAGGTAGGAGGGAACAGGAAAGCTGGTAATAGGGAACCCAGGGTTGAGAAGGCAGAGTGTTGACATGCCGTGGGTTGTTAACCTGTGTCATACAACAATGTGTGTACTGTTTGATGAGAAACTAATTTGTTCTGTAAACCTTCATCTAAAGTTCAATTAAAAAAAAAAAAAAAAAATTCCTGCAGAGGGTGGTTTCAGCCTGAGCCTGCAGGGGGAATTGGGAGTGTAAGTTACTTCTCAAAATTATGCCAAATCAAGCAAAATACACAAAAACAATAAGAAGGACTCTGACAGAACCTAGGTGGAGCACCAATGTTGTCTCCTGTAAGAGACTAGGTGGTTACAAGGGCTCCAGCAATGACTTTCAGCCTGGACTGGAGCTGCAACTGAGAACCCATAGAGGTTATGAACAGGGGCAGGCAAGAGGGGGAAATGGGAGTCCTAGGGGTTAGGTAAGATTCATTTCCTGGCTCTGTCCCTCTTGCCTGGCTGGCCCCTGCTCCTACTCAGCTTCACATTTCCTTCATGCCTCCCTTGCCCTTCCTCAGAGCAATCTTTCAGATTGCCAAATCACTTGGCCTTTCTTCTAGGACCAGCGACTGGAGTGTCTCATGAAAGCTCGTTTTAGAAAATGACCTATTGATGGTGACTTACAAGAACAGAGACTTGTAAACATACACACGGCCTGCTAGGACTTATCGCTTAGGAAGAGCAAGACTCACCACCCGCAGCCCCTACCTAAACTCCTACACTTGGCCCAAGATTCCAGCTTCGAAAAGCTTTTTGATTTATTTGAGGGACACAACGTCTTCTGGAGTCCCTGGGTGGTGCAAATGGTTAAACATTCAGCTACTAACCAAAAGGTTGGTGGTTTGAATATACCAGAGATGCCTCGGGGGAAAGGCCTGGCAATCTACTGCTGAAAGATCACAGCCATTGAAGACCCTATGGAGCATAGTTCTACTGTGGAGCTGGAATTGACTCAGTGGCAACTGGTTGATTGGTCTACTCTTCTTTCCCCATCTAGGATTGTCTTTGATGCTCATTTAAACATATTTCATGTGGATTCCAGTTTTGAAGGCTGGCTGTCTTGTGCATGGTAATCAGCGGATGGGAGGAGAAATGTATGCTGATTTCCTAAACCCCACCCACCTCATGCCCTCCGTTTCTGCCTCACTGCACTTACAGTGATGGCCCCATTGCTCTAAATAGTGCTTTCATCTGAGTAGTCAGAAATTTTAAATAATATATCTCTCTGATCCTAATTAAATCCCAAATTGAATTGGAAGCCACTTGCTCAAATTTTCTATTAAAGGAATCCTTGTGGTCTGTTTCCAGAGATGAGTTTTCTGCCAAGCCTGCAGAAAACGTTGAGATTTACGTATGTGTCCGTATCTAAGCGCTTTGGATGGGTGTTATTCTTTCTGGTGCAAACACTATTCTTACTGGCTTGAGGATAGAAATCCATATCTAATTTGTGTGGGACCAGCCTGGACCAGTGAGGTTTGAAGGCATCTCCCAGGTATGATTTTAGGGTCACCATCTCCCAGATCCCCAGCCGAGAAGTTACTGGTGCTTGAAATTCTATTGTTAGAGATTCATTCTTTGTCTCAGATTTGGTTTCCTTTTCAGTTGCAGAGACTCCTGTGAAAGGTAAGTCTTTTTAGTCATCAACTCTCTAGTGAGATCCTTTTCTGGGAACAGGTAACTTTTTGATAGGTTAAGAAGGCACTTAATCATCAGAGGTGTGGGGTAAGGAAAAGGGATAATAAAGGGGATGAAAATAGCACAATAAGGGGAGGCTACAGTGGAGAACAGTTCTTTGGTATTGCAAACAGTTTGTGGTTGGCTACTAACCAAATCCACCCAGCAGCACCGTGGAAGAAAGGCCTGGTAATCTACTTGTGTAAGATTATGACCATTGAAAACTTTGTAGAGTGCAGTTCTACTCAGAAACACGCGGGGCTACCATAAGTCAGAATCAGCTGTACGGCAGTGGGCAGTGGAGAAGCTGAACTATGATCTTCTTTGCGATTTTGTGCAATGAATGGGTGCCAGTGTGGTTAGTGCATGTAGGGGATGAGCTGGGTAGCTGTGGAGCAATTCTTTTCTTGCCTTTCAGCATTTCGGTGCATTGAGGCCATGCAGGCCTACCTCACTCGGGACCAGCTGGTGGTGGAGTGGCAAAGCTCTGATCCGGAGGTGGACACATGGATGGTTGAGTGGTTCCCAGACTTGGACTCAGAGCCCTCCACCTTTGCCTGGGAATCTGTATCTCAGGCTAGGAACTGGACAGTCCAGCAAGGTAGCCAATGTGGAACCCTCAAACACCTTCTGTGCAGAATTCAATTTCGTTTTCATCTTTAACTGTGGCTTCAAGAACTGTAAATATGGTTAATAGCATTTGGCAAGCTGGTACAGCAGTTCAGTGAAGCAACACACTTGTTGGCATTTCCTAGCGAGGCTGAGACAGGAAGCTGTGGGCACATTTGTCAGTGGCTGAAATTCTAGGGAAGCCCGTGAGTGTCTTTTTTTTTTTTTCTTTTTCGGTCTGACATATGAAGGAATCTGTACGCCTAAGGCCAGGGTGAGGAAAAAGCCTCCATGAGCAAGGGCAGAGTTGGGAAGTCTTCAGAGCACTGCCAGTCCCAAATGAGTTTAAATAAATGTGAAAGACAGAAAGGAAACCACCTTTCTTATTAACCAACAAACTCCAGACTCTCCAATTAGCCCAGAAAGGGTCTCTCTGAGTGGGGAGAGAGCTCAACAAGAGGCCCCAGGCCTGCCCCTTGAGAGTCCTCTTTCCCTTCAAATCCTCTCCGGGCAGGTATTGCTGGTCCTCTGAGATTCCCTATTCCCCTTGATAGTGATGCTCCAACATGGACACAAAATTTTCCCTACAGTTCTTTTAGCTCAGCTGGTTCAGGCTGTTACGATGGCAATCATAATGACATTGTATTGAGTGTTGACTCTGTGCAGGACCCTAGGCTTACCTCAGTTAACTTTTATAAAAACCTTTAAAGTCAGGACTGTTATTGCCTCCATTTTACACTTACCCAAGAACACATAGATACGTGGCAGAGTATCCCAAACCCAAGTTTGCCTGACTCCAGAATCTGAGCTCTTACCTGCTGTGTTCAACACTGGCTTGCATTCTCTCTACTAAAGTTTTGAAAAACTGTGTATTTCCTTACAATTTTTAATTTGACCTAAACCTATTTTAATCTTAAGCTTAAATCTTGCAAAAGATATAAGTATTTTAAACAATACTGTTATAGCACTTTTAAAAAAAATATACCAGATGGAATCTAAATATCACAGAGGTTTGATAGCTACCATCACTCATTTAAAAAAATACATTAACAAGTTCTTTAAGAGTCAGAATTTTTTAATCATCCGTTTTGCTCCTTGAACTTGTTTTTCAATTCCATTCCTGACAGTATTTTATTATATTTTATATTTCAAAGACTTTTGTTGATGATCCTATCATATTTCTCTGCAATAAAATTTGTGTATGCGTTGAAATCTAACATTTAAAAAATTTTGTGTGATCCTGGACCTGCACTGCTGAAAAGATTTTCTGCTGGATTGTATTTGCATTACAATTATTAACATCACACAATTGATAAAAACAACATGCATATGTTAGAAATTTGGATAAACCAAACCAAACCAAACCCGTTGGCATCGAGTTGATTCCGACTCATGGTGACCCTATAGGACAGAGTAGAACTGAAATTTGGATACAGATTATTAACGATAAAAAGTAAAACTTCATTGGAAATACATTTCCTAATGAAATAGGAGGAGGAGGTGTTTTCTCCATTAGTTCTTTTAGCCTTTGATGATGACTTTTTACTGGTAGCGTTCAGCATCGACTTTATTCCAATTTTTCATTTTTATAAATGTACACGTTCAAAAACATTGCTCAGTACGTAAGTCGATAGGGTTGGATGGAGCTTTGTTACAGCAGTGCCACCTAGTTCTTTGAGCTCTTTCTGAGACAGGTGCCAAAAGTTACAAAGTGGTCTGCCTTCAAAAATGATGTTTCACGATCTGTCAGCTGACAGCTTGATGAAGTCAGGGAACTTTGTATAGTTATTCTTGATTCTTAGCTTTTCGTTTAGCAATGTTAATTCACATAAGGTTTCCAAAGTGGGCTCGGTGACTGAGTGAGAGTGCGAACCTTATTTACAGTTTTCCTTATAGCCTTGTCTTCACAAAAATATAGTTTTTAAAGAGTCTGAATATATTGTTAAAAAAAAAAAAAAGATGAGATGGCAAGCAAGATGGTTTCATCTTTCTTGGCAGTACCTTTAGGAAACTCACCTTCAGGAATGATACCTTAATTGACAGTAGACAAGGAATGGAGGTAGAAAGATCATTAAACAAAAATTCCGTCTCCCTGCCACTTCACTCTACAATACATCTGAATTGAGAAATTCCAGCATGGGTCAAAATATCCAGTTTCTTATGCTATTCTCTGCCCTAGTAGAAATATGTGTAAGGCGAGGAAATAAAGACTACTGCAGGTTTATCCAAAACCAAACCTGTTGCCATTGAGTCTAATCTGACTTATAACGACCCCATAGGGCTTCCCCATGGGGCTTCCAAGGCTGTAACCTTTATAGAAACAAACTGCCACATCTTTCTGTCTTTGGAAGGGACACTTTTTGTATTTCAATTTTTATTTGCTATTGATCTTCCTTCCCATTGGGACACAATATAGCAGTGGTTCACTCAAGCTGGGCTACACATACTCCTGGACATACTCAAAGACTTTCCAAGGGTACCTGGGCGTGCCTGGGTCAGCTTTCATTTGTCCTCTTGAGAACTTGCGTGTGGTAGAGGAGTTGGTGCCAGTTTTCCTCATCTATCTTCCACTTTACAAAAGAAAGCCACTCCTCTCACCCATGCCTAATTTGACTATAATGCATTCCCAGAGCAGCTGCTGACTTCAGACAGCCAAACCTTTCAGTTAGCAGCCGAGCTCTTAACCACTGAGCCACCAGAGCTCCTTACAGGTTTATAGTGCCTTGATTAAGAAGGCTTTCTGACACCAACACTTCCAGTTGCCCTGGGGGAATGCATTATAGTCAAATTAGGCATGGGTGAGAGGAGTGGCTTTCTTTTGTAAAGTGGAAGAT
Organism: Loxodonta africana; assembly: GCF_030014295.1. Lineage (NCBI taxonomy): Eukaryota > Metazoa > Chordata > Mammalia > Proboscidea > Elephantidae > Loxodonta > Loxodonta africana. The sequence goes on from NC_087343.1 coordinate 59,449,708, forward strand.
AGATGAGGAAAACTGGCACCAACTCCTCTACCACACGCAAGTTCTCAAGAGGACAAATGAAAGCTGACCCAGGCACGCCCAGGTACCCTTGGAAAGTCTTTGAGTATGTCCAGGAGTATGTGTAGCCCAGCTTGAGTGAACCACTGCTATATTGTGTCCCAATGGGAAGGAAGATCAATAGCAAATAAAAATTGAAATACAAAAAGTGTCCCTTCCAAAACAGATTTCTGATCCTACTATAGCTGACTGGTCTTCTCTCATCTTTCATGGAAATTTTGTGACATCTATCTTCCTACCCCAATGAGTCAGTGTAATTTTACAGGCTCCTTGACTGAATTCCTTAGTTCCTTGATCCCAGCCTGTCTCCAGGTGGAAAACACTGTTTTAACACCCGCCATCATCAGAGACTCCTTCCCAGATACCTTGCTTATCCTGTGGATAAAACTAGAGCTTGGATCCTGTCTGTCTTCTATCCGTAACATTCCTTTATGTTCTGATTGCTGTTTAAGAGCTAGGCCCCTTCACCAAGTACGTGATGCAAGGAAGGAATGGCCTTCTTTACAAAAACTCTCCTGCCTCATGTAGACACAAGTAAGGCTTTATATTTTCAGTCCTATCAGTCCAACCACTTCTTAATATTTAATAGCATCTTGGAGCCCCGCTAACCAAAAAGTCAGCAGTTCAAATCCACCAGCAGCTGCTGGGAAACCCTGTGGGGCAATTCTACTCTGTTCTGCAGGGTTGCTCTGAGTTGGATTGACTAGACGGCAATGGGTTTTGTTTTTTTTTTTCTTATGTTAATAAGTATACTCATGCAGGGATGCAGGAAGACAGAGGAGCTAGAAATTATGCTGTTTGAGTTCTCCAGGGTGGTGTGCTATTGACAGAGGATTAAGCTTTATTCTGCAGCACTTTCAGGTCGTATGACAAAATCAGTGACAGAGAAGGGCCTTGATCTCTTACTTCTCCCTTCCTGGATGGCTCTGTGGTTCTGACAGGGAGGTACAAGATTTAGCTCTAAGAATCAGTTAGGAAGTCTTAGAGCTGAACTGGAATAGATAGATATGTATATTTTTTGATACTATTGTAAATGGAATTGTCTTAATTTCATTTTCAGATTATATAGAAATACAACTGATTTTTGTATGTTGATCTTATATCCGGTAATTTTGCTGAATTCATTTATTAGTTCTAATAGTTGAGTGTTTGTGTGTGTATATTCTTTAGAATTTTCTATATATTGAATAGACATTAGAGACCATCCAACCTAACCCCCTTATTTTACAGATGTGGAAACTATAGACAAATAGAATATCTTGCTTAAGAGCCATAACTCTCAGTAGAGAGTTCCTTCTATTATGCCATGCTTGGCACTTAATGCTCTCCCCCTGCCCTTTTTTTTTTTTTTAACAGATAAATTAAAACCTTTCGTGTGCTATAACATCTCTGTGTATCCACTGTCTCAGGACCGAGTGGGTGAGCCTTACTCTATCCAGGCTTATGTCAAGGAAGGAGGTATGTGTGGTCAGGAACCTGTGGGAGAAGGGAAACATTGGGGCTTACCCAGTATTCAGATAAGGCTGTGGATCCCTGGAGCTCATTCATGGTCTTCTTGTAGCCCACCCCTGCTGTACCTTCGGCTTATATTAAGCTATTACATTTGACACAATTGTGGTCAGGGTATAGATTCACTAAATTTCGAAGACAGGGTAGACATTAGAAATCAAGTCTAATCCCCTGATTTTCCAAATGGAAAATTGAGGCCCAGAAAGGTGAAATAACTTGCCCAAAGTGACACAGAAACTTAGGGTAAATAGCGCTCCAACCAGAAATAACATTTAATTAAGACCAATGTAGGAGCCCTACAGAGTTCATTATATATTAGGATGTTAGAAAATTATTTTTAATTGTGTAGTAATAAACAAGGGTTTTACTGGTGAAATGCTCAGACTTTATGTTTTTGGAAGTTAACATCTTCCAAATGCACCCTTCCATTCAACATTGGAAAAAATCTCCTGTCTTTCAAAAGTAGCCCATGGAGGCATATTCTTGAACTATTTGATAATGTCTGTATTTCACAGGTATGAATGAAAGAGCTAGGTGCCAAATTGTAGTGAGAGATACATAAAAAAAGTAGTTTTTCTCTGGTGTCGACACCTCTTTCCTTCCTTTTCATGATGGATGACTGCAGAAGACAATTTTCTCAAACAAGTGGATTCATTAATTCCCTACTCGGTTCCCATCTAACACCCCCAGCGCTGTGCTTTCGGCCTGACTAGATTTGGGTGTACATCAGAGCTTTTGTGGAGGAAGGACTTTCTGGGGCATGATTGAGTTTCTTTAGCTTTCTATCCTTTAAAGTTCCATCAGAAGGTCCTGTGACCAAGGCAGAAAACATTGATGTGAAGACAGTCACAATAACATGGAAGGAGATTCCTAAGAGTGAGAGAAATGGCTTCATCAGCAACTACACCATATTTTATCAAGCTGAAGGTGGTGAAGAATTTTGTAAGTGCACCCATAGCCTGGTTGAAAAACAAAACCCCCAAAAAACCCTATGGATACACTTGCCATAGAAGTGGCTCCTATGGTTGGGAGGAAGCATGTTCCTTCCACATTGGTTCAGAGGTGGATTCCAGATGATGGGCTCTGCTTTCAGGAAGGAAAATTCATAAAGGCTGTCCTAGTTTTATTCTCTTTGGTTAGAAATCCTGGAATAAAATTTGGATCTCATACAAGGCTACATACTAAATTTATGATGAAGATGATTGGAACTGAGTTATGATACAGATTGATAATGTCCATTTATAATTTTGCCCTTCCTTTGTTAATGTATCTGAAGAATATATGCTGCTATAAAATAGAGCAGATAATATTCTTAAAAGTTATACTGAATTGATGAAATGTGAAATAACCTCTTGATCCAGGTTAATATTAGTCTACCCTGGCACCACCAGGTACATTTATCAAGACCTTTTGGGTATAAAGTCACTGAGCTGCACAAATAGTTTATGATTAATTGCTAATCTAAACATTTGTGGTTCAGACCCGCCCAAAGGCTCTGAGGAAGAAAGGCCTGGTGATCTGCTTCTGTGACGATTACAGCCAAGAAAGCCCCATGGAGCAGTTCTACTCTGTAACAAGTGGGATCACCATGAATTGGAATTGACTCGACAGCAACGAGTTAATGGGTTTTGGGGTATAAGAAACTTCAGACCAGGCAATTAGTCTCTGGGGAAGAGGCTGATCTCTTTTGCTTTTGATGATACATTTTTTATTTTGATTCCTAAGTCAGTTAAGCTACTGTAGTAACAAACTAAACCTGAAATCTCAGTTGTTTAACACAGCAAAGTTTTGTTCTTGTTCACATTACAGTCTGATGTGTTTGGGTGGTCCATCTGCTTGTAGCTCCTCCGTCTGAGGCACGAGGCTTCTAGCATTGCTGTGTCAGGCAAGACGAAGGAGATACATTGGCTTATAAGTGCCGTGGCCTGGAAGAGACACACAACACTTCTGCTCACAGTCCGTTGGCCAGAATTGCTCACATGGTCCCAATATAATGCCGTAAAACCAAAATCCACTGCCATCGAGTTGATTCCTACTCATAGCGACCTTATAGGATCATAATTTTTTGTTGTTGCCATTTTTGCTGTTTGAAAGTACAATTCAGTGGTAGCTGAGTACCTTCACAATGTTGTGCAACAGTTACCACTCTCCAGTTTCAGAACTTCATCACCCCAAATGGAAACCCTGTACCCAGTCACTTTCCATTTCCTTCCAGCCTCTGGAAGCCACTAATCTGCTTTCTTGCTCTATGGATTTGCCTATTCTGGATATTTCATTTAAATAGAATCATACAATACGTGACCTTTTGTGTCTGACTTCTTTCACTTATCATAATGTTTTCAAGGTTCATCTATGTTGTAATTTGTATTATTACTTTATTTCTTTTTTATGATGGAATAATATTCCATTGTATGGATATACCATATTCTGTTTATGCAATAGTCAGTAGATGGATGTTTGCATTGTTTCCACCTTTTGGCTGTTGTGAATATTGCTGCTATGAATATTTGTGTACGAGTTTTTGTTTGAACATCTCTTTTCAGTTTTGGGGGGAAATATCTAGGAGTGGACTTGCTGGGTCATACGGTAATTTTATGGTTCACTTTTTTTTTTTTTTAATAACTTTTATTAAGCTTCAAGTGAACGTTTACAAATCCAATCAGTCTGTCACATATAAGTTTACATACATCTCACTCCCTACTCCCACTTGCTCTCCCCCTCTTGAGTCAGCCCTTTCAGTCTCTCCTTTCTTGACAATTTTGCCTGCTTCCCTCTCTCTCTATCCTCCCATCCCCCCTCCAGACAAGAGTTGCCAACACACTCTCAAGTGTCCACCTTATATAATTAGCTCACTCTTCATCAGCGTCTCTCTCCCACCCGCTGACCAGTCCCTTTCATTTCTGATGAGTTGTCTTCAGGGATGGTTCCTGTCCTGTGTCAACAGAAGGTCTGGGGAGCATGGCCACCGGGATTCCTCCAGTCTCAGTCAGACCATTAAGTTTGGTCTTTTTATGAGAATTTGGGGTCTGCATCCCACTGATCTCCTGCTCCCTGAGGGGTCCTCTGCTCTGCTCCCTGTCAGGGCAGTCATCGATTGTGGCTGGGCACCAACTAGTTCTTCTGGTCTCAGGATGATGTAGGTCTCTGGTTCATGTGGCCCTTTCTGTCTCTTGGGCTCTTAGTTGTCGTGTGGCCTTGGTGTTCTTCATTTTCCTTTGCTCCAGGTGGGTTGAGACCAATTGCTGCATCTTAGATGGCCCCTTGTTAGCATTTAAGACCCCAGACGCCACATTTCAAAGTGGGATGCAGAATGATTTCATAATAGAATTATTTTGCCAATTGACTTAGAAGTCCCCGCAAACCATGGTCCTCAAATCCCCGCCCTTGCTCTGCTGACCTTTGAAGCATTCATTTTATCCCGGAAACTTCTTTGCTTTTGGTCCAGTCCAATTGAGCTGACCTTCCATGTATTGAGTGTTGTCTTTCCCTTCACCTAAAGCAGTTCTTATCTACTGATTAATCAATAAAAAACCCTCTCCCACCCTCCCGCCCTCCCCCCCTCGTAACCACAAAAGTATGTGTTGTTCTCAGGTTTACTATTTCTCAAGATCTTATAATAGTGGTCTTATACAATATGTGTCCTTTTGCCTCTGACTCATTTCGCTCAGCATAATGCCTTCCAGGTTCCTCCATGTTATGAAATGTTTCACAGATTCGTCACTGTTCTTTATTGATGCGTAGTATTCCATTGTGTGAATATACCACAATTTATTTACCCATTCATCTGTTGATGGACACCTTGGTTGCTTCCAACTTTTTGCTATTGTAAACAGAGCTGCAATAAACATGGGTGTGCATATATCTGTTTGTGTGAAGGCTCTTGTATCTCTAGGGTATATTCCTAGGAGTGGGATTTCTGGGTTGTATGGTAGTTCTATTTCTAACTGTTTAAGATAACGCCAGATAGATTTCCAAAGTGGTTGTACCATTTTACATTCCCACCAGCAGTGTATGAGAGTTCCAGTCTCTCCGCAGCCTCTCCAACATTTATTATTTTGTGTTTTTTGGATTAATGCCAGCCTTGCTGGTGTGAGATGGAATCTCATCGTAGTTTTAATTTGCATTTCTCTAATGGCTAATGATCGAGAGCATTTTCTCATGTATCTGTTGGCTGCCTGAATATCTTCTTTAGTGAAATGTGTGTTCGTATCCTTTGCCCACTTCTTGATTGGGTTGTTTGTCTTTTTGTGGTTGAGTTTTGACAGAATCATGTAGATTTTAGAGATCAGGTGCTGGTCGGAGATGTCATAGCTGAAAATTCTTTCCCAATCTGTAGGTGGTCTTTTTACTCTTTTGGAGAGGTCTTTAGATGAGCATAGGTGTTTGATTTTTAGGAGCTCCCAGTTATCGGGTTTCTCTTCATCATTTTTGGTAATGTTTTGTATTCTGTTTATACCTTGTATTAGGGCTCCTAGGGTTGTCCCAATTTTTTCTTCCATGATCTTTATCGTTTTAGTCTTTATGTTTAGGTCTTTGATCCACTTGGAGTTAGTTTTTGTGCATGGTGTGAGGTATGAATCCTGTTTCATGTTTTTGCAGATGGATATCCAGTTATGCCAGCACCATTTGTTAAAAAGGCTATCTTTTCCCCAGTTAATTGACACTGGTCCTTTGTCAAATATCAGCTGCTCATACGTGGATGGATCTATGTCTGGGTTCTCAATTCTGTTCCATTGGTCTATGTGTCTGTTGTTGTACCAATACCAGGCTGTTTTGACTACTGTGGCTGTATAATAGGTTCTGAAATCAGGTGGGGTGAGGCCTCCCACTTTCTTCTTCTTTTTCAGTAATGCTTTGCTTATCCGGGGCTTCTTTCCCTTCCATATGAAATTAGTGATTTGTTTCTCTATCCCCTTAAAATATGACATTGGAATTTGGATTGGAAGCGCGTTAAATGTATAGATGGCTTTTGGTAGAATAGACATTTTTACTATGTTAAGTCTTCCTATCCATGAGCAGGGTATGTTTTTCCACTTAAGTATGTCCTTTTGAATTTCTTGTAGTAGAGCTTTGTAGTTTTCTTTGTATAGGTCTTTTACATCCTTGGTAAGATTTATTCCTAAGTATTTTATCTTCTTGGGGGCTACTGTGAATGGTATTGATTTGGTTATTTCCTCTTCGGTGTTCTTTTTGTTGATGTAGAGGAATCCAAGTGATTTTTGTATGTTTATTTTATAACCTGAGACTCTGCCAAATTCTTCTATTAGTTTCAGTAGTTTTCTGGAGGATTCCTTAGGGTTTTCTGTGTATATAATCATGTCATCTGCAAATAGTGATAACTTTACTTCTTCCTTGCCAATCCGGATACCTTTTATTTCTTTGTCTAGCCTAATTGCCCTGGCTAAGACTTCCAACACGATGTTGAATAAGAGCAGTGATAAAGGGCATCCTTGTCTGGTTCCCGTTCTCAAGGGAAATGCTTTCAGGTTCTCTCCATTTAGAGTGATATTGGCTGTTGGCTTTGCATAGATGCCCTTTATTATGTTGAGGAATTTTCCTTCAATTCCTATTTTGGTAAGAGTTTTTATCATGAATGGGTGTTGGACTTTGTCAAATGCCTTTTCTGCATCAATTGATAAGATCATGTGGTTTTTGTCTTTTGTTTTATTTATGTGATGGATTACATTAATGGTTTTTCTGATATTAAACCAGCCTTGCATACCTGGTATAAATCCCACTTGATCAGGGTGAATTATTTTTTTGATGTGTTGTTGGATTCTATTGGCTAGAATTTTGTTGAGGATTTTTGCATCAATGTTCATGAGGGATATAGGTCTATAATTTTCTTTTTTTGTAATGTCTTTACCTGGTTTTGGTATCAGGGAGATGGTGGCTTCATAGAATGAGTTGGGTAGTATTCCGTCATTTTCTATGCTTTGGAATACCTTTAGTAGTAGTGGTGTTAACTCTTCTCTGAAAGTTTGGTAGAACTCTGCAGTGAAGCCGTCCGGGCCAGGGCTTTTTTTTGTTGGGAGTTTTTTGATTACCGTTTCAATCTCTTTTTTTGTTATGGGTCTATTTAGTTGTTCTACTTCTGAATGTGTTAGTTTAGGTAGGTAGTGTTTTTCCAGGAATTCATCCATTTCTTCTAGGTTTTCAAATTTGTTAGAGTACAATTTTTCATAATAATCTGAAATGATTCTTTTAATTTCATTTGGTTCTGTTGTGATGTGGTCCTTCTCATTTCTTATTCGGGTTATTTGTTTCCTTTCCTGTATTTCTTTAGTCAGTCTAGCCAATGGTTTATCAATTTTGTTAATTTTTTCAAAGAACCAGCTTTTGGCTTTGTTAATTCTTTCAATTGTTTTTCTGTTCTCTAATTCATTTAGTTCAGCTCTAATTTTTATTATTTGTTTTCTTCTGGTGCCTGATGGGTTCTTTTGTTGCTCAGTTTCTATTTGTTCAAGTTGTAGGGACAGTTCTCTGATTTTGGCTCTTTCTTCTTTTTGTATGTGTGCATTTATTGATATAAATTGGCCTCTGAGCACTGCTTTTGCTGTGTCCCAGAGGTTTTGATAGGAAGTATTTTCATTCTCGTTGCTTTCTATGAATTTCCTTATTCCCTCCTTGATGTCTTCTATAACCCAGTCTTTTTTCAGGAGGGTATTGTTCATTTTCCAAGTATTTGATTTCTTTTCCCTAGTTTTTCTGTTATTGATCTCTAGTTTTATTGCCTTGTGGTCTGAGAAGATGCTTTGTAATATTTCGATGTTTTGGACTCTGCAAAGGTTTGTTTTATGACCTAATATGTGGTCTATTCTAGAGAATGTTCCATGTGCGCTAGAAAAAAAAGTATATTTTGCAGCCGTTGGGTGGAGAGTTCTGTATAAGTCAATGAGGTCAAGTTGGTTGATTGTTGTAATTAGATCTTCCGTGTCTCTGTTGAGCTTCTTACTGGATGTCCTGTCCTTCTCCGATAGTGGTGTGTTGAAGTCTCCTACTATAATTGTGGAGGTGTCTATCTCGCTTTTCAATTCTGTTAAAATTTGATTTATGTATCTTGCAGCCCTGTCATTGGGTGCATAAATATTTAATATGGTTATGTCTTCCTGATCAATTGTCCCTTTTATCATTATATAGTGTCCTTCTTTATCCTTTGTGGTGGATTTAAGTCTAAAGTCTATTTTGTCAGAAATTAATATTGCTACTCCTCTTCTTTTTTGCTTATTGTTTGCTTGATATACTTTTTTCCATCCTTTGCGTTTTAGTTTGTTTGTGTCTCTAAGTCTAAGGTGTGTCTCTTGTAGGCAGCATATAGATGGATCGTGTTTCTTTATCCAGTCTGTGACTCTCTGTCTCTTTATTGGTGCATTTAGTCCATTTACATTCAGGGTAATTATAGATAAATAAGTTTTTAGTGCTGTCATTTTGATGCCTTTTTATGTGTGTTGTTGACAATTTCATTTTTCCACATACTTTTTTGTGCTGAGGCGTTTTTCTTAGTAAATTGTGAGATCCTCATTTTCATAGTGCTTGACTTTATCTTAGTTGAGTCGTTACGTTTTTCTTGGTTTTTATCTTGAGTTATAGAGTTGTTATACCTTTTTGTGGTTACCTTATTATTTACCCCTATTTTTCTAAGTAAAAACCTAACTTGTATTGTTCTATATCGCCTTGTATCACTCTCCATATGGCAGTTCAATGTCTCCTGTATTTAGTCCCTCTTTTTGATTATTGTGATCTTTTACCTATTGACTTCCATGATTCCTGTTATGTGTATTTTTTTTTTAATTAATCTTAATTTGTTTGTTTTTGTGATTTCCCTGTTTGAGTTGATATCAGGACATTCTGTTTTGTGACCTTGTGTTGTGCTGATATCTGATATTATTGGTTCTCTGACCAAACAATATCCTTTAGTATTTCTTGTAGCTTTGGTTTGGTTTTTGCAAATTCTCTAAACTTGTGTTTATCTGTAAATATCTTAATTTCGCCTTCATATTTCAGAGAGAGTTTTGCTGGATATATGATCCTTGGCTGGCAGTTTTTCTCCTTCAGTGTTCTGTATATGTCGTCCCATTCCCTTCTTGCCTGCATGGTTTCTGCTGAGTAGTCAGAACATATTCTTATTGATTCTCCCTTGAAGGAAACCTTTCTTTTCTCCCTGGCTGCTTTTAAAATTTTCTCTTTATCTTTGGTTTTGGTGAGTTTGGTGATAATATGTCTTGGTGTTTTTCTTTTTGGATCAATCTTAAATGGGGTTCGATGAGCATCTTGGATAGATATCCTTTCGTCTTTCATGATGTCAGGGAAGTTTTCTGTCAGGAGTTCTTCAACTATTTTCTCTGTGTTTTCTGTCCCCCCTCCCTGTTCTGGGACTCCAATCACCCGCAGGTTATCCTTCTTGATAGAGTCCCACATAATTCTTAGGGTTTCTTCATTTTTTTTAATTCTTTTATCTGATTTTTTTCCAGCTATGTTGGTGTTGATTCCCTGGTCCTCCAGATGTCCCAGTCTGCATTCTAATTGCTCAAATCTGCTCCTCTGACTTCCTAGTGCGTTGTCTAATTCTGTTATTTTATTGTTAATCTTTTGGATTTCTACATGTTGTCTCTCTATGGATTCTTGCAACTTATTAATTTTTCCAGTATGTTCTTGAATAATCTTTTTGAGTTCTTCAACAGTTTAATCAGTGTGTTCCTTGGCTTTTTCTGCAGTTATCCTAATTTCATTTGTGATATCATTAAGCATTCTGTAAATTAGTTTTTTATATTCTGTATCTGATAATTCCAAGATTGTATCTTCATTTGGGAAAGATTTTGATTCTTTTGTTTGGGGGGTTGGAGAAGCTGTCATGGTCTGCTTCTTTAAGTGGTTTGATATGGATTGTTGTCTCCGAGCCATCACTGGGAAACTAGTTTTTCCAGAGAATCCGCTAAAAAAAAATGCAGTCAGATCGCTATCAGAGTTCTCCCTCTGGCTCAGGCTATTCAGATGTTAATGAAGCCGCCTGGGGAGGGTGGGGGAGGGAACAGAGAGATAGGAGAGTAGCACCTCAGAATATAGCCAGAGTTGCTTGTCTTGCTTGGAATGACTATTATATCTGAGATTCCCGCGGGCACGTCGCCTATGTGTGCTGGCTGTGTGGAGATTGCCCCCGGGGGGTCTGGCCCACTGGAGTCACGGTCAGATCCTCCGCTTCCAGCCCCACGCCCAGCGTCAGTGCTCCCCTACTGGGACGGTGCACTCTGGACTCCAAAATCAGTCGCTGCCTCCCGGGGACTTCTCGTCCCTCCAGCCGCGTGGCTGTGCCGCCTCCGAGAACCAGTTGGGCCTCCTCCCCGGGTTAGTTCAGATGGGTGGAGCAGCTCCCCGTGCTTATGCCGTGACCAAGTGTCCCGGCTGGGACGCTGTTCTCCCCGCTCCAATACCAGTCGCTGCCTCCCGAGGACTTCTCCTACCGGCTGAGTCCCACGCCGCCCGCGCAACCCGGCTGGTCCCCTTCCCGGGGTTAGTTCAGGAGGGTGGAGCAACTCTCCGTGTTTATGCCGTACCTGCGTCCAGTCCAAATCCCTGCGGGACGGTTCCCCGGCTCGGATGCTGCTCTTTCTGCTCCAAGACCAGTCACTGCCTCCCGGGGACTTCTCCCACCGGCTGCATCCCACGCCTCCCGTGGAACCGGCTGGTCTCCCTCCCGGGGTTAGTTCGGGGGGGAGGAGCAGCTGTCTGTGCTTGTGCCGTACCTGACTGGTACACTGGCTCCAGGCTCTGGAAACAATCGCTGCTTCCCCGTATTAGTTTGTTCTCCGTCTCTAGATCTGTGTTTGTTGTTCAGGGTTCGTAGATTGTTATGTATGTGATCGATTCACTTGTTTTTCCGTGTCTTTGTTGTAAGAGGGATCTGAGGTAGCGTCTGCCTAGTCCGCCATCTTGGCTGCGCCCCCTATGGTTCACTTTTTGAAGAGCCACCAGAATGTTTCCCACAGCAGTTGCATCGTTTTATATTTTCCTCAGCCATGTATGAGCGTTCCAAATTTGCCACATCCTTAACAACACTTATTCCCTGCTCCCTTAAAAAAAAATTATTATGGCCACCCTAGTGGGTGTAAAGTGGTATCTCATTGTGGTTTTGATTTGCATTCCCTTAAGGAGCCCTGGGGAAACCCTGGTGGTATAGTGGTTAAGCACTACAGCTGCTAACCAAAAGGTCGGCAGTTCAAATCTGCCAGGTGCTCCTTGGAAACTCTACGGGGCAGTTCTACTCTGTCCTATAGGGTCGCTATGAGTTGGAATCAACTCAACGGCAGTGGGTTTGGTTTGGTTTGGTTTAAGGAGCCATGGATCAGAATCGGCTCAATGGCAACGGGTTTGGTGTTTTTTTGGTTTAAGGAGCCCTGGTGGCACAATGGTTAAGCTCCTGGCTGCTAACCAAAAGGTTGGCAGTTTGAATCTACCAGCAGTTCCGTGGGAGAAAGACCCAATGATCTCCTTTTGTAAAGATCATAGCCTTGAAAGCCCTATGGGACATTTCTACTGTGTCCCGTGGGCTTGTTATGAATTAACACCCAAGAACAAGAGCAACAGTGACTAAAAGGAGTCCCTGGGTATTGGAAACAGTTAACACACTCAGCTGCTAACCAAAAAGTTAGAAGCCTGCGTCTACCCACAGGTGCCTCTGAAGAAAGGCCTGGCAATCTGCTTCCAAAGAAAATCAGTCATTAAAAACTGTGTGGAGCACAGTTCTACTCTGACATACATGTGGTCATCATGATTTGGAATTGACTTAGTGGCTACTGGTTTGGTTTTTTTGTTATTGTTGTTGTTGATGACCAATAACGTTGATCATCTTTTCATGTGTGTATTGGCCATTTGTATGTCTTCTTTGGAGAAATTTCTATTCAAACCCTTTGCATATTTTTTAATGAGGTTGTTTATTTTTTTGTCGTTGAGCTGTAAGTGTTCTTAACATGTTCTGGATACTAGACTCTTATCAGATATATGATTTGCAAATATTTTCTTCCATTCTATGGGTTGTTTTTTCACTTTCTTGATAGTGCCTTTTGATGCAGAAAAGTTTTTAATTTTGATAAAGTTCAATTTATCTATTTTTTCTTTTGTTACTTGTGCTTTTGGTATCATATCTAAGAAACTATAGCCAAATTCAAGGTCATGAAGATTTACCCCGATTTTTTTCTAAAAGTTTTATAGTTTTTGTACTTATATTTAGATCTTTGATTCATCTTGATAGGCTTATTTTAAACAGAAACAGAACAGAACAAGGGGCTGGCATATGAGATGTACAGGCTTCGGAGTCCAGGTTCTGACGATTTTATTTTTATGCTACTAAAACACAGTTTTCAGTCAGTCTTAGCTGTGGTGACTGACTTCCATATTTTTCCTTTAGCCAAGACAGTCAACTCCAGCATCCTGAGGTATAACCTGGAGCCCCTGACACGAAACACCCCTTACACTGTTCAGATCATGGCCAGGACCAGTGCTGGAGGAGCCAACGGGACCAGGATCAACTTCAAAACATTGTCAATTCGTAAGTATTTCCTCCAAGCCCTAGGTACTCCTCCTGGACGTTTTCCTCAGGTGAGTTGAGGATGACCTTTCTCAAAGGCAGGAGGAAGCCAAGTAAAAGACACAGTGCTTCAGTGAGAAAAACCATCCTGCTTCCTGGCTCACTGATCTTGGAAGGGCTATGGGCAAGGAAGAAGTATGGAGAGCAGGCAAATTGAGAGCTGAATTTGGAAAGACTGGTCATTTTGCTGCTTCTTCATGGACAGCCTCAAATCATGTAGAGGAAGAGGGATCAAGTTAATGCCAAGTGCAGCCTTAGCACTAAATCAGCACCCACCTCAAGGCTGTCTTCAAGATCTCAGTCACCAATTTCTATGTGTTGGAGGCTAGTGCACAATAGGGCCTTGGAGAGAAAACCTTGGTCGAACACGGACTGCCAACCCAAAGGAAGAGACTTAATCTCATCATTTGTGTAGTCTTTTGGTCAAAGGGGTGCATAGTATGTTCTACTCACCAGCTTTTATATTAAAAAACAGAACAAGAAAAATTTAATAAATTAAAAAATAATGTAAAATATAATGTAGTATCATATGATGACTTCCCCAAGAGGAGAAGACAGAATGAAGAGGAGATACAGAAGAAATAAGTTAATTTTTGCCAAATTCTTGAGTAACACAGATTTGATTTTAAGGATATACTAAAACTTTTTAAAAATGAACAACCTTTTACATTAAAAATGGAAGAACATGCCAAATTTGCAATAAAATAAAAGCTGGAAATTGTGTCCTCAAAGTATTCTTGAAAGCCCCTTGTTTATCACATTTCCAAAAGAAAAAAAATATCTTTGTGACTCTGGAAAATAAAAGTATGGCATATGTTGTTACAAAGAAAACATGTTCTGTTTTTAAGGACTAACATTGCTTTCTTAAGATACTTTTTGACATTGCTTTTAAAATTTTTTTTAAATCGTTGTATTTTCACAACACTAGGCACAAATTAAGGAACACATGTGGCACAATGGTTAAGTTCTTGGCTGCTAACTGAAAGATCGGCAGTTCGAACCTACCTAGGGAATCTGTGGGAGAAAAGACCTGGCTATCTGCTCCCATAAAGATTATAGCCTGGGTTTGAATCACTGAACTTTTGGTTTGTCAAAGAATACAAGAGGAGTCCTCTCTGTAAGGTAATTTCAAAGTTAATTGAGCGCTATTGAGGTAATATAACAGTTCAAACCGGGACAGTGCAACCACAGGGTTGCAGAAGCACTCCCAATTGACAGAGGTTCTGAAGAAGCTTTTATAATAAAATATCAGGGACTTACAGTGGATTTTTCTGGTTGGTTGACATTTAAAGCACTATGCTTCAGCAGTTACAAGACAATCACAGGATATTCATTTTTCTTATCAGTCATGTACATAAATCACAAGGTGGTCACAAGATGTTGGTTAAAGTTTCTTATCTATGTTTATCATATATTTCCTTGGAAACATTCTGCTGAGTATAACAAAGAGATGAACTTCTTCACAATGTACATAGGCAAAATGCCTAAGCAGGAATTATGTATCTAGAGGAGAAGAAGAACAACAAAATGGTTTCCGAATTGAACTAGCTGTCGGCCATTTTGGTCATGCCAGTGCAGCACCTCCGATTAGATTTAAAATGTTCTTGTTCAGGTTAGCAGCCGAGTGCTTAACCATTGCCCCACCAGGGCTGCTTTACCCAAAATGCCTCATTTCCCACAAATAACATGCCCACACATATAATGCGCCTAGGAAAATACTGCATGAGGGGGCTGTGCAACTGGCAAAAAAACATATAACACGCATGTTATTTGTGTAAAAATATGGTAGTGTTTAGTGCTCAGTAAATATTTACTGAATGAATGAAGGAGGATGGACCTAGTGATCATAAACCAAAACCAAACCGTCTGCCATCAAATCGATTTTGACTCATAGTAACCATATAGGACAGAGTAGAACTGCCCCATAAGGCTTCCAAGGGGCACATGGTGAATTCAAACTGCCAACCTTTTGGTTGACAGCCATAGCTCTTAACCACTATGCCACCAGGGTTTCCAGTGATTGTAGTGCCTATCAGTATTGTGCAGGGAGAAAAACACTAGCTTGGGGAGCCACAAACCCCAGAGTTTAAAAATTTTTTTTTAATTGAAAAGAATTGAATTAAAAGAAAACTAATAAGGAATGCTGTCTGAGTTACCTAGTGTTGCTGTAAAACAAATACCATAAGTAGTTAACATTAAAGGACAGCATTTATTTCCTTACAGGAGGCCAGAAGTCTGAATTCAGGGTCTTAGCTCTAGGAAAAGAGAATTGGCTCTATAGGAAGATCCCGTCTCTGTCAGCTTCTGTAGCGCTGGCATACCTTGGTTCCTTGGCGATACATGGCATCTGTCTTCCTCTGTTTGTGCTTGCATGTACTGCAGCTTATATCAGAAGTGATTAGGTTTAGGACATAACCTACACTGAGATGGTCTATTAACATAACAAAGAAAACCCTATTCCCAAACAGGATTATGCTCACAGGTATTACTCATTGCCATCCAGTTGATTCTGACTATAGCAACCCGACAGGACAGAGTAGAACTGCCTCACAGGGTTTCCAAGGCTGTAATCTTTACGGAAGCAGACTGCCACATCTTTCTCCCACAGCGTGTCTGGTGAGTTCAAATCACCAACATTTCAGTTTGCAGCCAAACTCTTAACCACTGCACCACCAGGGCTTCTTATCCACAGGTATAAAAATATTCCGAAACCATCTCATAGCCATTGAGTCAATTCCAACTCATAGCGACTCTACAGGACAGAGTAGAACTGCCCCCTAGGGTTTCCAAGGCTGTACTCTTTATGGAAGCAGACTGCTACATCTTTCTCCCACAGAGCGGCTGCTGGGTTTGAACTTCTGACCTTTCAGTTGGCAGCTGAGCTCTCAACCACTGTGCCACCAGGGTTGCTTCCACAGGTATCAAACCAAAACCAAACCCACTGCCATGGAGTCAATTCCGACTCATTGCGACTCTACAGGACAGAGTAGAACTGCCCTACAGGGTTTCCAAGGAGCACCTGGTGGATTCAAACTACTGACCTGTTTGGTTAGCAGCCGTAGCTCTTAACTACTATGCCACCAGGGTTTCTGCGGCTTTAACAAATGTGTTGCCGAAGCTATTAGAAGACAAAGTTAATCTTTGGTTTAAAAACATCAAGAAAATGAGGAGCAAAATCTACTACTGACTTTTGTGTTCTCCTTTTTCCAAAGGTGTCTCTGAAATCGTCCTTATAACTTCTCTGGCTGGAGGAGGTCTTCTTATTCTCATCATCGTGATGGTGGTATATGGTCTGAAAAAACCCAAGTGAGTTTATAGGCAACAGTGCTGTCTTCTATATCAGAGGTGGGAAGCAATAGGAGAGGGCACTCTACCGTTAAGGTGGTGTTTATTCATCTATTAAGTTAGTAAATATTTATAGAGATCATTATAGGCCACACCATGTGGCTCATCAGAATTCTGACCAAACAAGAGAACCCTGCCCTTCACAGCCCTATATGCAAGGCCTAGGCCATTTTGAGGCCAGGGCAGTGCTAGCTGCCACACAGGATTTATCTGGTGTGTTTGCCATTTGAGATGAGACTAGGAGAGGAGACCCTTTCTCTCACTGTCTAGATGGGGCTCTGACAGCAGTACGAGGCCTGAGGGCCACTGGCCTCTCTCAGGCAGAGCAGGGATTTGTGTTCCCATTGAGTAATGGCCAGTTGTATGCCCAGCACAAACTTGTTCCTAGCTTGTACTGCAGTCTTGGAGGGCTGTCTGCAATGGCATTTGTTCTGCCTGCCCTGGCCACTGCGGGGAAGGAAGCTTGTCTTCAAGGTCTTGTGCTTTCCTTCCCTCCATGAGCCTCGTGCTGCATGCCCTGATGGTCAGGGGTCTCTCCTCAGTAGAGCTCTTTCTCCAGAATTGAACAGTTTTAGGCTTCTCTGCCAAGCAGCTACTCTTAGTGGTCAAAATAACGTCAGCCTCAGTCTTAACCCTACTTTGGTTCCCACCGGTAGGTTCTAACCAAGTCACCAGTGCAAATTCTCATATTATCACTCACGTAAGCACTCATTCTCAATTTTTAGCAAGTGTCAGAATCAGACCCACCCAAGGGTTTCTGATTCAGTGGCCCTGGGGTGTAAAACAAGAATTTGCATTTCTAGCAAGCTCCCAGGTGATGTTGATGTAACTGATTGGGGCCACACTTTGAGAACCATGGTACTAAAGTGTGGGTAGCTTGTAAGACTTAATGTGTTGCTATTCCTAAGGAATAAATCTCAGAGATGTGGCTGTGATGGTGTGATTTCAGATATCAGCACCAGGTGTGGAAATGAAGGGGCAGGAGAGAGGGTAGGGGCAGGAATAGCTTTGCATGAAGAGAGGTCTCCTCCCTTCTCAGACTTCCAACTTCACCACCCAAACTGTTTTTCACTCTCCTTAGCAGGCTGAGGCTTGCCCTTATTTAATGAGGAAACCATACAAGTCCCTTTAACAAAGCCCCCTCCTTGGGCTCAGCCATACTAGGTGTATAAATTTCTTCTTGGATTCATTTTCTGTTTTCAAATCTTATCTCTTATTAGCAAATTGAAACACCTGTGTTGGCCTGATATCCCTAACCCTGCTGAAAGCAGTCTAGCTTTGTGGCGTGAAGATGATTTCAAGGTAAACTGTTCTTGTTTTAAGGAAATCATTTGGGCAATCTAGTTTCAGGAGATGGACAAGTTAGATGAAAGTGGGAGAAGTTGTGGACTGAGCTTTTTACAGAGTTCACACAAAGAGAACTCAAGGTTGAAAAGTTCCAGGGAACGATTGGCAGGGCAGATGGAATTGGCCTTCCACGAACTACTTTAACCCCCTGCTTTGGACAAGAGGAAAGGGCACCCCCAGGCTCAAGAGGACCCACTGTATGCCAGCATAGAACTGGTACCGTAAGGGATGAAACAGATCAAAGATACACACCGTCAGGATCTGATGGTCTAATTAGAAAGAGAGAGAAAGCCTCACCACAGGATTAAACAAACAAGCAAAAAAGCACCAAACCAGTTGCCATCCAGTCGATTCCCACTCGTGTCCCTCAGAGTAGAATTGTGCTGTATAGGGTTTTCTGTGGCTGTGTTCTGTTGGAAGTTAATCACCAGGCCTTTCTTTCAAGGTGCCTCTGATGGATTAAAACCATCGACCTTTTGATTAACATAGGATTTGAGGCCATTTAAAATCTTCCAAGAGGAATTTAATCTCTAGGCCACCTAGAGCCTGAGGGGACACTGATGTGCACAGTTGACCACAGGCTGAGGCAGTCTTCCTCAGACTGTGTTTCTCAGAATGGGGAAGTTATAGTCAAACTTTGCTTAACAGGCAGTGGGGTTTTATGGTTATAAGTAAGTAGAAACCTTCCTTTTTCAAAATTTTTTAAATTGAAAACTTCTGATTTTAGATTGGATTTCTTGCTTAAAAAAAAAAATTAGTAAGCCCAATCAGATATACTTTTAGATCCTTATTATTGAAAGACTGTTCCTATTTTTGCCTTGATAAAGGAATTTAAAAAGATTTTTTAAATTGTGCTTTAGGTGTAATTACAGAGTAAATTAGCTTCCCATTCAGTAATTTGCACCTTCAGTGTTCCATGACGTTGGTTGCATTGCCCACAATGTCTCAGCACACTCCCCATTTCTGCCCAGGTTTCCCTGTTTCCTTGCATCCAGATTTTCTACCCCTTCCTGCTTTCTTATCTTTTCTTTTGGGAAAGTGTTGCCCTTTTGAGTTTGTATAACTGTTGTAAGGAGCACATTCCTCTCAGGTGATATTGTTTATTTTATGGCCCTGTCTGTTTGTTGTTTGGCTGAAAGGTGGTCTCTGGGTATAGCTTTTGTTCCAGGTCAGAAGGATATCATAGGTTTCCTCCAGTCTCTGTCAGACCAGTAAGTCTGGTCATTTTTGCAATTTGATTTTTTTCTGCATTTTTTTCCTGCTCTGTTCAGGACTTTCTGTTGTGAACCCAGTCAGACTGGTGGGTATTGGTAGCTGGGCACCACCCCGTTCTTCTGGTCTTGAGGTCATGTAATCTGTGGTTCATGTGGTCCATTAGTCCTTTGGACTAATTGCTCCCTTGAGTCTTTGAGACAGATAGGGTTAAATGTGCTGCTGGAACAAAAGACCTTTTAAAAGATTACCATCTGGAAGTTGGGTAAACAGGAACCACAACTTGTCAACATGAAATAGGTTGAAACAATTCTTAAATTACTTCTTAGTGTTTTTCTAGTCCCTTCCCCCTTTACAGGCTCCGCATGTACAGAAGAACAAAGTGTGACTGCTGTTTAACCTTCCTTAGCCCTCCAGAGGTGGCAATGTAGTGCCGAAGATCAGTGTGCTTGTGCTATATCCCATAATAAGTGATGCCAAGGGCTGCCAAGAGGACTCCATCTTGAATATCAGCAGGTTCCATCTTGGATTCCAGATATGTGCACAACATAATTAGCATGCATTGCCATTTTGAGAAGTACCTGCCCCTTAAAAGAAGCCCACTAAATATTCATTACTCTGTTGTCTCCACCAAACCCATATAAGCCCTAGCCTTACTTCCCTTTTTGAGTCAGTCTTTTGGAGAGGCTTAGTCTCCCACTGACTCCTTTTGCTTGACTCAAGCAAAATAAAGCTTACTGAAGATAAAGTTTGTCTTTCGCGTGTATTCTTACTTAGGAAAAGACAAGGACCCTTTGTGTCAGATTGGCAATTGGTAACATCTTGGTTTTCTTCACTCTTCTTTGCTATGGATGGGAAGAGACAATAGCTGTATCTTAGATGGCCTCTTGCAAGCTTTTAAGATCCCAGACACTACTCACCAAAGTAGTGGCAGAACATTATCTTTATAAACTATGTTGTGCCAGTTGATGGAGATGTTCCCTGAGTCTATGGTCCTTTGCCTTCAAGCCTAGGAACTTCATCCCATGAGGTGTTTGGTTATGTCTAAGAAGTTTCTATGACTGTGCCCCTTGAGTGCTCTGTTGTCTATGTTAGTATGCAGCACCTACAATTATGAACAGGCATGCATAGTTTTATTGTGCCTTGCAGGTATTGTGCTTTTTATAAATTGAAGGTTTCTGGCAACCCTGTGTTGAGCAAGCCTATTGGCGCCATTTTTCCAACAGCGCATGCTCATTTTGTGTCTCTGTATCACATTTTGGTAATTCTTGGAATATTTCAAACTTTTTCATTATTATTATATCTGTAATTGTGATCTGTGATCAGTAATCTTTGATGTTACTATTGTAATTGTTTTGGGGCACCATGAACCGTACCCATATAAAATGGTGAACTTAACTGATAAATGTTGTGTGTCTTGCCAAGTAAAATGAAATACTTGACAACTTCAGTCTTTTCTCTGTTTATCATGATGTTGCTTATTGGTCCAGTTGTGAGGATTTTTGTTTTCTTTACATTGAGGTGTAATCCCTGCTGAAGGCTGTAGACCCTGATCTTCGTCAGCAAGTGTTTCAAGTCCTCTTCACTTTCAGCAAGCAAGGTTGTGTCATCTGCATTATGCAGGTTGTTAATGAGTCTTCTTCCCATACTGCACTCCCTTAAAGTCTGTTTTATCTGAGATTAATATTGCCACTCCTGCTCTTTTTTTAATTATTTTATTGATATATTTTTTTGCATCCTTTGAGTTTTATTTATGTCATTATGTCTAAGGTGTGTCTGTTGTAAACAGTATATTGATGGGTAGTGTTTTTTGTTTTTTTTTTGTTTGTTTTTAATCGATTCTGCCACTCTGTTTCTTTACTGGTGCATTTGAGCCATTTACATCCAGTGTGACTATTGATAGGTATGAGTTTACTGCTGTCATTTTGTTGTGATTTTTTTTTGTGGTGTTGACATTTTCTTTGTTCCGTTTTATTTTCTGTGCTGAGTTCTTTTTGTTTGTGTATTTTCTTTTCATTTCTGTTGATTTTGTGTTTGCTGAGTCTTTGTGTTTTTCTTCTTTTTTATTTTGATGAGTAGGTTTGTTAGCTTTCTTTGTAGTTACCTCGAAATTTACCTTTATCTTCATAAGTTCAAAGTAATCTTTAATCCCTTGATATTGCCGACTTCCTCTCCATATGAAAGTTGTATAACTATACCATTTATTCCACCTTTTTGTTTCTATGTTGCCGTTATTTATTTATCGCCATATCTGGTTCCCTGTTTTCAGTCTTTTAGGTTTTTCTTTTCTTTTTTTTTTTGAGACTTCTTTATCAGGGTTGGTATCTGGCTAATGCTGTCCTGTGTCCTAATCTCAGGTTATTGTCTGATGCTATTGGTTCTCTGAAGGACTCCCTTTAATATTTCTTGTAAGGTTGGTCTGATTTTTCACAAATTCCCTTAATTTCTGTTTATCTGAAAATGTTTTAATTTTGCCATTGTATTTGAGAGTCAGTTTTGCTGGATATATATTTCTTGGTAGGCAGTTTTTTTCTTTCAAGGTTTTATGTATTTTATCCCATTGCCTTCTTGCCTGTGTGGTTTCTGCCAAGTAATCAGAGTTTAGTCTTATTGGTTCCCCTCCGTAGGTGACTTTTCATTTTTCTCAAGCTGCTCTCAGGATTCTTTGTCTTTGGTTTTGGTAAGTTTGATTATGATGTGTCTTGGTGACTTTCTCTTGGGGTCTATGCTCTATGAAGTTTGTTGAGCTTTTTGGATGGATATCTTTTCATCTTTTATGATATTAGGGAACTTTTCTGCCAGCAAATACTCAACAATTTTCTTTGTGTTTTCCATGGCCTCCCCCTGTTCTGGAACTCTGATCATGTGCAAATTTTTCCTCTTAATAGTCTCTCAGATAATTCTGAGGCTTTTTTCATCATTCTTTTTTTTCTGATTTTTCCTCAAAGAAATTGGTGTCTAGGGATTTGTCTGCTATTTTTCCGATTCTGTCTTCCATTGACTCAACTTTGCTCTTATATCCTTCTATTGAGTTATCTGTTTCTGAAATTTTTTTTTGTTAATCTTTTGGATTTCTAGGTGCTATTTTTATATTTTGTATATGGTGTCTAATTGTCTGTTTAATTTGTCATTTTGTTCTTGTATTGTTTTCCTGAATTCTTCTATTGCTTTGTCTATGTTTTTCTTGATTTCGTCTGTGTTTTCCTTTGTTTTGTCTCTGTTTTTCTTGATCTGTTTCTTAATCTCTTACCAAAAAAAACCAAACCCAGTGCCATCGACAGAACCCTATATATTAGTCTTTTGAATTCCTTATAAGGTAGTTCCATTACTGTTTCTTCCTCTGAAAGGCTTTCCGGTTCTTTATTTTGGTCACTTGCTGGGGCCATCTTTTTTTTTTTTTTTTTTTTAATAACTTTTATTAAGCTTCAAGTGAACGTTTACAAATCCAATCAGCCTGTCACATATAAGTTTACATACATCTCACTCCCTACTCCCACTTGCTCTCCCCCTCTTGAGTCAGCCCTTTCAGTCTCTCCTTTCTTGACAATTTTGCCAGCTTCCCTCTCTCTCTATCCTCCCATCCCCTCTCCAGACAAGAGTTGCCAACACAATCTCAAGTGTCCACCTGATATAATTAGCTCACTCTTCATCAGCGTCTCTCTCCCCCCCGCTGACCAGTCCCTTTCATGTCTGAGGAGTTGTCTTCGGGGATGGTTCCTGTCCTGTGCCAACAGAAGGTCTGGGGAGCATGGCCGCCGGGATTCCTCAAGTCTCAGTCAGACCATTAAGTTTGGTCTTTTTATGAGAATTTGGGGTCTGTATCCCACTGATCTCCTGCTCCCTGAGGGGTCCTCTGCTCTGCTCCCTGTCAGGGCAGTCATCGATTGTGGCCAGGCACCAACTAGTTCTTCTGGTCTCAGGATGATGTAGGTCTCTGGTTCATGTGGCCCTTTCTGTCTCTTGGGCTCTTAGTTGTCGTGTGGCCTTGGTGTTCTTCATTCTCCTTTGCTCCAGGTGGGTTGAGACCAATTGATGCATCTTAGATGGCCGCTTGTTAGCATTTAAGACCTTGCTGGGGCCGTCTTGTCCTACCTTTTTGTGTGATTTGTTACTGTCTGTTGTGTCCGAGGCATTAAGGTGCTATTATATTTATTTATTTATTATATGTTTGTTTGTTGCATCCTAATTTTTTCTTTTGTTTTGCTTTGATATATCCAAGTTGGCAGGGCATGTGTGGTACTCTGGTCCCTAGTGTGGCCTCCCTGGAGCTCTTACCACCTGTCTCTGGGTCAGTGGGGCAGTAGTTGGGTATGTGAGCATGGTTGTTTGCTGGTCTTATAGGGCAACTTATAGAATGTAGATGGCATTGCTAGTGAGATGATGTGTCTGTCTAGCTGGTCGCCTTTGTGTGGGTTCAGGGAGCATTCTCACTGTTTGCTATGTTGGGTTTTGTATGTGCACACTGCCAGTTGCCAAATGGTCAAGGCGAGGGTCTCCAAGTTGTCGGTCATCGGGTGGGTGATACAGAAACTCTCACTGATGAACTCAGGTGGTCAGGGCTGCATGGGGTAGTTGGAGCAGGTCCAAGCTTCTAGTTACAGGGAATGGTGTGAGGGGCGAGGCAAGTGGGATGCCACCAGTCCAGAGGCGCTTTCTTGAAGGGAGTGCCCCGGTCCACTAGAGCATGAGGCAGGGGAGGGTGTGTCACCAGTCCTTGAGCCCCCAGTGCAGGTGGCTGGAGGGAGTAGGATGCACTGGTGGCTGTGTGGGTGTAGGAGCGAGTGTCTCCACTTTGTGGGTTCCCAGCACCAGTGGCTGGACAGAGCAGCATGTTCCACTAGCCACCATCCCCCAGTGGGGGTGACTGCACATAAATGAGCTGTCATCTCTGGTCCTCAAGTCCCCAGTGCAGTTGGCTGGGCAGAAGAGGAGGTGCTGCCGGTCTCTGGGCCCACAGTGCTGGTGGCCAGGTGGAGAGGAGGATGCTGTGGGTTCTCAGGCCCTGGCACAGGTGGCTGGGCTTAGGAGTGGGCGCCGCCAGTCTGCAGGCCCCTGGCGTGGTTGGGTGGGCAGGAAAGGGGGCACTACTGGACCATAAGCTCCTGGTGTGGGTGGGTGGGCAGAAGAGGGGCCACCACCCATCCACGGGTTCCTAGCACAGGTGGCTGAGTAGAGAAGCAGGTGCCATCAGATTGCAGGCCCCCACTGCTATTGGGGGAAATCCTGGTGGCACAGTGGTTAAGAACTACGGCTGCTAACCAAAAGGTCAGCAGTTTGAATCTACCAGGCGCTCCTTGGAAACCGTTCTACTCTGTCCTATAGGGTCTCTATGAGTTGGAATCAGTTCGACGGCAATGGGTAAAATGGGTGTTGCTGTTGGGTGGGCAGAAGAGGGGATCTGCCAGTCCATAGGCCCCCAGTGCATATGGCTAGGTGAAAAAGTGGGAGCCACCATTCCTTGGGCCCCTGGTGCTGGTGGTTGGGAGGAGAGGTTAGTGTGTAAGTCTGTAGGTCCTTGGCACGAGGGGCTGAGTGAAGAGGAGGGTGCCGCTGGTCTGTGCACCCTCAGCTTAGGGGTCAGGGCAATGGTGGGTGCCACCAGACCATGATTGCTTGTAGGGAGGGTGCATGAGGAGAGTGGGGGGAACAGCGCAGGTCTGTGGGCCTCAGCACAGAGGGCTGGAGTGGGTACATTGGGTGAGGGGAGTGCACTTAACTTTCACAGGGTGGGGAGCACTCCTTCCTGGCTCTGGATGTGGCTGCAGAGTCACTGCTGCTTGGCTGTGCCAGGTGATCAGATCTTCAACTAGGAACGCTGCTTGCTTTGTCTCAGTATGGTCATGCTGTGCAAGTCCAGCTGGTAGGGTGCCGGCGATCTGTAATTCAGTTTTTGTACAGTCTTTCCTTCCACTTGGCACTCAGTCAAATTCTTCAGCCTTGCCTTTGCTGCTCGGGGTTCCAAAGTTGTCATCTATATCCGATTCACTTGTTTTCTCAGTTCTTTGTTTTAAGAGGGATGTTATAAGGTGTCTGACTATACCACCATCTTGGGCTGCCCTCCAATAAAGAAATTTTTAATATTAGCCCCTTTTCACCTGAGAAATGTTTTTTAATGTGGACATTTTTTGTTACAATGAGTTTTATTTCTATTTTCTCCTCTCCTTTATCTGTCTTGTATTTTCCTACTTTTTACAAGTTATTAAGAGAGTAAATGAATTCATAGGCCCAGTGTTGTCTGATGGCTAAAATGCAGTTTTGAATAACTTGTAGGTCTGCCCTCTATAGCAAGCACTTATTGATCACCCACTGTATGCCAGATACTAGGCTAAGACCTGAGGACACAGAGATAACAAAGACACTGCCCCGTGCAACATTTTGATGTACCCAACTTACCTGAAATTTTGTGAACATAGGATTGTGTGGATATAGCCCTGAGCTCTCCAGAAGAAAAAATTGTTTGAAAACAGCATGCTGTTTCTCAGAAAATGGGCCACTTTTGTCAAGCTCTTATGGAAAGTCATGCGGAGGTGACTGGTCACCACTTCTAGTATCTGGAAGGAATGTGGTGGTGGTGGTGGTGGGGCTATACTGGAGGTGTGGGTATTTGGTGTCCATAGTCTAATGACCTTTCGGTTACATTATATGTAACCCCTGAATGACCATTTCGGGTGTCCCTTTTTCTTTTTCCAGAATAAGCTAAATCTGAAGAAGGTTCAGTTTGATAACTCTGTGAACACAGAAGAAAATGGGATTCTAAAACCATGTTATGCCCCTAGTGACCTTATTGACAAGTTGGTGGTGAGCTTTGAGAATTTTCTGGAAGAAGTTTCCACAGAAGAACCTCTGAAGCATCAGAAAGACATTGTTGGAGGGGAAAAGAATGAATATGTGACCTCCCTCTACATGCCTTCTTGTCCCCTGGTAAAGGGCTTCCAAGAGTCCCTGATTTCAGCCAAAATTCTACCCATAAAATCCCAAATCCTGTGTGTGGGAATGCCAAAAGAGACCTGCTTGGAAGCCAAAGAGCAACTTCTCTTTGATCAGAGTTTGGGGCCAGACCATTTCTGTGATGAAGGAGCATCAAATCCATACTTGAAAAATTCAGTGACAACAAGAGAATTTCTTATGTCTGAAAAACATCCAGACCAAACCAAGGGAGAACTTTAAATGCCTCCATGACATGAGTCCCGGTCCATTTCAGTGTAGATGACTCTTGATGAGAGATGATATCAAGATTTGACAAGAAGCCCTTCCTTGGTCCCCTCCCCATTCTGCATGTTAAAGAAAGTCTCTCATGCCCCTGAGCTGCCAGTTGAGCTTGGTTGGTATAGATGTGTAACTTTGTGCTGGAAGAAAAAGGGCTTTGTAGAGGAAACCAATTTATTTCAGATAACAAGCTCTCGTTGAGACCTTCGGACAGATCAGTGTCAAAGGACAGGCCCAGGTTCTGTGCCCAATGGGCCCTTGACGTGGATATACCTGGCTTTCCCTAGGAAATGGGTCATGGTCACAGCCTTTGCTGGGGCTGTTCCTCAGAGTTCAAGGAAAGAAGGTTAACATTTCCTGTTGCCAAAAGACAGCTGTTTAATTGGCACTTGGCTGGTCTGGTGGGAGTGGACAAT
The DNA here is from genome assembly GCF_030014295.1 of Loxodonta africana. Taxonomy (NCBI): domain Eukaryota; kingdom Metazoa; phylum Chordata; class Mammalia; order Proboscidea; family Elephantidae; genus Loxodonta; species Loxodonta africana. The sequence goes on from NC_087343.1 coordinate 59,476,381, forward strand.
CTCTCCCTTCACTCTGGCCTTCTCTGGGTTCTGGGTTTCTCTTGTGGCAGCCCTGAAATCTCACTCTCAATGTAGAGGCTGGGGACGTGGAGGGGGCCTTCCGGATGGTGTGACTGAGGTGCCTCATTCATGAGTTGTTGTTAGTTGTCATCAAGTTGAATCCGACTCATGGTGACCCCACACGTGCAGAGTAGCACTGATCCGTAGGGTTTTCAAGGCAGTGACCTTTTGAAAGCAGATCACCAGGCCCGTCTTTCAAGGTGCCTCTGGGTAAGGTTGGAACCGCCGACCTTTGGGCTAGTAGTCGAGCGCTTAACCATTTGAGCCACCCAGGGATTTCTTCATTAATGAGAACCCTCATTAAATCTCAGTGTCTGCGGCAACCTCTCCCCCACCCCCCAGCAGGAGTCTTCACCCCTAGTTTACGGCACACTGACTGCTGATGAATCAAGGAATGAAGGTGGCCCGAGGCAGGGCATTGGGTAACAGGACTCTAGGTCCCAGGTCCACCCTACTCTCCAGGCCATTCCACCAGCCCTGGTAACATTTGCCGGGAGCCTTCCTTGCCCCTCTATCTTACATCCAAGCCTGGGAGCAGAAAAGCACCAAACACTGCAGAACCTTTTTATACAGGGATCCTGGCCCCTCGCCTTGGCTCAGAGCCCTGGAATGCTTACTGAATACACCCTTACCAGGCCTCTTCCCAGAAGTAGCTCAGCAGAGCCTGAGAACATGCTGTGCTAGCAACTTCGCTGTTACAACATGAGGACCCCTCCTCCTCCACCCAGCTTGGCACAGAGCATGTAGCCCAAGTGCCGATGGCAGCATTTGCTGCAGAGACATGGGGAACTGTGTGGCTGGCACCAGGGTTGCACCCTGACCATGACAATGCCAGGTGACTTCCTGGTGTGTAGCTGTATCCCTGTATCCCTGTATGGCCCTGGAGGAGGTCATTGGGAGCCTGGTGAGATCAGGGGGACGGGAGGCAATGAGTGAGCAGCCCAGGGAAGCAGTATGCCCAACATTTTGCCAGCCAGGAAGGCCAATGGTGTTATTCCCAGGAAAGCTTTGAAAAGTCAATACTTGTGGAGCAGGCATGAACTTCACAAGCCACCAACTCGGACATCACTTTATTTTCCTATATTTAAACTTAATCTCTAGCCCAAGCCCCTGATATTTTGAGGTAACCTCAGTCCACTTTGGTGATTCCTCTGTTGCTTTGGATGACTCTGTCAGAACTTTGGCCCTCCCTACCCTCCTTGGGGAGGAGCCCTGGTGGCACAATGGATAAGCACTTGGCTGCTAACTAAAAGGTCAGTGGTTCAAACCCATCAGCTGCTCCATGGGAGAAAGATGACAGTCTGCTTCAGTAAAAATCACAGCCTTGGAAACCCTGTGGGGCAGTGCTACTCTGTCCTGTAGGGTTGCTTGGTTGCTTTGAGCTGGAGTTGACTCAGTGGCAACAAGTGTGGTTTTATTATCTTTATGGAAGCAGGTTGCCAGGCCTTTCTTCTGCCGCACTGCCAGGTGGGTTCAAGCCTTTAGGGTAGTAGTCAATTGCAAACTACTCGCATCACTCAGGGACTACAAAATACCACAAAATACATGGCTTTAAAGACCTTTTTTTTTTTTCCTCACAGTTAGTGGAGCTACAAATTAGGGTATGACTGTATTGATTCTTCCTGGGAGTCTGAGAGAGGAACTGCTCCATACTTCTCTCCTGGTTTCTGGTGGCTGCCAGCAATTCTTGGTGTTCCTTTGCTGCTTATGGATACATCTGCCTCCGGGGTCACATGGGGTCTGTTTTTCCCATGTCACTGTTTCTGTGTCTGTCCTTTTTTTTTTATAAGACACTATTCAGAAGGGATTAGGACCCACCCTACTTGGTGTGTCATTGACTTAACTGATAACATCTGCAAAGAAAATCTGTATTTCCCCATAAAGGCTAACATTCATAGTTACAGGGGTTCACTTTAATTCATCTAAATGAAAAAAAAAAAACACAAAAAACCAAACCCATTGCTGTTGAGTCTGACTCATAGTTGGAAAGAGTAGAACTGCTCCATAGAGTTTCCAAGGCTGTGATCTTTACTGAAGCAGACTGCCACATCGTTCTCCCGGGAGCAGCTGGGGAGTTCGAACCACCGACCTTTAGGTTAGCAGCTGAGCACTTAACCACTGTGCCACCAGGACCCCAGTCCTCGTTAAATCTCAGTGTCTGCAGCACCTCCTGTGCCCCTCCGGCCCACTCTGGACTCTTTGCCCCTAGTTGACCGCGCACTGACTGCTGATGAGGAAGGGATGAAGGAGGCCCAGCCGGACATTGGGTAACAGGACTCTAAGTCAGTCCTTGCTGACCCTCTGTCTTACACCCAAGCCTGGGAGTCGAAACGGACCAAACCAAAGGGAACACCAGATACCCATGCTGCCAGCAGGATTTATCTGTTCCCATACTTCCTCCGTCCCCCACTGTTGTGACTGGGGCACAGACTCTTAGTTCCAGACGGGGCCTTGTCTACCCCTACCTTTGGATTTGTGAACTTTATTAAAGGGAGGTTCTAGCCAAAGGTACAGGTATGCCCACATCTGTTCTCTCATTCCCTTCCAAAACTTGACCCTCCTGCTTACCTCCAGCTGGGAGATTGTCTTAGCCATCTAGTGCTGCTGTAACAGAGGTACCACAAGTGAATGGCTTTAAAGAACAGAAATTTATTCTAGTCTAGAAGGCTAGAAGTCAGAATTCAAGGTGCCAGCTCCAGGTGAAGACTTTCTGTCTCTGTCAGCTCTGGGAGACGGCCCTTATTATCAATCTTCCCTCTGGTCTAGGAGCTTCTCAGCGCAGGAACCCCAAAGGACGCGTGCTTCTGGCTCTACTTTCGTAGTGGTGTGAGGTCCCCATGTCTCTCTGCTGCTTCTCTCTTTTATATCTCAAAAGAGTTTGAATTAATACACAACCTAATCTTGTAGATTGAGTCCTGCCTCATTGACATAACTGCCACTTGTCCCACCTCATTAACATCATAAAAAAAAAAAACTAAATCGTAGAGGTAGGATTTACCACATTTAGGAAAATCACATCTGATGACAAAACAGTGAACAGTTACACACAATACTGGGTATCATGGTCTACCCAGGTTGACACATATATTCGGGGGGCACAGTTCAATCCCTGACAGGGTTCTTCTCAAGTTCCGTGCGAGGCGTGTAGGGAAGGGAACACCTGGAATACTCCTCCCAATATCACCTGTCTCACACCTGTAGGAGACTAACTCAAAATCCAAGAATTTGATGGCTGGGGAAGAGAGGGGTCCCAAATAACTCCTGTGAGTGGGTTCCTTAGGTGAAGCTGTTTCTCCTGGTTCTCACCTGCCCCACCTTCTCACTTGTTAATTCCTGAAGTGTATTCATTGAGATGTTGCAAAGGCCACACTCCTTGCCAGACTTGGTCTCGTTTCTGCTTCCCTTTCTCACTTCCCTCCTTGCCTCCTTTCCACCTCTTTTTTCCCATCACTCCCAGCAGCTTCTTGCCTTTTTTGTTTTTTCTTGTTTCTTTTCATTCCTTGCTCTCCTTCCCACCAGCCTCTCTCTGTCACTTTCCATATTTACTATTGCTATTTTGAGAGGTAAGAAAATCAGCATGCTGTGTTTTGTTCCAGATGGGACCCGTGGTATTTTCCTGGGAATCAGCGTTTCCTGCCCACAACAGGGACAGTTTTCCTGGAATCCCAGGACCTCATTCTGTGGGTCACACGCTTCGTTCCCAGAGCATATGCACAAGACACAGGCCTGAGGGCTCCAAAGCCACCGGTGACCTTCTGCTCCTGGAACTGTGTCCCTGATGGCCCCACTCCTGGTGCCCTGGGCTGCTTCTGAAGAAGGTCCCCTGTGCTTTTTTTTATCTGTGTTTACTGTCAAAGAGATGGTTTGAGGTCACAGGAAACAGGAAAATGTGTTTTAGCGAGGTCATAAAAATGGATAAAGTTCCTGTTAAAGATGTTTTCTGGGACTCTGGGAACAATGCAAACAGCTAGGTTAGGGATGTATTAATGGCCTTTCCTTGACAATTGAAAACCGGTTGCTATCAAGTCAACTTCAAATCATGGCGACGCCCCGTGTGTCAGAATAGAACTGTGCTCCACAAGGTTTCAGTTGCTGAGTTCTTGGACTTTTTTTTTTTTTTTAGATCACCAGGACTTTCTTGCGAGGTACCTCTGGGTAGACTTGAACTGCCAATCTTTTGGTTAGCAGCTGAGTGTGTTAACCATTTGCACCACCCAGAGACTCCTCTTTTACACTAATACTAGAAAATTTAAATGGAATGACAGAAAAATCAATCTGTGGCTTAAAAAAAAAAAAAAAGACTGTAGCTTCATATTACTCCAGTAGGGTCGCTTTGAGTTGGAATTGACTCGATGGCAATGGATTTTTTTTTAAATAGCTGGTTTCTTAGGAGGCAGCAGTGTGAAAACACTCCGTCAGTTTCAGAAGTGGTAAGAGATGGGGAGGTGACAAAGGAGAGACAGTCCAGCAGGGACCCCCTGCTGCCCCTCCCTGTGCATGGGGAGAGCCAGTGCGGGTCTGTCTGGTCACCCTGGGTCTGATTAGTCCCCCTTTCCACCATGCCCGTAGCTGTTGCTGCTGCTGCTGCTGCTGCTGGCGCGTTCCAGCTGGGGATCGGCACAGTGCAACCAACAGGCCAAACCTGGCCCACAGCCTGCCTTTGTACGTCCAGTGAGCTAAGAATGATTTTTACGTTTTTAAGTGGTTGAAAACAAAATCAAAAGAAGAATATTTTGTGACATGTGAAAATTAAATGAAATTCAAACTTCAGTGTCCATAAATAAAGTTTTATGGGAACACAGCCATGCTCATCATTTATGTATCACCTATGGCTGTTTTCCCCACAAAGGCAAAGTTGAGTAGTTGTAATGGAGACAGTATCCTGCAAAGCCTAAAATGTTTACTTTCTGGTTCTTTACAGAAACAGTTTGCTGGCCCCTGAACTAGTCCACAGAAATGATGCTCTGACTGCACCACATTGGCTCACAAATTCTTTTAAATTTGAATTAACTGCTGATGATTTTTTTCTTTTTTCAAACAGGATATGCCACTCCGGATATCCAGCTGAGTAGTCGCTGTCCCCTTTAGAAGGGGCACACGCTCTCTGGCTCCCTCAGGCCTCACAACTTTCCTGTCCACTACCCACAGGTGGAGGACTGGTGGCTCTTCATTACCCACACCATCGGTTCTCAGTTGGGGTGATTTTTGCCCCCACCCCCAGATATTTGGCAATGTCTGGGCACATTTTTGATCGTCAGGACTGGGGGTGGGAGTGCTATTGGCATCTAATGGGTAGAGGCCAGGGATGCTGCTAAATATCCTACAGTAAACAGCAGCCCCCTCTGCAACAAAGGATTATTTGGTCCAAAATGTCAACAGTACCAAGATTCAGAAACCTTGGCCTGAACTAACCTGCTGTGGACCCATAGTATTCACCATGGGTGCGTCTCAGTGTCTATAGATAGTTCTAAGTGTCCCTTAGAACACTTTTTAATTAAAAAATTTAAAAATTTTTTAATTTAAAATTTGTATTGGGCAACTTTATAATATCAACAACAAAGAAATTCCTAGAGTTCTAGACACTATTATTTAGAGCATTCGTAATTCATTCCTGATATTCATCTGTATGAACCTATACACATTTTCTTCTAGTTGCAGGTCATATATTCATTCTATCATGTTCTCCCTTTGCTTTCACCCTTATTTCATGTATACAGCCGTGCATGAACATCGTTTGCGGTGGTAACACTTGGGCTGGCCTCCCAGAGCCCCGCAGTGTTCCTTGCGTACTCTGGTTTGCTAAGGCATCCTTTAGTTGAGAGGTTGGTTTTAAGTGCTCTCCTGGTATAGAGAGCAACTGCAAAAAACTGCTTTGTACACAGTTTTCCTTTCCCACCTTTGGGCTATCTCCTTGGAGCTATTTCCAAAAGTGGAGTCACTGGGTCAGAGTTTTATGGTTATTGTCACATACCGCACAGCTGCACCCCAGAAAGGCTCAGCTGATTTCCAGTATCGTCAGAGATATCTGAGTCCTTTGTCCATATCCACTGACAATCAGCTGTATATTGCCATAAACATGATTCGGTCAATTTATGGGGCATATTTAATGACACCTCATTGTTGTTTGTGTTGCTGTAATCATTGTGAAGCTAAACTTTTCCCATCTATATTTCCTTGTCTGCATGTCCTCGTATTTTGATCTCATTCAAAGATAATGAGACGGCTTTTTCAGTTCGCATAGGCAGAGATGCTGGTTTCTTTTGACAAACATCCCAGACATTAGGAACACAGATGAGTTCAGGAATCTTCAACACAGACCCGGGGAGTCCTGCCCAATGAAAACTATGCTTCTATCTCTCACGTCTTTCTGGAGTCTATTATGGGTGCCGCCCGGACTTTCCTTGTGTTTTAGTGAAGTAACAGTGCTTGCTGTGCTCTGCCTTTGAGTACCTTCTCAGTAGCACATCAGTGTCACTGCTGAGTTTAAAATTTGCGTCACGTTTAGCATATTCTCAATAGTAAGTTTTTAGTCCTTTTACTTATAATAGTCATTTCACTCACTGCTGCTTTCTTTATATTTCAGTCTTGTTACCCTTCATTGTTCAGATGTTTTTACATTTTTAGATAATTAAACCTCCTCCTTGTGCATTAGTTTAGGAGATTCCTGTAGGATCAACACCATCCCTGCTCCCCATGCCTGCCTGCCCTTAAAATGCCTGCTTCTTTCTTTCTTTCTTTCCTGGATGTGACTGGTGGTGTTTCTACATCTCCCTATACTCCCTGCCGCCTATCCCTTTGAACTTAGAACACTGCATGCCGGTCCTTGAGCTCTCCGATGAAGGTAGCAAAGATAGTTGTGGCCTGAGTTAAATATGGAGGAGATAAACCTGTTGACAGGGCAGAATCTTCTGCCTTCAAGCTCCTAGTCTGCTTGTTAGAAATTAAAGGCACTTAGTAGGACTTTAAGGAGTCCTGGTGGCACAGTGATTAAAGGTCTCAGCTGCTAACCGAAAAGCCAGCAGTTTGAACCCACCAGCTGCTCCACAGAAGAAGGATGTAGCAGTCGGCTTCTGTAAAGATTTACAGCCTTGGAAACCCTGTGGGGGCATTTCTACTTTGTCCTATAGGGTTGCTATGAGCCGAAATTGACTTGATGGCAACAGGTTTGGGTTTTTTTTTAAGCAGGACTTTAGAACAATCAATGGACTTTGTATCTGTTTAATTATTTAAGATACTAGGTTTTGCAGGGCATTAAAAAAAATTTTTACTCTGATATATTTTGATAATTGTTTTATGTAAATGGTAATTACTGATAGTCCCTGAGTGGTATAAACAGTTAATGCACTTGGCTGCTAACTGAAAGGTTGGAGGTTAGAGTCCACCAAGAGGTACCTCGGAAGAAAGCCCTGATGATCTCCTTCCAAAAACTCAGCCATTGAAAATCCTGTGGTGCAGGATTCTACTCCGACACACATGTGGTCACCATGCGTCAGAATCCACTTGACTGCAACTGGTAACAAGTTACTGATAATGCCTGTTGGGCACCTAACAACATCATTTTAATTAAAGTGCGCTGCCTTGTTGTTATTTTGGGGAATCCTGAAGGACAGAGTGTGACAAAAGGTTATTACAGTCCCCGCTCACTCTGCGGCTTCCACTAAACTCTGGGTTCAGTGGGGAGAGAGATTGTTTAGAAGCATAAACAGCTCTTGTCTGTGTTTGGACACCCTTCACCTCAGCACTGAGCTCCTCGTGGGCTGACCTGTCCGAATGCTTGCCGAGCGCTCCTGAGAAGAGGGGATAACTCCATGAGAGGGCAAAACCTGCAGCCAGCAAAAGCACAGATTATTGTTCAGGGAGCTCTAGATGCACATACTGCTGATTTCATTTTTAGGAATAGAATTCTCTGTCCTGCCCAAGTTCAATGCACCTGTGGGGGTTAAATACCAGGAAGGTGTCCCGAGGGCTGAAATTTGAAATAGAAACCAAAACGTGCAAACCAGAATGGATGGGCAGATTAGTCTGAATGATTACTACTCACCAGGAAGACCGAGCCTGTATATCCCAGGCATCCATCTCCATAGGCCGGGCATGCTGTTTTCTCCATATATTGTTCATATATCCATACGATATGTAATGCATGCACATGAAAGTTCTGTAGTCTTAAGTAGAGTATGAACATACGGTTATTGCAATGGGATCAGCCTTTAAAATGCTTCATAATAAATGCAATTGTATTTTGACCTTTCAGATAATAAAGCTATAATGTCATGCAATACTTCTGTTCTAGAGTTTTACCTCACCCATGTGTCTGTCAGTTCATCGTACTGTGGGGGCTGGTGTGTTGCTGTGATGCTGGAAGCTATGTCACCGGTATTCAGATACCAGCAGGGTCACCCTTGGTGGAGAGGTTTCAGCTGAGCTTCCAGACTAAGACAGACTAGAAAGAAGGATCCAGCAGTCTATTTCTGAAAAGAATTAGCCAGGGAAAACCTAACGAATAACAGCAGAACATTGTCTGATATAGTGCTGGAAGATGAGCCCCCCAGATTTGGAGGCACTTGAAAGACAACTGGGGAAGAGCTGCCTCCTCAAAGTAGAGTCGAGCTTAATGATGTGGATGAAGTAAAGCTTTTGGGACCTTCATTTGCTAATGTGGCATGACTCAAAATGAGAAGAAACAGTTGCGAACATCCACTAATAATTGGAGCATGGAATGTACGAAGTATGAATCTAGAAAAATTGGAAATCGTCAAAAATGAAATGGAATGCATAAACGTCAATTTCATAGTCATTAGGGAGCTGAAATGGACTGGTATTGGCCATTTTGAATCAGACAAGCATATGGTCTACTATGGCAGGAATGACAGCTTGAAGAGGAATGGCATTGCAGTTATCGTCAAAAAGAATGTTTCAAGATCTATCCTGAAGTACAGTGCTGTCAGTGATAGGATAATATCCATATGCCTACAAAGAATACCAGTTAATACTACTATTATTCAAATTTATACATCAACCACTAAGGCCAAAGATGAAGAAATTGATTTTTACCAGCTTCTGCAGTCTAAATTGATCAAACATGCAATCAAGATGCATTGATAATTACTGGTGATTGGAATGTGAAAGCTGGAAATAAAGAAGAAGGATTGGTAGTTGGAAAAGATGGCCTTGGTGATACAAACGATGCTGGAGAGCCCATGATAGAATTTTGCAAGCCCAACAATTTCTTCATTTGTAAATATAAACAGCGACTATATACATGGACCTCCCCAGATGGAATACTCAGGAATCAAATCAACTACATCTGTGCAAAGATGATGGAAAAGCTCAATATTAGTCAGAACAAGGCCAGGGGCCAAATGGAACAGACCATCCATTGCTCATATGCAAGTTCAAGTTGAAACTGAAGAAAATTAGAACAAGTCCATGAGAGCCAAAGTCTGACCTTCAGTATATCCCACCTGAATTCAGAGACCATCTCAAGAATAGATTTGATGCGTTAAACACTAATGACCGAAGACCAGACGAGTTGTGGAATGACGTCAAGGACATCATACATGAAGAAAGCAAGAGGTCTTTGAAAAGACAGGGAAGAAAGAAAAGACCAAAATGGATGTCAGAAGAGGCTCTGAAACTTGCTCTTGAAGGTCAAGCAGCTAAAGCGAAAGGAAGATTTCAAAGAGCAGCTTGAGAAGACAAAGTATTATAATGACATGTGTGAAGACCTGGAGACAGACAACCAAAAGGGAAGAACACACTCTGTATTTCTCAAGCTGAAAGAACTGAAAAAAAAATTTAGGCCTCGAGTTGCAATAGTGAAGGTCTATGGGGAAAATATTAAATGATGCAGGAAGCATCAAAAGAAGATTGAACGAATATACAGAGTCATTATACCAAAAAGAATTGGTCGATGGTCAGCCATTTTAAGAGGTAGCATATGATCAGGAATCAATGGTACTGAAGGAAGAAGTCCAAGCTGCACTAAAGGCATTGGTGAAAAACAAGGCTCCAGGAATTGATGGAATATCAATTGAGATGTTTCATCGAACTGATGCAGCCCTGGAAGTGCTTACTAATCTATGCCAATAGATTTGGAAGACAGCCAGCTGGCCAACTGATTTGAAGAGATCTATATTTATGCCTCTTCCCAAGAAAGGTGATCCAACTGAATGTGGAAATTATGGAACAATATCTTTAATATCACATGCAAGCAAAATTTTGCTGAAGATCATTTAAAAGCAGCTGCAGCAGTATATCTACAGGGAACTGCCAGAAATTCAGGCTGGATTCAGAGGAGGACATGGAACCAGGGATATTGCTGATGTCAGGTGGATCCTGGCTGATAGCAGAGAATACCAGAAGGATGTTTACCTGTGTTTTATTGATTAAGCAAAGGTGTGGATCATAACAAATTATGGATAACATTGCAAAGAATGGGAATTCCAGAACACTTAAAATTGTGCTCATGAGGAATCTGTACATAGATCAAGAGGCAGTTGTCTGGATAGAACAAGTGGATACTTCGTCGTTTAAAGTCAGGAAAGGTGTGTGTCAGGGTTGTATCCTTTCACCATACTTATTCAACCTGTATGCTGAGCAAACAATCCAAGAAGCTTGATTATATGAAGAAGAATGGAGTATCAGGATTGGAGGAAGACTCATTAACAACCTGCGTTATGCTGATGACACAACCTTGCTTGCTGAAGAGGACTTGAAGCACTCACTGATGAAGATCAAAGACCACAGCCTTCAGCATGGATTGCACCTCAACATAAAACAAAAATCCTCACAAGTGGGCCAATAAGCAACATCATAATAAAGGGAGAAAAGATTGAAATTGTCAAGGATTTATATTACCTGGATCCACAATCAATAACCATGGAAGCAGCAGTCAGGAAATCAAAGATGCATTGCATTGGGCAAATCTGCTGCAAAGGACTTCTTTTAAGTTTTGAAAAGCAAAGATGTTGCCTTGAAGGCTAAGGTACGCTTGACCCAAGCCATGGTAATTTCAGTCACATCATATACATGTGAAAGACAATGAATAAAGAAGACAGAATAATTGACACCTTTCAATTGTGGTGTTGGTGAAGAATATTGAATATACCATGGACTGCTAAAAGAACGAACAAATCTGTCTTGGAGGAAGCACAACCAGAATGCTCCTTAGAAGCAAGGATGGCAAGACTACATATTACGTACTTTGGACAAGTTGTCAGAGGGATCAGTCTCTGGAGAAGGAAATAATGCTTGGTAGAGTACAGGGTCAGTGGAAAAGAGGAGAACCCTCAACGAGATGGACTGACACAGTGACTGCAACAGTGGGCTCAAGCATAACAAAATTGTGAGCACAGCGCAGGACAGGGCAATGTTTCATTCTGTGGTACATAGGGTGGCTATGAGTTGGAACCAACTCGTCTGCACCTAACAACAACCTGACAGAGTTTTACCTACTCAGATGTCTAAAATGAGACTCCATGTTGAATTGGTGTGTGCTTTGCTGTGTATATTCCTAACAACAACAAATAAATTATTATTAAAAAAAGAGAGAGAGAGAGAACAAAGTGGCAGGCCTCACTCTACCTGATTTTAGAACCTATTATACTGCCACAGTAGTCAAAACAGCCTGGTACTGGTACAACAACAGATACATAGGCCAATGGAACAGAATTGAGAATCAAGACATAAACCCATCCACAAATGAGCAGCTGATATTTGACAAAAACCCCAAATCAGTTCAATGGGGAAAAGACAGTCTTTTTAACACATGGTGCTGGCATAACTGGATATCCATCTGCAAAAAAATGAAACAAGACCCATACCTCACACCATGCACAAAAACTAACTCAAAATGGATCAAAGACCTAAATATAAAGTCTAAAATGATAAAGATCATGGAAGAAAAAACAGGGACAATGTTAGGAGCCCTAATACATGGCATAAACAGCATACAAAACATTACTAACAATGCAGAAGAGAAACTAGATAACTGGGAGCTCCTAAAAATCATACACCTATGCTCATCCAAAGACTTCACCAAAAGAGTAAAAAGATTACCTACAGACTGGGAAAAAGTTTTCAGCTATGACATTTCCAATCAGCGCCTGATCTCTAAAATCTACATGATACTGCAAAAACTCAACTACAAAAAGACAAATAACCCCATTAAAAATTGGGCAAAGGATATGAACAGACACTTCACTAAAGAACACATTCAGGTAGCGAACAGATACATGAGGAAATGCTCACAATCATTAGCCATTAGAGAAATGCAAATCAAAAAAACTACAATAAGATTCTATCTCACTCCAACAAGGGTGGCATTAATCCAAAAAACACAAAATAATAAATGTTGGAGAGGCTGTGGAGAGACTAGAACACTTATACACTGCTGGGGGGAATGTAAAATGGTACAAACACTTTGGAAATTGATTCGGTGCTTCCTTGAAAAGCTAGAAATGGAACTACCATTTGATCCAGCAACCCCACTCCTTGGAATATATCCTAGAGAAGTGACAGCCTTTACACAAACATATGTACACCCATGTTCACTGCAGCACTGTTTACAATAGCAAAAAGGTGGAAGGAACCAAGGTGCCCATCAACGGATGAATGGATAAATAAATTATGGTATAGTCACACAATGGAATACTATGCATCACAGTGATGAATCCATGAAACATTTTATAACATGAAGGAATCTGGGAGGTGTTATGCTGAGTGAAATTAGTCAGTTGCAAAAGGACAAATATTGTATGAGATCACAATTATAAGAACTTGAGAAATAGTTTAAACAGAGAAGAATATATTCTTTGATGGTTTTGAGAGGGAGAAGGGAGGAAGAGAGGGAGGGGGTATTCAATAATTAGATAGTAGATAAGAACTACTTTAGATGAAGGGAAAGACAACACATAATAAAGGAGAGGTCAGCACAACTGGAGTAAACCAAAAGCAGTTTCCTGAATAAACTGAATGCTTCAAAAGCCAGCGTAGCAGGGGAGGGGGTTTGGGGACCATTGGCTCAGGAGACATCTCAGTCAATTGGCATAGTAAAATCTATTAAGAAAATATTCTGCATCCCGCTTTGGAGAGTGGTGTCTTGGGTCTTAAAAGCTTGCCAGTGACCACCTAAGATGCATCAATTTGTCTCAACCCACCTGGAGCAAAGGTGAATGAAGTACACCAAAGACACGGTAATTATGAGCCGATGAGACAGAAAGGTCCCCATAAACCAGAGAATACATCAGCCTGAGACCAGAAGAACTAGATGGTGCCTGGCTACCACCAATGACTGCCCTAACAGGGAACACAACAGAGAACCCCTGAGGGAGCAGGAGAGCAGTGGGATGCAGACCCCAAATTCTAATAAAAAGACCAGACTTAATGGTCTGACTGAGACTAGAAGGACTCCAGTGGTCATGGTCCCCAGACCTTCTGTTACCCCAAGACAGGAACCATTCCCAAAGCCAACTCTTCAGACAGGGATTGGACTGGACAATGGGATAGAAAATGATGCTTGTGAAGAATGAGCTTTTTGGATCAAGTAGATACATGAAACTATGTTGGCATCTTCTATCTGGAGGGGAGAGATGAGAGGGCAGGGGGGTCAGAGGCTGGTGGAATAGACATGAAAAGAGAGTGGAGGGAAGGAGTGAGCAATTAGGAGTATACAGCAAGGTGTATATAAATTTTTGTATGTAAGACTGACTTGATTTCTAAATTTTCACTTAAAGCAGAATAAAAATTCAAAAAAAAAAAAAAAAGAAATGAGACTTCCAAAGTTTGAACATCCAACTTTGTTAGCGAACAGGGAAGTCTGATGGCTATCACAAACATGGAGGATCTACATGTGAGCAGGAGACAGAAGGTCAGCACACCTTTCGATGTACAGAATCACTCTGCCAAGGATTCAGTGGAACTTCACACTGTGTTCCTATTTTTCTGTTTCATTTCTCATGGCAGCATTTCCAAACTCCTTCCAGTCACTCAAGTCCCCAGTCTTCATTATCTTTGACCTGGATCTGTGAGTAGTCTCCTCACTGACCTCCTTGCTTTTAGTCCTTCCTCCTGCCCCCAAGTTTTCCCCCCACATTACTTCCATAGTGATGTTTCTGTGCACAGATCTGACTCTGCCTCTCACCTGCTTCCTAACTCCATACGACCCATGGATGAAGTCCAAACTCCTTAGCCTGGTAATGGGGGTGAGGTTTCTTTTAAATTATTAGCACATGTCTACACTTTCAAAGATTCCAAAGAATTAATTAGTGTCATCGATTGAATTGTGTCACCCAAAAATATGTGTATCAATTTGGCTAGGCCATGATTCCTAGTATTGTGATTGTCCATCATTTTGTCATCTGATGTGATTTTCATGTGTGTTGTAAATCCTATCTCTACGTTGTTAAAGAGATGGGATTAGTGGCAGTTATGTTGATGAGGCAAGACTCAATCTGTAAGATTAGATACTGTCCTAAGCCAATCTCATTTGAGGTATAAACGAGAGAAGCCAGCAGAGAGACAGGGGGACATCATACCACCAAGAAAGTGGAGCCAGGAGCACGTGTCCTTTGGGCTCAAGGTCCCTGCACTGAGAAGCTCCTAGTCCAGAGGAAGATTGATGACAAGAACCTTGCTCCAGAGCCAACAGAGAAAGCCTTCCCCTGAAGCTGGCACCCTGAATTCAGCTTCTAGCCTGCTGGACAGTGAGAGAATGAACTTCTGTTAAAGCCATCCACTTGTGGTATTTCTGTTATAGCAGCACTACATAACCAAGACAATTGGTATTAGCTTTCTATTGTTGCTATAACAGATTATCACAAATTTAGCACCTTAAACAACACAAATTTGTTTTTAAAATGTTCTGTAGTTTAGAAGTCCAATATGGGCCTCACTGGTGTTGGCAGAGCTACATTCCTTTCCAGAGGCTCTAGGGGAAAATCCATTTCCTTGCCTTTTTCACCTTCTAGGGGCCACCCACATCCCTTGGCTCATGACCTCCTTCTTCCATCTTTGAAGCAAGCAATGTTGCATCTCTCTGACTGTTCTTCTGCTGTCACATCTCCCTCTGATCACAACCAGAAAGATTCACAGGTTCTGGGGATTAGGACATGAACATCTTTGGTTGTTCTTCCTACCACAATAGGTCACACAAAATTATCAGAGTTCTAGCCCTCCATCCATGAATATAGACAATAACCAATCCCCAGCCCCTAGGGTTGAGATCACAGACAAAATCCTGTTCCCAGAACTAGGTCCTAGGGTTGGCCAAAAGGAGAATAGATGGGGAAATTTCCTTGGTTTCAGTCTTATGCCAGCTGTCTGGACACTGTCAAAAACCTAAATGCTTAGAGAAACACCAAAACTTAGTGTAGCAGAATATATTTATTTTGAGTAGATAGAATTTGAATTGGGTTGCATCACCCACACATGTTGGGAAGGCGCTCCAAAGAGGCAACAGTGAAAGTGGGTTATATAGGTCTTTGTTATGTTACTCTCTCAAGAGATAACATCAGAGCACTGGGCAGGTTATTGAAACAGCCATCAATGACATTCCATACATGCTGAAACAGCCTCTGGTTGGACCCTGGGGTTCCTGCTTCTCAAAGCAGGCTGCACATAGATAATTTTCAAAACAATTCCAACCCCTAAGCCTAAATGGTCTCTGTTGAACTGCTTATTAGGCTATTGCCTGACCCAAAGGTGACTCCAGGAACCCAGTTCCTATAGGGTTCAAAAGGGACACCCAAGGGCAGATAGCCTGGGTGGGTTAATACAGAAATCTGGATTCCAGGAGACTCAAAACAATTTTGTCAACACCATGACCTTGCCTTGAGAAAAATGCCTCAGTAGGGGTTAGTTAAGGCACCGTGTTTACCGTGTGCAAGGGGAAAATACACTGAAGGCTTCTTGTATATTTTAGAAATATGCAGTGGAGGCAGCCCTAGTCGTCAGCTTTTATTTGAGTTGCCAGCTGTATTAGTTTCCTGCAGCTGGCTGTCTTAACAAAGTACCATGAGTGGGTGGCTTATGAGAACAAATCTATTGTCTCATAGAGCTGTGGGCTAATATTCTGAATTCAGTGTGTCAGGAGGGCACGTTCTCTCCGAATATTCCAGGGAAAGGTCCTTTCTTGTCTCTCCTGGTTTCTGGTAGCTCCAGGCATTCCTTGGCTTGCAGTATAACTTCATCATCCCATGGCTTTCCTGTGAAGTCTCTGGGTATTCTCTTCGGTATTCCTCTTTGGTTTGTGAGAGATAGCCTCTAAAACCTTGGAATTTTCCCAGTGATTGAATTGTCTTTGATCAGGCCTCCAGACCACACCTAAGGGTTCATGCTAATGAGATGACTCCAGTAGGGACTGGCTAACCCAGAGAAACCACCTCCTGATACCAGCCTCCCTCAGGTGAAGTGGGCTAATTCAATCAATCATGATTAGGTAATGAGGCCCCAATAAAGGCTCTGGACACGGAAGTTCCTTGGGCTTCCTGGTTGGTGAAAGACATTGATGCACTTGGGGGGAGGGGTAGCACGGCCCTTTTTGGAACCCTGCCAGACCTCACCCTATGCATCTCTTTATGCTGGTCCTGAGTTGTAGCCTTTTAGCTGTGATAAAACTATAATCAGAAGTATAGTGCTTTTCTGAGTTCTGTGAATGATTCTAGCTAATTATGGAACCCGAAGGAGTAGTAGAAGCCAGCAGGTCAGAAGCAAGCGGGGCTGAGAACCCTGGAGCTTATGGCTGGCATCCTGAGGGGGTAGAGGATTTGTAGCCAGAAGGTCAGAAGTGAGGGAGCCTAGAGGGCCCCAAGCCTGTGGCCGGCATCCTGAAGGAGTCATGGAAAAACTCCAAATTTGTAGTCAACAGTGCAGAAGTGAGGGTGTCATGGGGACTCTGAAGCTTGCAGCTGGCATCTGAGGGCTAGCACTGAGCTGGCAGTCTGAGGACTGTGCTTCATAACTGGTGAGGTCTGATGCAGCTCCAGGTGGTCAGCATCAGAGGGAGGAATGCTGCAGTGCAATCGGTGTCAGAAAAGAAGTGGAACCAAATTGATAATAAATTGATTTTGGGTTGATCAACACAGTTTGGTATCAGGGAAGTGAGAAGTGGGGTTTTGATAATTTCCACTCCGACTTCAACGTATGTTTTGGGGGGATACAATTCATTCCATAACAACAGTATAGTAAAAATCTCTTAATGTCTATTTCCATCTGAGCACCAAGTTTCTGACACTCCAGTGCTTCATTGCACACAGGGTCTCTCTAGAGCTACAGCTTTTTACTTCCCTCTGAGCTGAAATTTTCCGTCTTGGGCTACAGTAGCTGCTGCTGCCACCCCTTGCTGGGGAACTGCTTGAGGCTATGACGCTGCCTTCTGGGGACTGTTGGCCCCACACTCATCCATTAGTGTTGGCTGCAGATCACCGCCCCCCCCCAGATTCCTGAACTGAAACTGTGGTTGGTGCTTCTGAATCCTGTGTCCCTGGGCTGGTGGGGCTCACACCTGAGCCACCTGTGGAGGTCAGACTCTGCTCACTGGGACTCTGCTCAGTCTGAGGCCAGAAGCACCTTTTCCAGGCCCCAATCAAAGCCTCGTTCTCCTGTGTTAACCTTCTTGAGAGATGCCCGTGTTGGTCTATTTCTCAGTATTCCTGGCCCATGGACCAGCCTCATCTGAGACCAGAACCAAGTGGGAGCTAGAGACAGAAACCAAGCCCAGAGATCAAAGTATCATCTTATTGTTGCCAAGGAGCCCTGGTGGTGCAGTGGTTAAGTGCTAGGCTGCTAAGAGAAAGGTTGGTGTTTCAAACCCTCCAGCCGTTCCTCCAGAGAAAGATGTGGTGGTCAGCTTCCATAAAGATTACAGCCTCAGAACCCCTATAGTGTAGTTCTATTCTGTCCTATAGGGTTGCTATTAGTTGGAATTGATTCAAAGGCAGTGGGTTTGGTTTTTGGTTTTTGGAGGCCAAGGGGCTCCAGCAGGTTGAAGGTAAGCCACCTAAGAGGGGACGCAGGTGCAGACAGCAGGAAGCATGAGAACATGGAAACTGGAGGAGCTGAGGATGCAACCTGGTAGGAGTGCCAGATTTAGCAGATAGGTACCGAACATGTATTTGTTTAACATGCACTGTTCTATGTGTTTTTTTCAAAGATTATTTCATTTAATACTCACCTGGCCAGTCCTTAAGGGCTGTTGTCAATTGCTGTCAAGTTGGCTTTGACTCATGTAAATGGGACGGAACATTGCCCAGACCCGCACTATCTTCGTGATTGTTAGTATGCTTAAGCCCATTGTTGCATCCACTGTGTATTTTGAATGTCTTTCAACCTAGGGGCTCATCTTCCGGCACTATATTGATAGGACAGTGTTCTATTATAAGCCATAGAGTTTTCATTGGCTGATCACCAGACCTTTCTTCCTTATCAGTCTTAGTATGGAAGCTCTGCTAAAACCTGTCCACCATGGGTGACCCTGGAAGTATTTGAAATACGGGTGGCATAGCTTCCAGCATCCTAGTGACATGCAAACCATCATAGTGCAACAAACTGAGAGATGCATGGTGGTGTAAGAGGTGGTCCCCCACTTTTAAGGTAAAGCATAGTGATTTGGAGCAGGAGCACTGGAGTGAAGTCTAATTGTGAACCCCGGCTTTGCTATCTAGTTATCTATGGTCTTGCATGAGTTTTTCCACCTCTCTAAGCCTCAGTTCCCTTATCTGTACACTGGGGGAAATAGTAGGATTACTGCATAAGATTAAGGGAAGATGAAATGATGTAATGATTGCACTGTACTTAACACAGTGCTTGGCAATAGTAGGTGCCCAATGAATAATAGCTTTCGCTGTTGTTATTATTGCAGATTTGGTAACTGAGAATTAGAGAAGTTGTACCAAGTTTGCCTCCAAAGTCCATGCTCCTTCTGATGGGTAACCTTGCATTATATTACTTGTTTGTTTCTGTGTGGGTCTATCTGTGTAACTGAGGAGAGTTGAACATGAGAGGGGTATGAACCTGTTACTGAGAACCTGCGGAGTGTCTGGGGCAAGAGTGCCACATTTTTCTACCCCCTGTGCTGAGTGCCATTTTCCCTGATACTGGTGGTAAACCAGGAGGCATCCGTCCAGGCCAGCAGTCCCAGGGCAGTATTCTGGGGAGGTTAGGCAGTTGATGCTGCAATAAAGGTGGAGGCAGATATTGGGAAAGTGGAAATGAATTGTCTACAATTCTCTTAAAAGAGGAAATGAGGCATTTCTCAGCCCTTTCTCATTAGTGGAAGTCTGGAGAGACACTTGTTGGGTCTCAGTCTAGTCATACTCCTGGAAACCTAACTTGCTGTAGGCCCCACCCACCCAGCTGTCCCAGGCACAGCACTCCCATGAGTCTCGGGGCACAGCCCAACATGCTGCTGTTGACTCCGCTCAAGTACACGAGCCCCAGGCAGTAACAGAGTGGCCTCCCTAGAACAGAAACCGGTTGTCCTAAAGAGAAGGTAGGGCCTGGTTTCAAGGACTAGGAACCCAGAACCTGAATATGTCAGGACGTTTCTCCTTGGAGCCTCACTTCATCTACAACATGAAAAGTGGGGTAACCTCTCTTTCACCTTCCTGACTTCTTTATCCAGACAGAGCCTCCTATGGCCAGAATAATCCTTGGAAGTAAGGATGGTGAGACTTCGTGTCACATACTTTGGACATGTCATCAGAAGGGACCAGTCCCTGGCGAAGGACAACATGTTTGGTAGAGAGTCAGCGAACAAGAGGAAGACCCTTAATGAAATGGATTGCCACAGTGGCTGCAACAATGGGCTCAAGCATAACAAAGATTGTGAGGATGGTGCAGGACTGGGCAGTGTTTCATTCTTTTGTACAAAGGGTCACTATGAGTCGGTATGGACTCGATGGCACCTAACAACAACAGTTGGAGAAGAGACCTGCTCTGTTACCTCAAATGCAGTATAAGGGCTGTGATTGGATGTCTCTATTGAAACGGCCCCAACTGAGGTCAGAGATCTATGACAAGATGTCACCCTGGATGTTCCCCTTTCTGCACCAGGAGTTGTAAAAGTGTCCAATTACCTCTCCCTAGTTGCTCATCTGTGGATTGCAGATAAATCCCTCTGTCCACGCTGAGACTAAGGGAGATATGACAACTTGGGGAAGGGGGCCTTGGTTGCTTGAGGAAATCACACCTTTGGCAAAGGGTGAAATAAAAGCAGGGCAGATAATATCTGGATGTTGTTCAGAGAGTTCAAAAGCAATTATTTTGGCCAGTCCTGGAAATTAAATCTCATTGCCACCAAGAAGAAAAGAACTATAGTTTAATCTGACCCAGAGGAGTGAAGCAACATTGGCTTGAAAACAGTTTGCAGACACTGGTCCCCCTCTTCTTCACCAGTGCATGTTTGTCACCACAGAAAGTTCTCTTTTAGGAACGCATGCATGCCTGATGAACAGATGTTGCCTGGATACAAAGTGAGTATTTTCCCCTGAAATCATTCCCCTGTAAAGAGGGAACTCCCTAATGGTTAAGTCCTTACAAAGTTTCTCATATTACAGACTCTCTAAATTACGTTGCAAATAAAAGTTCTGCTTGGGAAAGACCCATTTTTCCAAAATGACCTCCCTGAGGCTAGTTTGGGAGAGGTATGGAGAGCTCCAGAAGAAATCAACACAAAAGGAGCCAAAGGCAAAGAGCAAAATTTAATAACTATTCCTGAGGTATGAGCTCACGATTAAATATATTAGATTTCATTGTTAACAAGTTTTTTAAAGATCACTTTAAAAAACAAAATAGTAGGAGGTTCCATTTTGGAGATGATAAATATGCATTTATAAGATAGTTGGGAGGAAGTTATGTTAATATTACACAAGTGGATACTTGTGGCTTGGAATACCTTTTTGAAGGACAGCTTCATCATGGCCAAGCTGTGCTGTGTGTCAGACGACGAGATGGAAGCACTTGGGATATGCTCCAGGAAACTCCACTGATGATTCAAAAAGGGAATCCTTTCTGGTGACAAGGAAAGACCGCATGTCCAAATGCTTCACATTTGATTTCGATTGGATAGAATTATTTCACAAGGTTTGAGTGAGCTCTAATTTTCTCTGAATTTTTGCTTTTTTGACTCACTGAGTAAATATTTAGCTTTAAAAAGCTTTTGCCCCTGGTGGGGGTGGGGTGGGGATGGAAATCATATGCTTCCAAGTTGGAGATGGGAGGAGGGCGACTCTTTGCCCATGGGCACTAGGCAATTCTGGGTGAAACGCAGGGAAGACACATTTTAATAATAACAGAAGCCTTTAAAAACCTGTTCTTTCTACTCATTCCTTCATCATTTCATATTTGCAAGATTTACCATGCACCTATTCTCAGAGCCCTGGTGGTGCAATGGTTAAGAGCTATAGTGAGCTATGGCTGCTAACCAAAAGGTTGGCAGTTCAAATCCACCAGCCCAGCCACTCCTTGGAAACCCTCTGGGGCAGTTCTACTCTGTCCTATAGTGTCAACTTGACTGAAATGGGTTTGTTTTTTTGGGTTTTATTATGTTCTCAATACTATGCTAGGTGCTGAAAGGTCACTAGGTGGTGCAAATAGTTTGCGCTAGACTGCAAACCAAAGGTTGGTGGTTTGAACCCACCCAGCAGTACTGTGGAAGAAAAGGCCTGGTGATCTGCTTCTGTTACAATTACAGCCAAGAAAATGCTATGGAGCAGTTCTACTCTAACACGTGAGGCAGCCATGAGTCAGAATTGACTGGAAGGCAAATAACAACAACCTGCTAAGTACCAGGGACCCAGAGATGAATGAGACAGGTTCCCTGCCTGCAGAGGGCGCCCTCAGGACGGAGGGCGCCCTAAACTGGGTGGAGTGGGGTGGGGTGGGGGAAGAGGAAGGAAGAGAATCATGCAAGGTGCCACCAAGGAAGAGCTGTTTGATTCTTTTCCAGCTAAACAAGGGATTGGAGTTGGAGAACATTTTAGGATAAGAAATCACATACAAAGGCTGGGAGGTGACAGGAAATCATGTGCAAAGGACTGTATGTTTCAGGAATGATAAAAATTGTATAGCTGGGGAGGAGGCTACGAGCAGCAGAAAAGAGAGTCACAGAAGGGCCGGGAAGGGCCACGGAGTCGGGAAAGCAAATGTGGGGGAAAATGGTCCAAGCAGCTGGACTGTGCATGTTTTTCGCAGTTGCCAATGCTGCTCCCTAGTGGATTTGCGGGGAGATGATCGGGAGAAGCTGGAGGCCAGATGGAAGCAGCTCCACGTGGAAATACTGTCCAGTTTGTGCACTTGGCTGCAGTGCCCAGAAATTCTACGGCACAACCACTTGGAACAGAGTGTGGTTCCATACTCAGGAAAGGTCTCTTGCCCTCATATCCTTTGCCACCGGATGCAGTGGGCCAGATTCCACAATTAGAGGATCTTTTCGTTGGTCAAGATTATGAAACTGTAGGTGGTGGTGGTTGTTAGGTGCCGAGGAGATAGTTCTGACGCATAGTCACCCTATGTACAACCGAATGAAATACTGCCCGGTCCTGCACCATCCTCATAATGGTTGTTATGCTTGAGCCCATTGTTGCAGCCACGTGTTGATCAACCTTATTGAGGGTCTTCCTCTTTTTCCCTGGCTCTCTTCTTTACCAGGCATGATGTCCTTCTCCAGGCACTGGTCCCTCCTGATGACATGTCCAAAGTAATGTGAGACAAAGTCTCGCCATTCTTGCTTCCAAGGAGTATTCTGGCTGTACTTCTTCCAAGACAAATTTGTTCATTCTTCTGGCAGTCCACGGTATATTCAGTATTCTTCACCGACACTGTGATTCAAAGGTATCAATTCTTCTTTGGTCTTCCTTATTCATTGTCCAGCGTTCATATGCATATAAGTCAATTGAAAATACCATGGCTTGGGTCAGGTGCAACTTATTCCTCAAAGTAACGTCTTTGCTTTTGAACACTTTAATGAGGACTTTTGCATCATGTAATACGTCATTGGATTTCTTGACCGCTGCTCCCATGGGCATTGATTGTGGACCTAAGTAAAATGAAATCCTTGACAACTTCAATTTTTTCTGTTTATCATGATGTTGCTTATTGGTCTAGTTGTGAGGAATCACGTTAAAATGCATTATCCTCAGGAACCGGGCACATTCACCTCCCCTACAGGCCTTGGTGTTGCTATATGGCTTCAGAGCAAAGGATGTGCTAGCAAGGGAGGGCAAGCCCCAGCTCTTAACTCAGATGAAGGTGTGAGGAAAGATCCTGATTAAGAAACACTGCTCTGGGCTTAAGGCTCGAGGTGGGGATACTGGGCACTTTGAGGGCCTGTTCACAATGGTGGTGGGAGGAAGAGACGAGGGAAAGTCAGAAAGGCCTGGGGAAAAAGAAGTGCATTCCTCCATAAGCTGGCCCTCGGCCTGCCCATCATCAAGGTTTTTGCTAAAAGCAGTTCAGTATAGTGGTTAAGATCATGAGCTTTGGAGGTGGGTTAGGGTTAGAATCCAGTTCTGCTCTTCATCAACCACATGACTCTGGGCAAGTCATTCAACCAGTCTGAGCCCTAGGAATCTGTAAAATGGTGCTGATATCTGAGAGATTTCCAAAAATTTGATGACACAAAATAAACACTCCATGAATGGTATGTACTTGTTCACCTTTATACAACCTGCTCTGGGTGGCCCCAGAAGCTGATCAGAAATGTCTGCTGATTTACCTTGATGAGGACCAGCCTTAGACATGTAGGCAATCAGTCGCTCCTCACACGGGCAAAATAAGCAGCCTGGGGATCGCTGTCTTTTGTTGAGCACCCCAATTTGGCCTTGATTTTCCTTGGGTAGCAATTTCTAGTCACAACTCTAAACGTGGAACTTGGACTCTCTCAGATCTTTTCCTAGGCTCTGATGCTGGCCAGGTAGCCCTGGTGTTAGTAAGTCTGGAGTGAACAATTAGCAAATCCACACTTTGATCTATAGCGAAGGGCAGGGGCTGCCTTTTCGTTCTACAAGTGCTTGTGCAGAACTATCTTTTCTATTATCACAATCTCAGAGCCTCTGAGAACCTTTGTATTTAAATATTCTCTTTCAGCCATTCATTTAAAATCATGAGCTCCCCCTCACGGTACCTTACAATTCTAGTTCCCCCCCACCCCGCCGTCAGTCAATTCTGACTCATAGCGACCCTATAGGACAGAGTAGAACTGCCCCATAGAGTTTCCAAGGAGCACCTGGTGGATTCGAACTGCTAACCTCTTGGTTAGCAGCCATAACACTTAACCACTACGCCACCAGGGTTTCCGATTCCAATTCCAATTCCAGAGGACAGAAATTTCTATTAATAAAAGCAATCACTAGTCAACATGCTTCTTCTGCCTATGGCCAAAAAACCACCAGGAAAACAATTTCCTAGAAGGATGGGACCCGGATGTGTACTTACTAGTGATATCCTGGACCTGATAGTAAAACAAGAGTGTTCTAACATCACTGAGATGTGAGACTTCTAGTCAACACGTGGGTCTTATTCACTGTTTGGACAAGTGCTCTGGGCGATAAACCATTTCTGCCTGCTTAGTTACTCTAGCTACTCTGTCCTGAAAAGATCACCCAGCACCTTTTTTTCTCTACTTTTATTTTTGCGTGAAGATTCCCACTACGTATCTCCCAATGTTATCCCAGAAAGATTCCAATTTCATACAAATGCACAAATGTATAATTAAAAAGCCATTTAAGTGGAAGATAATTCTTAATATAAAAAATGTTCCAGAATGACAAATGGCATTCCAGTTATACATTTCTGGTAGGTAAAAATGACATAAGGATTGCAGGCAAAAGAATTAGGTTTTGAACGTCCACAGATTTCTAAAACTAACCTGTGCCTTCCTATTTGTTTAAAACCTCTAGCAGTTGGGAGAAAATAAAAATACACGCTGAACTTTGACTATAAAGGCGGATGAAATTTTCTTCCTCAATTGAGATAGGACTGTTGAAGTTGCTGAGAAACTACGCGGCCTTTCTGTGAAGAGGGGCCAGGAGCCAACCTCAGGGAGCGCAGCAGGGACAGGAGCTATGACCACCAGGTGTTCTTCTTTTGTCCACCTCAGCTCTCCTTTCTCCCACTTTCCCAGTTCTCTCCACTAACTAGACAAAGCATGGGGCTTAAATACATGTAAGATCGCATGTGTGTGTGCGCACGCACACACATATCTGTTATACCAAACCAAAGACACCAAATCCATTGCCATGGAGTCCAACTCATAGCGACTCTATAGGACGGAATAGATAGAACTGCCCATAAGGTTTCCAAGGCTGTAAATCTTGAAGGCAGCGGAATGCCACATCTGTCTCCTGCAGAATGGCTGGCAGGTTCAAACCACCAACCTTTCAGCTAGCAGCCGAACGCTTAAACACTGTGCCACCAGTGCTCCTTATGTGTTATACAGTACTATATTTTACATTTGTATTTTCAAAGTGTGGGAGGAATGTGTTCTGTAACTTTAAAAAGAGCCTAAACTGAAGGTTAAGCAATCTTGAATAAGGAAATTATTCCCCTGACTCTGGACTATGGAAACAGAATGCTGCACAGGAGTTATATAATCTTTTTGGAAGCAGAATGGCCTGAATCCATCAAACACATTAGGATAAGACAAGAAGTACCATGCTTTAAGAAGTCAGGCTGAACCTAAAAGAACCATAACCAAGTATAAAATTTTCAACAAAAGATATACATAGCTCAAGGCCAAACTACCATTTCCATAACTTCTACTACATATGTGATGGATGAAGTTTGTTGGCTGGTGTGTGGATTTTTTTTGGCTTATTGCGTATTTTAGATAAAATCACAATGTGAAGGTTTGCAACCTAATAGCACAGTTCTTCCTTCCCTCAGATGGAACTGTTGACAGAGCTAATTTCATACACGATTACCCGTACACTCAGAAGGCAGAAGTGGGATGTGGTGTGTCAATCTGCTGCTTGCCTCGCTGTGACAGGGAGAGACACCAGCAGAGTCTGTGCTCAGACAAGCCACAAGATGGCGCAGCACCTCTGAACTTGTTGCCTCGGCAACTGGTAGGAAAAAAATCCATCCAGAAGGTAAGATGTCTGGGACTCCAGAACTCATCTAGTAAATCTGGACAACTGGCAGAAGAATCGGCCATTTCAGAATCTGTGCTATATGTTATTAAGGCCAAGATAGTGTATCAATTTTTTTTTTTTCTGAATCTTATTCCATTATATCAACGTGACCCTATATGACTAAAAAAACAAAAAGCCAAACCCGCTGCCGTTGATTCCAACTCATAGCCCCTACAGGACAGAGTACAACTGCCCCATAGTTTCCAGGGAGCACCTGGTGAATCTGAACTGCCATTGTTTTGGTTAGAAACTGTAGCACTTAACCACTATGCCACCAGGGTTTCACATCACAGTAATGACAGTGAAATGGTAGGATCACACACAAAAAATCTGAGTAAGAATTTATTTCTTAAATTTAAGGGATCAGACCTTATACATGAAAGAATATTTACGGTAACATTTAGAGTTATGTCAACATAAAAATGATAGCTGTGGTTACATTTAGTACATGCAATTCACTGCAAAGGTAAAAATACATATAATACTCTAGACAAGCCTTCTACAGGAAGTTAGGTTAGGTGGGGTAAACAGCAAGTGGACTTGAAAGTACTGCATTTACCAGTACAGGGGACACAGCCAGGGTAGAAAAGGAGACACACCTAACGCTAATCACTGCATTGCAGTCCTAGTGAGTTTCACATTTATTTTAGAGAATATTATTCAATATACATATACATTAAAACTAAAGGATTTTCAAATATCCACCTTTAAAGCAACACTTTGTTTCTGACACATCACATTTTCATATTCATGTAACAGCATTTGAAACAGGTAGTTATCACTCAGACCAAACTTTGGTTCAAGGGATAAAAGATCTGGAACATGTATGACCATCAGCCTCAAATGCATTTTCACTGTATCTACCAACTTTAATGAAGAACTAGGAAATAAATTAGCCAGTCGAAGGAACTACTGACTCAAAAAGTCCTTAAAATTTTAGGAAAAAATAACAATAGCTCATGCTGAGCTGTCTTTTTTTTTTTTTTTTTGATCCAATGTATACTAGAACATCATGCTAATACACAGACGGCACATATGATTAAAAAAAAAAATAGATTAACCCAAAAGGTATTACATTTGGCTTTGGAATTTTTTTTTTTTTTTCAATTTTTTACTTACATCTCAATAGAATAATAAGAATTAAAACCGTTTCCAAGGAAGCCCTTATGGGCTTCCATGGGCCATCTTTGTGTTTATAAAGACTGAAAAGGAACTGCTGTAAAGGACCAGTCCAAAAAATTGGCTGTAGGTTTGCTAGTTTATACCTTCTCTGAACTCTATGACAATGCCCAATTTTAGGCTAAATATCTTGCCATTTTATGGCTCCATTATTTCTCTAACTTACATAAAAGTGCAAAAAACTTTAAACTTACCTGGGCAATACAATCTAATGCTCCATACAACAGAAAGATAACCCCAAAATATTTCTGAACAATTCACTTGAAGTTTTATGTAGCTTATTAATTTGACATTTTACCAACAAAATAAACCTTTACTAAAACAGAGGTTTCTCAAGTGGTAATCATTTTTTAGATTAAAAATATATTATCATTGCAATTTAGTTTAAGCATGGTTTAGAAATTTGCTCCTAAGAACCAGCTGAGCAAAATCACACAAGAGTGATATGAAATATAAAAGAATGGCGGGAGAGCTCTCCCGCTTGACTTACTTAGTCAATATAGGCCAGTGAACGGAAGATTTTAGGGAATTCTACTATACAATTATTCTATTCTACATTGATGTCATAATTTTAACTAGTTAACTATATGGGTCAAAAAAATCTCTTAAAATTATATTTACCTGATTTCTATTTCTAAAGTGATTTAGGATGTTCTACTTGAAATCTGAGCTTTAATAAAGAAACGTTTTTAAAGTATGCTTCAGCGTCACTAATCCTTAACCTCGCAGGAAAAGCTATAGTTGCTGGAAGACTTCATGTGGTAAGACCTCTTATCAAGAAAGAAGGGCAAATTTAAAACAATTAGGTAGAGAATACATGGGAACAAAGAGCTTATAAATGATTTTGTTTTCCCCCTGCCTCTACTCAAATATTTGGTGTGATTTATGTGTTAGAAAAAAGATTAAAAGTTTAGATATGAATGAGTATAAAGTCTGCAGTTTTATAGTTTTTCAAGAGTTTTCAGCATATGTCTTTCTAAGGGATGAGGCTGGCCTACCAAAATTCCAGTAACTAATTGTCAAATTACAATAGCCACACATGGAAGACACATCCACTGGGTTATCTTCCCCCAATCCTACAGGGGGACAGGGATAGCACAAGCAGTGAATGAGCTTTATCCACATATCCAGAAAGAGGCTGTTTTCTTATATGCTAGTTTACTTCAAACAAAGATAAAATGTGGGGATAGTAAAGATTTAAAGAGTAATAAATCCACTAACTTTTACGTAGACTAGTTTTCATACAAATAAACTAGATTTGTTCCTCTGCATACCTAAAATACAATCTGCATGCATCAAAACATGGATTATTGTAAGACGTGCTCCAGGAAAATAATTCTGTATTTAAATCAAGTTTCGTGATTGCTTTTCTCTATAGGGCAAAGATGTGTATTACATATTAGTGCTCAAATATATACATTCACTTCCTGAACGAATGACTCTGCACAGTAACCGTGTATCCACTTAAAGGTCTAAAGTGCTCTTGTGGCTGGGGGGCAATCATTCACTGCACCATGTTCTATAAGGTTCCACATACAAATCTGCTTACAAGATGTTCTTTCTTAAACAACCCTTCATTTTCATTCTCTTAGATCACCAGTTCACATAACTGCCCCCATCCCAAAATGTACATGTTCACACTACAATGTTCTTCGTAATACTGCTGTTTGTTATGAGGAAGGTTATAACTAAGAACATGATGACAGTAACATGGCTACTTATTTTGGAGAATAAAAAATGTAATAGATTAAAATTTCCTGATGACATATAGCAAGATCGATCTAGTCCTGTCCTGGACCAGCCTTTGATGACTGCCTTAGATGATGGTAATGTCATTACCTTGTAGTGTGAGTTTGGGTCTCTGTCCCTCCTGGGACTCTCTGTGCCTAATTTTCCTCATCTGCTTCTAATTCTGTCACTCTTCCAATCTCATGTTGGTTTTGACAAAAGGAAGAAACGGGATATATTCAAATAAAGCATCTGCGGTATTTGGGAGATTGTATATGTGAAAGAACTCTGAAACTGTTAAGAAACAAAACCTGTTGCTGTCAATTCCAACTCAGCAACCCTACAGGACAGAGCAGAACTGTTCCATACGGTTTCCAAAGAACGCCTGGTGGGTTCGAACTGCCAACCTTTTGGTTAGCAGCTGTAGCAGCTCTTAGCCACTATGCCACCAGGGTTTCCTGAAAGTGTTAAGCATTATATAAATGCAAGAATAAAAAAGGATAAAATAGGAAGTCTATTGTGAACAATATACTGTGAGAATAAAAAACAGAATTACATTCCAACAGTAAATACTTACCAATTTTTCTTAGTCTTTTATTCTTCAATACCCTCTACAAAATATTTTAAGTCTGCCTGGCTTAAATATGATAGAAAAACAACACCTATTTCCTCCAAACTCATTTGATAGCAGTAGTCTAGAATTAAACTACTGATGGTTAATGGCCACTATCTTTAGCTCCTGCCATGTCAAATGTGGTGGACAAAGGATGGCCTGAATGCGAAAGTGGGTTTAGCGCTAAACTCTGGAGGACTGGCTCACTTCTCCCCTGAAAAACAATATTAGAAGGAAGAGATTTAAAATATTCCTAAATCATAGCATAGAACTAAGTCCCACTCTACCTCAAAACTGTAGATATTAAAATATTATCTCTTCATTAAGTGCTTCTATAATATGGATATTTGCTAACCGTGATATTTACATTTCTGGGGCGGTGTTTCATTTGTTTGTTTTCGTGAGCAGCGCCCAAGGCCTCTAATTTAGTTTGCTTCAATCACCTACCAGAGATTTTTCAATCTTGTCCTACTTAAAAATAAAAAGTACATTAAATTAAAACACATTTTAAGCTGAAGATATATGGTATAAAGTGCTTTTTCAACCAAATTCTCTGAAGTGTTAAGAGGAAGGGTCAATAATTTTGTATATATACATGTATAGAAGTATGTTAAAATTTAAGCCTTTACAAGTGGCAAAGATTTTTGAAATGTTTAAGATAGTTTGTGGCATTCATTCCTAGCTCTACCTGGGCACTCTGCAGAGTTTGTGAAAATGGGTTATCAAAGACATGGCCAACAGCAATTTTGGAAAAGTTTAGTGAAACTAGTGACTATGTAATATTAAAAAAAAGAATATTTTTATCTGCCAAGTTAAAGCTCTAGAATTCCCTTTTTTTTTCTTTTTTTTGCTCAGACTACAAAAGCTAGGCTCATACCATATGGATCTCTTTTTAAATTATGTTATCAGCTGAAGTAGAGGTTTCTAGACTTTGCTCCTCTAATTTTTTATATTCACTCTCCCTAAGTAATTTTATTTGATGATTATGTTTATCAAAATGTGTATGGTTCTGATTATTAAGTATTATGCTGCTTAGTATTTAAATAGCCTCTGTTTTCTAGGTAGCAAAACAAAAATGAGAAGTTTTACTTTACGAATTCCTGGCAAGCTTTCTGTTTTTCTTCAGTGCAAACATCCTGAAACAGCACAAAGTCATTCAGCTATTCAGAGGATGAAGTCAGTTTATGTAGTGCTTAAAGTAATCCTAGTTATTCTGGAATGGCAACAGCCCATGTGAGAGTACAGTGTATTTTTGTCCTTAAGGGCAAACGATCATCTTCAGTGAGTGAAGATTATTTTTATCTGAAATGACAGATAAAGTATTTTTAGCTTGTCTTACTGCTGATGTTGGAACAGGAACTAGTCTTTTATTGAGGCACGTAACCACCTTGTCTTACAGTCTGTGGTAAGTAACTTTTAGGCATTCCTTCATCAATCGCAGTCTCCATCCCAACTGTTTCAAATCTCTCTACTTCTCCCTCAGTACCAGGACCAAAATCATCTGCTGTAGAAATTTCTTGAAACATTTTCATTTGCCCAGATCCATAGGACTGTGAAATATGATCTGAAATCTGCTGCTGTTTAAGTCTGACAAAACCTTCCTCACTGACTGATGAAACATGCTTTGGCCTTTCAAAATGCGAAATATCTTGACTGGTTTCAGGTTGACTGCAGTTTTGTTTGAAATACTGTTGCCTGGGCAGTATGCCGTCACCACTGTCTACATTATCTACTAACTGTAGGTCTTCCGGCCGCTCCTCTGAATCTAACAAGGGCTGGGTGGACTCAGATCTTGAGAAGACTTGAACCGATGGAACCTGGTGTCTGTAGCCGCTGTGTACCACAGTAGAATACTGGACAGTGCTAGAAGTGTTTTGTCCAGATTCATTTTCATCACTGCTAGAAATGCTTGGCCTAGAAGATGACATGCACGAAGACCCTCCAATACCACTGCTGTGTCCTTCAGTACTACTTTTTTCCTTCTTAAATAGGTCCGTTGATTTCAGATCTTCTGGAAGAGGCTTTTTGTCATTTACTTCTATTTCCACAACACTTACATCAGTGAAATTGCCATCTGAATACATTTGATCTTTTGAATTAAAATTGTGCTAAGGAAGAGAGAAAATGGATTATTACCTATAGTATATCTTCATGCCACTTTAGAAATACTTTTGACAGAGATATATATACATGGCAAATATTAGTTAAAGCCACAGAGCTAATGCATCTCTGAAACTTCTAAGTAACTTTCAATGGTACAGAGATAACCTACTTATGTCACTAGATCACTGTCGCCTACTCAAACTGTAGACATTGTGAAATCAATCTAACGAGTATGAATCAGGCTATATTTCTTCAGAACTTCCAAATAATATTTTGATAAACCAATGTCTACAAAACAGTTTTCATACACAGAAAATTATTAAACAGTTTAGTATTAACTGGACAGAAAATACATAAAATACATTAAGAAAAAAATCAAACTTGAATGACTGGGGTTTTGTAGCAATATAAAAGTACACATTTTAATCTGTTAATGCAAGTCGATGATCATTTTGTCATCATTTTTCCTTTAACATATATTTTAAGTTCAAAGAATTTAGTGTAGGTTTCCTGCAATCATTTCATATCGGTATTAAAATGGTAGACTATTAAACTTGGTTTTAAAATTCAATCCAAAATGCTTCCTTATTAGCACAAAGTAGTTTTAGCACTTAAAAGTTCTCAATTTTCAAGATCAACCAAATATTTTTAATGTTTACTGAATAGAATTAGGAATATCAGAACAGATATGCTATGATGACAATAGACCCCTAGAATGTATAGGCATTCTTTTAAATTTTGATTGAAATTCTCATTTGCATACTATTATTCTGTTTTCATTTACTTTTCAATTAAGACCGACAATCTTTTGGTTGAACTATATACACACAATCTAATACACCTGCATATTATAAATAACTCAGAAGCGTTTTATCTTACCCTTGGAGGTGTGTGAGGTGACCACTGGGCAATATGACTCTTTGAAGGATCTGGAACATTAGGCCAGATATGTTTTTTAATCCTGGAGAGAAAAGAAATATGGCATGTGTAGAACCACATGTAATAAACGATGCAGAGTCTGTTTCTAAACACGTTCACCTAAGAATCTTAAGAACCACACCAATTATTCAAATAAACAAAAATACCTATTCTATTCCCAAAAACCAAAACTCTTGCCATCAAGTCAATTCTGATTCACTGCGACCCTGTAGGACAGAGTAGAACTGCCCCATAGGGTTTCCAAGGAGCACCTGGTGGATTTGAATTGCTGACCCTTTGATTACAGCCAAAGCTCTTAACCACTATGTCACCAGGGTTTCCATTCTACCCCTAAAGCAAACAAAAAATTATTTTTCTTGTATCCAATAGAAAATACTGTTATAAATGCGTAAGGATCTTAATCCATTCATAAAGAAAAAAAATGTTAGCAAGGCTAAAGCTAATAATCAGTATTCAATTAAAAAAAAAATCTCTGAAATCAAATGCTGTAAGAAAAACCACTGTTAAGAACCATATCCAGACCACAAAATGTGTGGTTACACCCGCTTCCAAAGAAAACAAAAAAAAGTTCTATTTCCAGTAAAAAGAATCCAGATAGCAAAATAAATTTTAACACCAAAACCAAATAAAATGTAATACATTTGATTTTTTACAAGGAAAAGAGGCAAACAACAGTAAACATATGCAAATCATTCAGGATCTCCGTATCACCAAAAACTTAAGGTTCTACTCTGTCACGGGGTGAGCCGAAATTGACTGGATGACACCCAACAACAACTGCAATGATGGACACATGACATTATGCATTTGTCAACACCCACAGGAGGGTACAACACAAAGAATGAACCCTAATGGAAACTATGGACTTCAGTTAATAATAATGTAGAAATATCAGTTCATCAATTATAATAAATGTACCACACAAATGCAAGATGTTAGTAAGACGAGAAACATTATGCAGGGGGAGGGTTATGGGAACTCTCTGGTACTCTGCACAATTTTTCTGTAAGCCTAAAGCTGTTCCAGAAAACAAAGCGTATTTGAAACAAAAACAAAAATCTTATTTAAGTATGTTTACTTTAGTGTGGTTCCCAGGCCAAAGTTAGAGGTCCTAGGTGTATAGTAAGTGAATCATCTTGAGAATGTTAAGTGCAAATTTAAAGTTAAATAAAAAATAAAAACGAGTAATGAGAAGTGGTGCTTCTGGGAATGACAGAGTAAGTTCCTTGCAGACTGACTCTCCTGCAGAAAACAACTATAAAATCTAGACGTAATAGAGATAAAATGGATGAATTCCTTAAAAGATATAAATCACCAAAACAGAGTAAAGAAGAAAAAGAAAACTTTGCCAGCCCTGTATTTATAAAGAAATTGAATTTTCAATTAAAAATCTTCCCACAAAGAAAACTCCAGGCTGAGATGGCTTTACTTGTGAATTCTAACAAACATTTAAAGAGGAAAATACTACACAAATGTTACACAAACAATTCCAGACAACAGAGGAGGCAACACGTCCCAAATCATTTTATGAGGCCAATATTAACCTGACTCCAAAATCGGAAAAAAACACGACCCAAAAAAGGACAGACTAGTATCACTTATGAACACAGACACAAAAATCATTAACAAAATATGAATAAAAATGAATCGAGCATTATCGCAGGAATGCAAGGATGGTTTAACATCTGAAAAAAAAAAATCAATGAAATTCGCCATATTCATGGAATAAAGGAGAAAAACATACACTTATCTCAACAGATGCCGGAAAAGTATCTGACAAAATTCGACACCCGTTCTTGATAAAAACTCTCCACAAAATAGAAATATAATTTTCTCAAGCTACAGATAATACCAGTATGTAACAGTGAAAGACTGAATGCTTTCTTCCTAAAGAAACATGACAAAGATATCAGCTTTCACCACTTCTATTGAACACGTACCGAAGTCCTAGCCAGTGCAATAAGAAAAGCATAAAAATTTGAACTAAAGGCAAAAAAGAATTAAAAAGTATAAAGATTGGGACAACCGTTTTTACTTGCAGGCAGCATAATCATGTATGTAGAAAGGAACCAAAAAAGGTTACTATCATTAGTAAGCGAATTTAACAAGGTCTCAGGATACAAGATCAATATATTAAAAAGATCAACTGCTTGCTGTATACCAACAGGGAAAATTAGAAAGATTAAAACCCATTCATAATACAGAAAAAAAAAACCAAAACCAAATCGGCTGCTGTCGAGTCGATTCTGACTCATAGTGATGCTACAGGACAAAGCAGAACTGCCCCACAGGGTTTTCAAGCAGTGGCTGGTGGATTTGAACTGCTGACCTTTTGGTTAGCAGCTGAGCTCTTAATCACTGTGCCACCATTTACAGCAGCATTGAAAAATACTTAGGAAAAAGTTAAACAAAAGATGTGCAAGGCCAGTCCACTGAAAAGTACAAAACACTGTAAAGGGAAATTAAAGAAATCTAGATAAGATAAAATCCAAAACTCTGCAGGTTTTCTTTTTTAAGGAAATTGAAAAACTGGTATCGAAACTTATATGAAAAGGCAAAGCAACTGTTCAAAATAACTTTGAAAGAGAACACAGCTGGAGGACTTCCACTATTTGTTATCAAAACTTACTATACAGCTACAGTAATCAAGACAGTGCGGAACTGGTGTAAAAACAGATGTATAGATCAATGGAACAGAACTGAGAGTCCAGAAATACAGACTTACATAGACTTTTTTCTTTTAACAAAGATATCAAGGCAATTCAGTGGTGGGGAGGGATATAGTCTTTTCAACAAGTGATGCTGGAACAACTAGATACTTGTAAAAAAAAAATGAACCTTTACTCTCACCATGCAGCATGCACAAAAACTCAAAACGGATCCCAAACACAAGAGCTAAAACAATTAAACCTGTAGGAGAAAATATTTTTGACACTGGGTTAGGCGAAGACGTCTTAAACAGGACACACAATGCAGGAACCACAAGATAAAAAATTGATAAATGAATTTCACCAAAATTAAACATTTTTGTTTTTCTAAAGTCACAGACTGGGAGAAAAGATACAGACTGGAAGAAAAATATAAAAAATGACAAAAAGATACGGACTGGGAGAAAAATATAAAAAATGACAAACATTTTGTAATCACAACATATACATAAAAATGCTTACAGCTCAATATTAACAAGACAAACAACCCAATTTAAAAATAGGCAAAAGATTTCAGCAGGCACTTCACAAAAGAAGATATATAAATAGCACATGAAAAGCTGTGCTTAACTGTGCTCATGAGGAACCTTTACATAGGTCAAGAGGCAGTCATGTGAACAGAACAAGGGGATACTGCGTAGTTTAAAGTCAGGAAAGGTGTGCGTCAGGGTTGTATCCTTTCACCGCACCTATTTGATCTATATGCTCAGCAAATAATTTGAGAAACTGGACTATATGAAGAAGAACCCGGCATCAGGACTGGAGGAAAACTTATTAACAACCTGCGATATGTAGATGACACAATTTTGCTTGCTACAAGTGAAGAGGACTTGAAGCACTTACTGATGAAGATCAAACACCACAGCCTTCAGTATGGATTACACCTCAACATAAAGAAAACAAAAATCCTCACAACTGGACCAATGAGCAACATCAAGATAAACGGATAAAAGACTGAAGTTGTCAAGCATTTCATTTTACTTGGATCCACAATCAACACTCATAGAAGCAGCACTCAAGAAATCAAAAGAGATACTGCATTGAGCAAATCTGCTGCACAAGACCTCTTAAAAGTGTTGAAAAGCAAAGATGTCACCTTGAAGACTAAGGGGCGCCTGACCAAGCCATGGTGTTTTCAATCGCCTCAGATGCATGTGAAGGCTAAATGATGAATAAGGAAGACTGAAGAATCGAATGCCTCTGAATTGTGGTGCTAAAGGAGAATACTGATTATACCATGGACTGCCAAAAGAACGAACAAATCTGTCTCGGAAGAAGTACGACCAGAATGTTCCTCAGAAGAAAGAATGGCAAGACTACATCTCACATACTTTGGCCATCTTATCAGGAGGGACCAGTCCCTGGAGAAGGACATCATGCTTGGTAAATTAAGAAGAAGACCCTCAACAAGATGGATTGACACAGTGGCTGCAACAATGAACTTAAGCATAATGACTCTGAGGATGGCACAGGACGGGGCAGTGTTTTGTTCTGTTGTACACAGGGTGGCTATGAGTCAGAATCAACTCGAAGGTACCTAACAACAACAACATGTGAAAAGATCCCATCACTAGTCTTCAGGGAAATGGAAATTAAAACCACAATGAGATAGCAGTACACATCTACTACACATCTACTAAAAAGTGGACATATGGAATTCTCATACATTGCTGGTGGGAATGTAAAATCACCCAACCATTTTGAATAACAGTACAGCAGTATCTTACAAAGATAAACATACACTTAATAGCTAGGAGGAGAAATCTCACTACTAGGTGTTTATGCAAGATAAATGAAAACATACGATCAAACCAAGATTGGTATGTTAATGTTCATAGCAGCATTATTCATAAAAACCACAATTTAGAGACAAGCTAAACTTCTATCAACAGATAAACAAATTTTGATATATCTGTACTGTGAAATACTATTCAGCAATAAAAAGGGGACAATATTAGTAATGCAAGAATATGAATGTTCAAAAATGTTATGCTAAGTGAAAGATATTTAGTTCCAATTACATGAAATTATAAGAAAAGAAAAACTACAGTTACAGTAGGCAGATCAGTGATTGCCTGGAGCAATTGACTGTAGTAGTACACATCTGTATACAACTGTCAAAATTCAGGAAATTACACACTTACAATGGATGAATTTTATTATATGTAAACTATACCTCAATAAAGCTGAAAAAATACAAATACATGAATAAGACTACTTACAGGTCTCGCTTATTAAAGCAGAATAACACTCCCAAAAGAGTTGTCAATAGGAATCCTAAGCAAACAGGCACAACTATGGCTTCAATTTCTCCTTGGGCTAAAAAAGAGAAAGTGGTGAGATGGGAAATAACTGTTGACACATATGCTAAAGAGAAATAATACAACTTTCCTGCCAGATTCCTATTAAAAAAAAAAAAAAAAACCCAATGGCCAGATTCCTATAGAAAAGATAAAATGCCATCTTTTCTCTCCACTCCCCTCTCTTCTTGGTAAATCTCATCTTAGCCATTTATGCCTTACACAGTCCCTACCCACGTAAATAAATAAAAAAAAAATTTACCCACATAGTAAGCATAAAATAAATGTTGGTTGGGAGAATAAAATTAGTTCCGCTTACTGGAGAGATAACCTACCTGGTAATTTAGAGCTTCCAAACCTAACCGTCTATGATCTATGATGTGCACTCAGTGGGATCTTAGCAAAAACTTATCTTTCAGTTCTAACACTCACTGACTGACAAACTGTATCAGAACAAATGAGTACTGGGCAGAAATTGGAAAAGCTGTGAAACAATCTTTTTTTATTTTATTTTATTTATTTTGTTGTTATTGAGAAAATACACAGCAAAACACACACCAACAGTTTCTACCTTTATAATTTAGTGACACTGTTTACATTCCTCACCCTCCTTTTCTGAGCAGTTTCTCCCCCATTAACATAAACTCACTGCCCCCTAAGCTTCCTATCTTATCTTTCGAGTTGCTGTTGTCAGTTTCATCCCATATAGATAGCTCTTAAAAGAGCACAATGCTCAAGGCAGGCATTCTTTACTAGTTAAGCTAAACTACTGTTTGGTTTTAAGAAGACTTCAGGGATATTTTTGATTTAAGGTTTAAAAATGATTATCTCAGGGCAATAGTTTCAGGGGTTCATCCAGTCTCCGTGGCACCACAAAGTCTGGAGTCCATGAAAATCTGAAACTCTGTTCGGCATTTTGATCAGGATTCTGCTATAGAATCTTTGGTCAAAATGTTCAGTAATGGCAGCCAGGCACCATCCAGTTCTGGTCTCAGGGCAAAGGAGGCAGTAGTTCCAGGAGGCAGTTAGCCACACATTCTACATCCTCCCTCTATTCCTGACTCTCCTTCTTCTTCTGTTGCTCCAGGCGAATAGAGACCAATTGCCTAGTGTGGTTAAATTAAAAAAAAAAAAAAGGAAAGAAGGAAAAAAGATCAAATTTCATTATTCCTTACCAAACTTTGGAGTAGTAAAAGTGAAATCGGGTCCATACATTCCACCTTCATCTGTGTATGCTGCCATTCGTACCATGTACAACGTGTCACTCGTCAAAGAGGACAGCGTGTATTCTGTGTGGGAAGAATTCACATTCACGGCTGGAAGAAATGAAGTAAGTGGGCTTTATTCAACCACTCAACGTTCTGCTTCACCTGGACTACGTTTGGTATTATACAAGAATTAAAAATGAATTAAAATATTTTACCAAAAAACAACTTTCATAGCCCTAAAACAATGTTCTTCTAAGCATAAAACAATATTTCTTTAATAGGATCATGAAAGCAACAGTAAGGCATATTCTCAGGTGACTCTCTTCCGAGGATAATATGGTACACTAAGAAGCATAACATAAAAAGGTGAGATTTAAACCGGTATTTAAAAGTTAGAAAAAAAATCTGATTCTTAATAACTGATAATGGCTTTATTACCGGTTTCATTTCCAAGTGCAGTTTTATAAAGTATAGTATAATTTCTGATAAATCCATTTTGAACATCAACAGGGAGTTGGTCCCATTCTAAGACAGCTTCATTTTTCCCCACTTTTTTTGTCCGAACGGTAGGTCCTTTTGACGGTGCTGTAACAGAATAAATGTTATTTGCTAACAGAAAACCATCAGAATTCAGTAAATCATTAGATTCACATAAAATTTCCTCATCATAAAATTACTGAACATAACGAAACATACCCTTATGTAAAACTGATAAAATGTCTTTGTTAATACAAAACTCTTAATGTTTTTCAAAGAAAGTGAGTTTGGACTTACCAGCCTGTTTAAGGTATGCCCTTATGGATTCAGGGCTTCCTGGCCCGTCATCATACACTGGAGTAACTGTTATCAAATAGCATTTGCTCTCCATTAGGTTCCCTAAAGTAAGAATAGTAGTCTAAGCATTTTTTTCTACAATGAAAAAGTCATATTCATTCCATTACTGATTTTCATAGTTTCATGACCATTTATCTTTCTTTTAAAACATTAAAAAAAGCATTACCTTTTTTGTACTGGATTCCAACTCAACAGAGTAAAACTGTTTTTAATAAACTATAAATAAAACAGGTTACTTTTATTACCAGTACAGTGGATAAAAGAAAAATATTTGTATATAGTTAATACAAGTAATTACTGCAACTATAGTCAGGGTTTACATTTACCAGGTTATACAACACTGATCTCAAATTATCCTGGGCCTTATAATTTGACGATCCTAATTATCTGAGAATTGCTTAATAAACAAGTTCCACTAATAAGACCTAGGAAAAGCATGAACGGTCCTGATTTGTGACTGGGAAAAAAATATTAGTGCTGTTTCCCATAGAAAGGGGGGAGGGTAGCACTAGAAAACTACCACTTGTCTGTCAGTTGGTTGTACTGTGGTGGCTTATGTGTTGCTGTGACACTGGAAGCTATGCGATGGGTATTTCAATACCAGCAGGGTCACCAATGGTCAGAGCAATTGTGAGGATGGCACAGAACTGGGCAGCATTTCACTCTGTTGTACACAGGACTGCTACGAACCAGAGATGACTCAACAGCACCTAACAACAACCACCCCCTAGAAAGTAACACATTAAAAAAAAAATTATCAAAATATAATTCCTCCAAATTAATCTATCTTTTTCATATGCAACAGCAAAATATTCTTTCTTTTTATACATTTTATTTGTCTACATCAGAAAGGAGCCCTGGTGGTGCAGTGGTTAAAGCATTCAGCTGCAAACCAAAAGGTCGGTGGTTCGAACCCATCAGCCATTCTTCGGGAGAAAGATGTCGCAGTCTGCTCCCTTAAAGATTTACAGCCTTGGAAACCCTACGGGGCAGTTCCACTCTGTCCTACAGGGTCGGAATTGATTTAATGCAGTGGGTTTGGTCTACATCAGAAAATAAGGTGAAAACAGACATTATGCTAATGTTTTAATGTCTACATAGTAAAGCCTGTGAGAACTGGAACTCTGCAGAACTGCCTTGTTGTTCCTGGTCTCGCATGTTTTTTCCTTTGATAGGGTGCAGTTGTACCATTTTTCTATCACTTATTTTAACGGG
The DNA here is from genome assembly GCF_030014295.1 of Loxodonta africana. Lineage (NCBI taxonomy): Eukaryota > Metazoa > Chordata > Mammalia > Proboscidea > Elephantidae > Loxodonta > Loxodonta africana. Next base: position 59,517,394 of record NC_087343.1, read on the forward strand.
AAATATTTGCGTTTTCCTTCTCTGACAGGTTTCTGTCTTCCACAGGTTCCAGTTTTCACAGGTTTTACTGTACCTTCAACAAAAACTCATTCCCTTAGCCATTATTCATGAAGTTATATGTGCCTTTGCATTCTTAAACAGAGTAATTTTACCATCCCTTGATTATTTATGATCATCAAGAAGATAAGAAATTTTTATATTCTGTAATAATGACACTATCAGGGCTACTGAAGTATCTGGGGCCACCTGCTCCAACCCTAAAGGCTCCAGAACCTATGCTACGCTTTTTTAAGAAAGTTAGCTTTGCCAAGCATTTAATTTCGTAAGGTTGTGAAACTAGACAACCAAGCTCATTAGAATTGCATATCAAATAATAGGCTAATAAAGGCCACACAGTTTCTTTTACAAATAAAGCTCATAAACTTTATGGCAGGTATCTCTCTCCTTAGAGGTTTTTTCTGATTAATCATATTACTCACAGCTGAATTCTAATGATTATTTCTTTTACTAATAAAAAAGCACATACAAGTTGTTTCTGTTTTCTCTTTAAAGTTGCTGTATCATTTTAAAGCCACTTATGAAGTGGCTTTAAAATGATATAAACACAGACATAAACACAGAGCGATCCATCTGGAGGCTCTGTAACATCCACTGGAGTCCTGGTGGTGTGTGGTTAAGAGCCTGGCTACTAACCAAAAGGTCGGTGTTTGAACCTACCAGCCACTCCTTGGAAACCTATGGGGCAGTTCTACTCTGTCCTATAGGGTTGTTATGAGTTGGGATCAACATCATTCTGTCCTAGAACTTTAACTTAAAAGACTTAAGGAAATCTGAGCTCTAGTTCTGCTTCCCCTACTCAACACCTGTAAGAAGTTAAATAAGTCATCCAGGGACTCTAGGAAACTATTTCCTAACCTGAAGAATGAGGAAGCTAAATCAGATACAGAGAAGACATAAACTAGTTAGTGACAGAGGCTGGATGATCTTTTATTTCTATATTACTTTACAGTTTATGAGCATTCCTTTGAAGATCAAAACAAAATTAAGGTATAAAGGAAGATGATATTAGCCCCATTTTATCCATGAAGAGACCCTGCAGTTCAGAGAGGTTAAGTGTGACTTGCTGAGAGTCACACATCTAGTAACTAGAGGTGCTATGATAAATTGGAAGTGTTTTCAATGGACCACAATGTCTACAAACCAGAAAAGGATATGTAAGAGAGAAATCTCCCTAAACAGTTAGAAAAATGATATCAACTTAATGCTTTCAGCTGGGTTTACCTCTTAAATAGGTGAGATGTATGGTACCGTCTTCTTGTTGCCAGTCTGGGATACAGGGCGATTTATCTGATAACACACACCACTCAAGTATATATTTATTTACAGACTCATTAGAAGCAGTCCATTCTACCCAAAGCTTATTATCTTTGGGGAATGCTTTAAGATTCGTTACAGGGTGAGCAGCTTTAAAAAAAAAATTGACAAATGGTAAAAAAAATTTTTAATTTGAAATTTTGACATTTTATAGTCATTTCCATAACCATGTGACTGATCCTGCTACCACAACTTTTATAGCATATAATATTAACATTTCCATGACCGAAAATACTTTATTATAATTTCCATATAAGGGAATTCATTTATTTCAACTATTTATTCTTGTTCTCTCAAAATTCTTCAACTGTTTTGTACATGTAAGTCTGTAACTGCAAACTTTTTGTCTTTGAAAGCTAAACAATATATTTAAATCATGTGAATATAAACTTATCAGAACTTTAAGTATTTTTTAAAATCCAGGTAAGTAATCAGAAAAGTGCTAAAAGGAATTAAGCATCTTACTGCAAGATTTAAGTGAGCCACATAGTGATGAAACGGGTCATTGGGCTGCCGACTGACTTCTGAAACTATAATTCTCTCTGATGCTGAGGGACAGTCTTAGGCTACTCTTCTTTTTTCACTGGAGCCCTGCCCACTCCTAACCACCCTCTTTGGCACTAAGCCAGGCTCTCTCACAGGCACAAACCTTGGAAGTCACAGGCAGGGATGGTTAAAACGGACGCATCTGATCTGCCAACCAGATTTCTTGCTGTCAGAGTTGCTATATAGCGATCATTTGTGAGGTTTACTGTCAGTTTTGTGTCATTAACTCTGTAATTTTGAAAGTGAGATTTCCATCTTGTAAGAGTCACTTCATAATCCAAGATTTTCCCATTGGCTTCAAAAGGAGGCAACGTCTGTAATAAAATAGCTTATTTAAAAAAATTATTTCATAAATCGTGAATAAAGCTAACTAGTTTTTCTTTGTTTTCACTAAGAATTGTCACCAATTGTGTCAAACCTCTAGGTATTTAATTGGAAGGGACAGGCAACCTCTTTGTGGACTTGGTACTACAGTAAACACACTACATACTGATCAGCTGAAAGAGAAGAAGGGACATCGTTCTGTTAGCTCTTAGTTCTTATTTGTTATATGCAGTTCTGTACTGTGGCTGTGTGGACCTCAATTATTTTATCTTTTTATTAAGCATTTCTCTCTACCTTCTTAGTATGATCTACTTATAGCACATTTATGAAATATGTGACAATTTTATATTTTCTAGTTATCAGCATACATTTTGTTGCTCTTTATGTTCAAAAGACTGATTACCCAAAACTTCTTTTCTATGAGGTGCCCTGGAAAATTCAATAAAGTACTAAAACATACTTTTTATACAACTTATACTCTTCTAAAACTGTGCTGAGATCCCTATGAGGTGTTATAGTTTGATATCTGATTTCTATGCAGTATATATAAAAGCTTGTTTCTATTTAATTAATAAACATAGTTAACAAGAACTTTGCTGATATTAAAATGAATAAAAATTTAAGCTTTGGGAGAAAAAAAAGACTCTACTCATATCATATAAAAAAGTATTATAAGAGCTAAAAGAATTTAAACATGTCATTTTTTCTTTACCTTCCATATGAGTTTTACAGGTCTATAGCCATGAGTATGGGATGGCTCTATCTTATACCAGAAACTTGGTTCCTTAGATGGTTCTAAAAATAAAAAAAGACAAAAGCTTTTTAAAATAAAAAAATTTTAACAGTAAAAAAAAAATCCTGGAAGTTGTTTTCCTACTATTCTTGTCTTTTACCAGTATTTTCCTTTTCCCATCCCAGCATGTTATGCCTGGGTCTTCTTTCAGTCAGGGTAATAGTTTGATGATTTACATTGTACTAGAACACTTTCCTAACCTCAAAATTGTAAGCATACAAATATATCCTAAGCAATAACCACAACATGCATCATTATTTCCTTGCACTAAAAAATCAAATTGACAAATCATTTAAATAAACGCTGAAAGCTCCCAAATGTATATAAGATCTAAGAATATAAAACAAATCAAGATAAACAGAGTAAATGTGTAAGTTTATTGATTTATAATGGGATGCTTCAGGACAAAAAACCAAACCCACTGCAGTTGAGTCGATTCTGATCAATGACCCTACAGAACAGAGTAGAAGTGTCCCACAGGGTTTCCAAGGCTGTAAGTCTTTATGGCGGCAGAATGCCACATCTTTCTCCCACGGAGTGGCTGGTGGGTTGGAACTGCCGACCTTTCAGTTAGAACCAAGGGATAATAGGATATAGTTAACACTAACTCACAGAACTACAGAATTGAAGATTGTTAGAATGTCCAATGTGTTGTTACATATATATTTACCACAATTAAAACAAACTCACAGGATTGTTGTGATAATCACCAACCACGTGAAAAAGCACTTTTAAAATATAGTATCAAGTACTAGTAAATGGGCTTTTAAAATTCCTGTAGTATCAACTGAGTTTTCAAAATTTTTATAAATATCATCACAAGATATGGTACTTAACAGAAGAAAAAAGGATCTGAATGAAACTTAAGCAGTGCTGTGCTGATCATGAAAAGGCAATTATAGATGAGAAAACAGAGGAAGGAGGAAAGACAGGCAGACCAGGAAGGCTGGTACAGGAGGTTCAAAGAAATACAAAGTGCCATAAAATAAAGAACTAAGTGCAGTGCTCAAAAGACCATAACGTTATAAAGGAAACTTTATGGGCCAGAAATATTCCCTAACATATGTCCTAACATAGCAGAGAACCTAGAGGCTTCATTCACTAAGTTGAAGAAATGCCTAGTCCAGTGGTTCATAGCTTTTTGCGCTCCAGAGTTCTCTTTCATTGGAAAAAGATTATGTACTCCTCCCCACAAAAAATGAACAAAGGCACCAAGCACAGTATTTCACCTACATTTAGAATGTTTCCTGAGCTCTCCCAAACTGACCCATATACCTCTAAAGGGCCTAAGCACCCCTATTTAAGAACTCCTGGTCAAGACAAAGGCATCTGGATGAGGAGCCCAGAATGGCAGTAGCAGGATTGCTTTGCTTCCTGGCACTTACAAGAGTGGAAGAAAATTCCTATGGGGGAAGGACACTTTTCTGCCTTTGACATTTTCAATTCATGTAACACTCTAAGTATCTAGCAGAGTTGGAGGTGAAGGGATATGGATGGTAGGGAGGGGTTTCTAAGCCAAAGCTGCTGTCATTCAGACCTAAAGAATTGGAATTGTGATAAAAAAAAGTTCAAAAACAAAAACCTATATGTCATAAAATTATATCTTGAAGGTTACACAAGAAATTAGTAATGTTAGTTGCTTTGGGGAAGGAATATTAAGACTGTGCACTCTTTTGTGCTCTTTGGATCCTACTCTACACGTATTATATTATCTATGGGAAAAAATGAAAATCAACCAACCAACCAGCCCTTTCCTAGGGACTATCAAGTGCTGGTAGGAAAAAACAGGAACAAACAAAAATATATATATATACACCCACCCACCCCTCACTTATCAAGACATGGTTAGGTTCCAAAGACCAGGGTGTCACGTAAAAATGGAGGATAGCCACATCAGATTATCAAATGGAGGATGACTACGTCATTACATAGCTGTCAAATTGCATCATTATATAACTGTCAAATTACATCACTACGTAACTGCCAAACCACTGAGAATCATGGCTCAGCCAAGCTGACACATCACCTTAACTATCACAGCCAGCACTACTTATCTCGTACCTTGGTGTTTGTTACTGCCAGACGTACGTTGTTGTTAAAGAACAAAATAGTTGGGATGGCAGATTTTTTAGCATTGCTGCAAATGCAAAATGTTGGATAACAAGATAGTCAATAAGTGAGGAGTAGGGGTGTGCGTGTGTGTGTGCACGTGTGTGTATACATATAACAAATATCTTTTTTGATAGTGAGGGTCTAAAGTATATTTTGCTACACAATATGATTATGTTTCAAGACATAATTCTCTGGTTAGGGATAATCTGTAAGCCCTTTCCCTTTATAAAATGTTCTAGACTTATCAACCTTTAAGCAATTCAATAGTATTCTGATAATATCTAACATACCATTCCATGATAATTTTCTTGAATTAAGTATCAAATCAATAATGCATGTTAAGTTTTATATCCTGGTGTCCTTAAATGGCACTGGGTTTGGTTTAGTTTTTTTGGTTTAAGTTTGAATAAAATGATCGAAAAATAAGAAGCAATGTGGTGTACTCTAAACTCAATATTACTAAAACCAAACACAACTCACAGCCAGAATTCCAACAATTTATTTTTTCATATACTTAATTTACTTACTAGCTTCATATGTGATCCCACTTGCTTCTTCACTCCAGTCACTCCAGAATCCCTTACCATCGTTCTTCATACAACGAATCCTAAATACATATTCTGTAAAAGGTTTAAGGTCCTGGACGGTGAAGGAAGACCGGGTGGATGATGTATCTTCAGGAGGAATCTGAACCAAAACAAATCAACCAACGACAAAAAAAAAAAGGTACTTGTAATAGGTTTTATATGTTGTACAAGATTTTAGAGATCAATTTAATAAAACAAGACTAATAAATTAATCTCAAACTCTGAAAGAAAGAAGTACAAATCAAAAAGCAGTTAAAAAAAAAAAACAGTGAAGTTACTATGTTTGAGAAGTATGGAAATATCTATCATTCTCCATTTATTTTTTTTTTCTCTCCTTCCTGGGACCTATAATACTCAGGGTCTCAACAGAAAAAAGATGGTACACTGCAATTAATTCAAGGAAGGTTTAGTAAAGGGACTATGGGCAAAATGTAGGGGAACCTCCTTAGAGTACTCTGGGATTTTTAACAACAGGGAACTGTTATCACTCTAAGCCCAAAGGGGTGACGGGAGGTACCAGAACCTGGAAGAAGAGTGTCAGACAGACAAGGTTGCCTTGACAGGAGCAGTGACCTTCATCTGAGACACAGCCAGCTCCAGAGAGGGAGAAGGGGAAACAAATATGCTATCTTACTCCCTTCTATCCCTCCTCTCTCCTGCCAGGCCTCCTCCTCCCATTATCCAAACTCATCTGGAAGCTAGAAGGGATAGAAACCCACTGATGGAATCCATACAGGTCAGTATCCCAAGACAGACAGCAAGGTGGAAAAGGGTAGAATGTAGATCTGGACAGGCAAAAGGAAGATATCCAGCCTAATCTTTCTTTAGTTCTTTTTCCTACTCTGAGATTTCAATATTGGGTACAAATAGGAGTCAGTCTTTTTTGTACCACTGAATTAAGATCCTGTGATAATAAAAAATATTTTGAAGAACCTCAGGTATGTATCCACTCAGTACAACGTGAAATATTAATCCAACTTTGTTTTGGTTACTTTTTCTTACTGTATTCTGAGCCCTTTAGTGGGACAGAGGACAGAAGCAGTAAGGTCATGGGCTCAGTTTCCTTTTGAGTACAATAGTGCAACCAGAGAAACAAAAACAAAAACCTATGTACTCTTAGTGACGAATGGAGTCATGACAAAGAATAGTAGTGGTAGCTGAATGCTACAGTTAGCTTTTTGAAAAGCTCTAAGAATTTCTTTGGGTAACAGCATCATTTTTGGGTGGTGGTGTTGTGCGTTGTCGAATTAATTCTGACTCATGACGACCCTATAGGACAGAGTAGAACTGCCCCACAGGGTTTCCTAGACTGTAATCTTTACGGGAGCAGATTGCCAAGTCTCTTCTCCTACGGAACCACTAATGGGTTCGAACTGCCAACCTTTTGGTTAGCAGCTGAGTGCTTAACCATTGCGCCACCAGGTCTCCTTATCTTTGGGTACGCCATTCTAATTTAACTTTTTTTCCTTCCAGTATTAAAAGTTTCCCACCAAGCCCTTCATCTATCTCTGAGGTTGGCAAACATTTTCTGTAGAGGGCTACTGTTGTTGTTATGTGCTGACGAGTTAATTTCAACTCACAGCGACCCTACAAGACAGAGAAAACTACCCCATAGAATTTTCTAGGCTGTAATCTTTATGGGAGCAGATCACTAAGTGTTTTCTCCCACAGAGTCATTTGTGGGTTTGAACCACCAACCTTTTGGTTAGCTGCTGAGTACTTAACCATTGTGCAACCAGTAAATATGTTAGGCTTTGTGGGTCAGATGATCTCTGTTGCAACTATTCGACTTTGCTATTGTAGCAGGAAAAAATCAAAGACAATACATAAACAAATGAGTGTGGCTGTGTCCCAGTAAAACTTTATAAAAACTAGGCTGCGCTAGATTTGGACCAACTCCTGCTCTAGTTTATTTATATAATTTCTTTATTTTTGCCCTTCACTTAATTTGCTTATTACTTGCACGCCTTTCATCTTTAATCAAAAATGATATTCCTTATCACCCTACATCCCTTCCATATTTTACTTGAAGGCGCCTGTATATAGCAAGACTGTGTTTTCTCTCCGGATGTCTTCTTGTTTGCTCTTTTTTGAAATAAAGATCTAGAAGAAGGGTCAATCACAATATCTCATGTAACCAGAAACTTAAGACATTTAGAAAATGATTCAGAAAACTTTTTAGCTTAGAAGGTCTACAAGAAAGATTACTGAAATAAATAATAACTTTTGATTTACCTGGCTCCAAGTTGAGGCATCCTTGGTCCTATACTGAATGTTGTATTTCAGTCCTATAAAAGTCTTAATACTTGGGTTGATCCAGGCCAATTTTAAGATACTGGACAGTTCCTCTGAGTTTCTCACTGATAAATTATGTGGTGGATTGGGCTTCACTGAAGAATAAAACCATGTTTTACTTTTAAAACTTCACATACAAACTCAAATATACTCTGTATTTTTCTTTATTTCACAATACTCATTTATTCTTATAAAATGAACTAATTACTCTGAAAACAATGCTATGTCATGCTATTATAATGGAAAGGAAAATTTCTAAAGAAAACTTTAGTTTTGTCAGTTTATTCCATTTGTTAATCTTTTCCGGATATGAAAAAACAATTAAATGCTTATAATATATCAAATTAGGAAAAAAAATGCCATACAATGGTTGAGAACTGGACAAATACTAGAGCATAACATTCAAAATGAAAATTGCTGCGAGTGTGAGATTATGGATATTTTTCTTCTTTCCAAACTATTTCTAATGTTCTTGATAAAGTGCCTTTGTAAAAAGTAAGATTAAGTAAATGCTTGTTTCTATATTAATTAAAATCTGAAAATTATTTTAAATTATAAACCAGTGTATAGTCTAATAAATTCCCAAATTCAAATTTATAATTACCTTTATCTATAGGATCAAAATTGATATGATCTGATGTAATCTTCCCAAGGGCATTCTCTGCTTCTACCCAGACTTCAATGTTGACAAAATATACAGGAGAATAATCAAGAGTACATGAGTTTGGGGTGTCACGCTTCGCTTTACAGTCTGCAAACTTCTCTGTTGCCCTAAATATAAAATTAGAAGAGTCAGTCATTAAAGATAGACTTTTAAAAATTAGAGTGAAAAAAGCTACTTGAAAAGGGTCTCATGAGATGAAGACTGTTGTAGCAAAGTTTGGAATAAACTGTTCATCACTAAAGGTAAGTGCAATTTCTTAAAAATTAACCAGTTTCTCTTTAAAACCAAGTGTGATATATGTATCTTAAGACAAAATTATTTTCAAATTTTTACTTTAAGAATACTGCATTTTAGAATTTCATGATCTATGCCCCCGTGCTCTCCAAATATTATTTTTATCTATTTCCTTGTGCTCCTAGCCCTGTTTTTTCCCCTTTCCTAAAACAGAATCCTTACTGCGCCAGAAATGTCTTTCTCTAAGCATAATAAGCTTTTTCCAAGCACCATATGCTAGGAGTGACAGAAGGGTAGGGGTAAGAATTTTCATCACCCTAGGAAATTTGCTGTTTCTTTCCAGCCAACCCCACTCCACCCTGGCAACCGCTGTTCTGATTTTGAGCAACATAAAAAGCTTCAAGTGATACTACTATATTTATTCACTGTGTTATAGTTGTATCCCAATTAAAATATTTATGTAAACACACTACTTAAAAAAAATGGAAGGATAAATAAAAAGTAATTTTAATCTTAAAAGCAGCCATTGGTTTATTGTGGGATAAAGCAAATTAATAATTATGTTGGTGTCGTTGGGAGCTACAATTTTCACTGTAGGCAAAAGGAAATACAGATGTAAGATAGAGAAAATTAAGCAAAAACCTGTGGTCCTGATTACAAATTGGAAGTAACAGTATGAGTTCATGATATTTTTAAAGAAAACAAATATTTCCCAGCTCTTTCCACTGAAAAAGCCTAAAATCGATGATAACCCAGTAGCAATCAGTTCCCCTGGCACCCTGGTTGTAGTCTCCGTTATTTCACACTAAATGGAGCAGGGCTCCTTGGAAAATAGTTGATTCTAGGTCTGGAGAAGGAAATGTAGAAAATGAAGCTGGAATATCATATCAGAAATCAAGAAAACTATCAACAACTAATGAAGTTGTGTCAAAAGGATGCAGCAATCAACCACTGACCAAAGATAAAACAATTTAAGCAGCAATAAAAATAATAACTATAACGCACTGAAACATATCAAACCTGTTTAAATGTGAATTCATAATGAGGGGAAAACCTCTTGTTATTCAACTTTGGGGGATGCCAGGAAACCAACTCATTATAAAACTGGTTAATAAAGGGAAAATATTAACACTTTTGGCCTTTGTTATATAAACAGTACCTCAGGGTAACCAATAGTTGATAAAGGGAAGTTTTTCTCAAGTATTTCAGCCAAAAAATAGAAAAGGAAATGATAAAATACCACCACTTTGTAATTCATAAAGAAATAATGATCACTGACGATTGTTCAAATTTTTAGGTAAAAAAAATTAATAGAAAGTAATGACATGATTAAATCTCAACATTCTGCTGAGCCACAAAACCCTTTCACAAAAGAGAACATAATTTATGATTCCATCTGTATGACATTTTAGAACATGCAAAAATAATACCTGGTAAAGATAAGCAGTTACCTCACGGGGGCAGAATGGGGGCAGGGAACGACAGGGGAAAGGGCTTAAGAGAACTTTCTGGGGAAGCTGGTAATGTCTGATATCCTGATAGGAGTGTGAATTACACAGGTGTATGCACTTGTCAAAACTCACTGAATGATACACTTAAGATTTGTGTATTTCACTGTATGTAAATTTTACCTAAAAAAAACTTTGGAAACAAATATTGAACTCTAGCTAATGTTATAAATGCTGAAGTGTTTAGAGGTTTGGTATACTAATGTCAGCAATTCACTTCGAAATGCATAAAAAAAAGATGATTGGTAGATGGACAGAAGGATCATAGGTAAGTTTGTATGCGATAAAACGAATACAGTAAAATATTAATTGTAGAATCTAGGTGGTGGGTATATATACAAAATTTACTTTACTGTAAAATTCTTTTAACTTTTCTACATTTGGAAAAAAACAACAATCTTCCCAAAACAACCCAACAAATGGATGGGGAATTTTATACTGAATAGATTGGGCTGACAGTAGCTGAAAGCACAGCTTCCATCTTAGTACCAGGTATTATGTGTTTCCTGATGGAAGTACACACTGCTCTTAGGAAATCTTTTTGGAGAAAAAAAGAGTAAAAACTGAATCTAATTAAGTCTCTAGATCTAACAGCAATTTTTAGGAAATATAGGGGCAGAGGGCTATGTTAAATGATGTATAACATATAACAACGAAAATACAAGGAAAAAGAACCTAGAGATTAACAGAGACTCACAAGACATACCAGCAATTTGCAATGTATGCAGCTTATTTGGATCCTGATTCAAAATAATGTTTTTTTAAAAAAATTATGAGACTGACAGCAGGGGAAATGTGAAAATTTACTGAATATTTAAGGATATTAAAGTATATTGAGGTATACTATGGTATTGTGGTTTAGAGAGTCCTGCTCTCTTCAAGATACATACTGAAATATTTAAGAAGCCCTGGTGTACAGTGGTTAAGTGCTCAACTGTTAAGTAAAGGTTAGTGGTCTGAACCCACCCAGAGGCTCCTCAGGAGAAAGCCTCAGCAATCTGCTTCTGTAAGGGTTACAGCCCAGGAAATCCTATGGGGGCAGCTCTACTCTGTCACATGCGATTGCGGTGAGCGAAAAATCAACTCGACGACAACACTTGAAATATTTATGGATGAACGGATACCATGCCTGGGATTTTCTTCAAAATAATCTGGGATGGGGTACATATGAAATAAGACTGGCCTTGAGCTGGTAATTACTGAAGCTGGGTGATGGGTACATAGAAGTTGATTATACTATTCTTTCTACTTATATATTTATTTGGAATATGCCAAAATATAAAATTAAGTAAAACGTCCAAAATTTTGCATTTAATATTACCTCTTGACAAAATAAAAACCTCAGCAAAAATGATTTAATAAATCCAAAATACAAGAAACTTAAAATAACCTACCATTCAGATTTTAAAGTATAGTTTGTTTCCAGGTATGTCTTCCTTCCAGGATCCCACTGACACATCATATTCTTTTCCTCATTCACAATACAACCCAAATTTTTAGGTTTTTCTGGAGGCACTAAAAGAGAATAATTAGCATTAAAAAAAACTCCAAAGTTTTATATGCCTCACAAGACATTTACAACATAAAATTAGATACAAAACACAAACCCAGGCAAAAGGTATGGACATAATGAAATAGTGGTTACTAAGGAGTTAATTTTCTATATAAACTCAAACTTTTTAGGTAGTAATATGTATTTTGTATCATAATTGTAATTTACTAGTTTGTTTCAAATTAATTTTCTAGAAAAAACTAACATTCATTTATAGCTATATGATAGTATCAACTGATTGGCCCATTTAGCTTATTTTTAAAAATATTTACATGTGTTACTAAGTAGTAATTAAGTAAAAGCAAAAATGGTTAATTTATATTTTTATCTTCCTATTGTTTCCCAAACTCTGTTGGAGGGAAAACGAATATCAAAATCGCAAAGTTTGGGTGACCCACAAATTTGATTCTATATTTTGGATCATAGAAAGTTTACTCTATTTACTGAGACTTATCAGAAGGACTTTCTCCCGTATTTACGCACTTTCAGGTAGCTGCTTTACACGTGCAATTTCTCAGTAATTAAGTGGATGTGAAAAGTTACTATGAACGCATTCACAGGTTTCAATTCAAGAATACTTTCTTGGGGGGGCCTCATGGTATGGAATGTTTTTCTAAAAAACTGACAGATACTTGACTTTCAAGGCCACATAGAAAGCTTCATGTTATTCTCTAGGCTTTTGTATATTAATAATGCAAATGTAGTTCCTAATTCTAAGCTTTTTTTTTTTTAATGAATGTGTCCAAATGTCACTGAGGCCACAAATTATCGCACTTCATAAAGATCAACACACAACAATGAAAATGCAGTTCACTCGTCATGACAAATTCTGAAATAGGACCCCTTGCGCCCCTCCAAAAAAAAACAACAAAACTCACAGCCTGAAATGATGGTGATTCCATAAACATTCTGCTCAATCTGCCCGAATGCATAAATGTTACAAGTGAGTTGAGTATTTAATGAAGAGATATCTGTAAAGCTGACACTAGATGCTGTTCTGTTTATGATAGTATATTGTTCCTTCGGAACAGTAGCATGGTTTGTTTTCCAGAAAATGTTATCAGCATTTACATCAAAATTATCCATACACTTTTCCTTTAGTACACAAACTGCAGTGAAATTAGAACCAAGTTGTACAACTGGAGATTCAGGGCTGATATGACCACATGGATCTAGAAGAACACCTGAGAAGGAACAATAGAAAACATTAAAACAGGGTACAAAATGATTATCTGGCTGGGAGCCAGTCGCAGAAAAAGAAGAAAACACACAACTGCAAACAAATACTGACAATTTAATGGCTAAATTTGTAAAGAAATATGTAAATTATAAGAAAAATGGAGCTGGCTTAAGAAAAATCTATTTAGGCTTCAGCCCATAGTATATTATTCTAACTTTACTGTAGAAAACACAAACTGTCTGCAACATGATTCATACCTGTCCCATCACCTACCCTGCCTCTTGATTCAACCCAGGATCTAAACTAAACTCTCCCCCTCTCCAGTCCCGAATGCTCTTGAGAGGTGGAACTAGGAAGGGGCAGAAAGAGACAATATACATCATTCATACTGGACAACAAAGGAAACAGCAAAGGAGCAATAAAAAACAAAGACTAGAACAAGATAGGCAAATACATTAGTTTTAACAATAAATGTATGAGATAAAATCTCAATTAAAAAACAAAGAATCAGACTGGCTAAAAATAATAAAATACAAATATATGCTTTAACTACCACCTACTTCATGCTGATAAATCCCTATCTTTAGCCCTAACCTCTCGCCCATCAAAAAAAAAATCAAACCCGTTGCTGTCAAGTTGATTCCGACTCATATGGACCCTATAGGACAGAGGAGAACTCCCCCCATAGTTTTCAAAGAGCGCCTGGTGGATTCAAACTGCTGACCTTTGGGTTAGTAGCTGTGGCACCTAACCACTACACCACTAGGGTTTCTGTGATAGCCTACAGGTACCTTAAACTGAACATGTCTAAAGCTAAATGTATCATGGTTCCTCTCAGACTTATTCTTTTAATTTCTCTATCGCTGCTAATACCACCACTCCCATCCAGTCATCTAGGCCAGATACTCTATAATAAAAACAAACAAACCCGTTGCCGTTGAGTCGCTTCCAACTCATTGTGACCCTATAAGACAGAGTAGAGCTGCCCCAGAGTTTCCTATGAGTGCCTAGTGGATTCGAACTGCTGACCTTTTGGTAAGCTGCCACAGCTCTTAACTACTACACCACCAGGGTTTCCAGATACTCTATAGTCACCTTCAAAATCTCCAATTAGCCTCCTCCAGTCCCCAATTTATAATACTGCACAAAGTTTTGTTGGTTATACATTCTTAATATCACATTACCAACCCTTTCTTGACAACCTTATTTTGATTGTTGAAGCTCAGACCATCATTTTAAATCATAGTCTGGCCTTCCAGTTTATCTTACATGCTGCTACCAGAGTTACCGGCTCTAACATGATTATACTATTTCCCTATTTTAATTTATTGAACAGTTTTCTATTACCATCAAGATAATGTATCACCATGCCAAGTATTTGGCATGACTCTATTCTCTTTCTCCAGTGTCATTGTTCACAAACCTATGGCAGTTTTCCCCAGGGAATTCCATTCACCAGTACGTCCTTGGGTTCCATTCTATTTGAGCTTCAGTTTTCTCACTTGGAAAATGAAGTTAATAGTAACTATCTTGAAAGGTTAATATTAAAAATTACTTATGGTAAATACCTAGTATAATGCCTACTATTCAATAAAAATAAATAGTAGCCTATCATCATCATTACTGCTTTCCATAGAAAGGTAATCTAGTCACACTAATAAGATCTGCAAGGTTCTCTTAGGAGTGACTAGTTCTAGCAGTTAAGGTGAAAGGCAAAGAATCACAGAATCTGAAACTGAAAAGAACCTTGAAGATTATTTACTTTAACACTTTATTTTACAGATAAAGAAAGCTGAGATACCTTCACCTACTTAAAAAAAAAAAAAAAACCAAACCCGTTATCATCAAGTTGATTCCGATTCGTAGTGACCCTATAGAACAGAGTAGAACCACCCCATTAGGTTTTTGAGGAGCGGTTGGGGGATTTGAACTGCAAACCTTTTGGTTAGCAACCGAGCTCTTAACCACTGGGCTCCGTCTTCACATACTCAACCTCAGTTATCAGCCAGATTCTTCCAATTTCCCTCTTGGTCCAAGCTAGAGGGCCCAAAGTTAAAACTACTTTCAAAAGTTAAACAATTATTTTTTTATGTCATGTTATGGATTGAATTGTATCCCCGAAATATGTGTGTTAACTTGGTTAGGACATGATTCCCAGTATTCTGTGACTGTCCACCAATTTGTCATCTGATGTGATTTTCCTATATATTGTAAATCCTACCTCTATGATGTTAATGAAGCAGGATTAGACTGAGGCAGGACTCAACTGACAAGATTAGATTATATCTTGAGTCAATATCTTTTGAGATATAAAAGAGAAGCAAGCAAAGAGACAGGGGGACCTCATACCACCAAGAAAGCAGCACCGGGAGCACAGCCCTTCCTTTGGACCTGGGGATCCTGCACGGAGAAGCTCCTAGGCCAGGGGAAGACTGATAAGGACCTTCCCCCAGAGCCAACAGAGAAAGCCTTCCCTAGGAGCTGGCACCCTGAATTCGGACTTCTAGCCTCCTAAACTGTGAGTATAAATTTCGCTTTGTTAAAGTCATCCACTTGTGGTATTTCTGTTATAACAGTACTAGATAACTAAGACACTCCGTATTTCTCAAATCCTGCAGTAGGAATTAAAATGTCTTTGCAATCAAAACTGTACTCCCAAATGAAACTCTGGGATCTCACAGGGTCCATTAGGCCCAGAGTCGGAAGGTGAATTTGTTTCAAGACTTATGATGTGGCTTGTTAATATCACTTCCTATGGTGGCACAGTGGTTAAGAATTCAGCTGCTAATAGAAAAGTAGGAGGTTCGACTCACCAACCGCTCCATGGAACAAAGATGTGGCAGTCTGCTTCCATAAAGATTTGTTGTTGTTAGGTGCCGTCGAGTAGATTCCAACTCACAGTGTCCCTACGCACAACAGAACGAAACATTGCCCAGTTCTGTGCCAACCTTACAATCGTTTTTATGCTTGAGCTCACTGTTGCAGCCACAGTGTCAATCCACCTCATTTAGGGTCTTCCTCTTTTCTGCTGACCCTGTACTTTGCCAAGCATGATGTCCTTCTCCAGGGACTGATCCCTTCTAACAACATGTCCAAAGTATGTAAGACGCAATCTCACCATTCTTGCTTCTAAGGAGCATTCTGGTTGCACTTCTTCCAAGACAGATTTGTTCATTCTTTTGGCAGTCCATGGTGTATTCAATATTCTTCGCCAACACCACAATTCAAAGGTGTCAATTCTTCAGTTTTCCTTATTCATTGTCCAGCTTTCACATGCACATGATGGGACTGAAAATACCATGGCTTGGGTCAGGCGCACCTTAGTCTTCAAGGTGACATCTTTGCTTTTCAACACTTTAAAGAGGTCCTTTGCTGAAGATTTACCCAGTGCAATGCATCGTTTGATTTCTTGACTGCTGCTTCCATGGGTGTTGACTGTGGATCCAAGTAAAATGAAATCCTTGACAACTTCAATCTTCTGTTAATCATGATGTTGCTTATTGGTCTAGTTGTGAGGACTTTTGTTTTCTTTATGTTGAGGTGCAATCCATACTGAAGGCTGTGGTCTTTGATCTTCATTAGTAAGTGCTTCAAGTCCTCTTCACCTTCAGCAAGCAAGGTCGTGTCACCTGCATAATGCAGGTTGTAGTGAGTCTTCCTCCAATCCTGATGTCCCGTTCTTCTTCATATAGTCCAGTTTCTCGTATTATTTGCTCAGCATATGGGTTGAATAGGTATGGTGAAAGGATACAACCCTGATGCACACTTTTCCTAACTTTAAGCCATTCAGTATCCCCTTGTTCTGTCTGAACAACTGCATTTTGATCTATGTAAAGGTCCCTCATGAGCACAATTATGTGTTCTGGAATTCCCATTCTTCGCTATTTTATCCATAACAAAGATTTACAGCCTTGGAAATCCTATTGGACAGTCCTACTCTCCTACAAGGTTGCTATGAGTTGGAATTGACTCGATGGCAATGGGTCTGATTTAGATTATTTTAAGTCTCAGTGCATATATTACTCTCAGTTTCCAATAGTATGGAACTTGATCTTGTGGAGGATCTCTGCTAATAACTTACCCTGTGACAGCGAACCGGTACTTACAACTCTCAGACCTCATTTTATTCATTGGTAAAATCATTCCTGTGTCACTTTCCCTGAAGTAATTATAGGGAATAGCAACATGTTAAAAAAAAAAAATTGGCATAGCAGCACTTACGAAAATACCTTGCGGGGGGAGGGTGCAGCTGGCAAACACAGAAGGCATGCGTTATTTGAGTAAAAATACGGTAATCTAGCTTTATAGGGTTATCAGGCTATTTGAGATAAAATTGTAGAGAGTATTTTAAGAAATTTGTTTCATAAAGTTATATTTTACGTTCATGTCGGCAAGATGAAGAAATGTGGATCAGAATATACCAGACCAGATATCAGACTGAACATTACGAAATTTCTGATATTTAACTATTTTCAATCTACAAAAACAGAAATTTCATAGGTTCAAACTAATAGATTTATTTGATTACTCATACACAAAAAACACTGGCTAAGAAGAAAGTCAACCAAGAGGGAAGTCTTGAGTAGTATGCTGATGCCTCCTGACCTCAGTGTCCTGGTGGCAGACTGTATATTCCAAAGATGGCCACATTTATTTATTCCATCCCACATGTTCTTCTTAAAATGTGACTGATACTCCTTTTACTATGAGGTTGGAGTCTATACTCCCTCCTCTAAGATCTGTGTGGGTACTTGCGTCTGCTCCAGCCAATGCAGTGTGCTATGTGACTTCCAAGGCTAGGTGGTTAAAGTAGAGCTTGTGACTTGACTAGATATCTTTCTCACATGGGATATTTGCCCCTGGAACCCAACCACATGTTATAAGGAAGCCAAGGCCACATGGAGATGCCACGTAGGGGTGTTATGGACATCAGTCCCAGCAAAGCTCTCAGCCTACAGCCAACATTAACACCAGACACATAAGTGAATAAGCCTTCAGATGATTGTAGCCCAAAGTCTGAATCTTCCAGCTAAGGGCCCGGACATTGTAAAGCAAAGATGAACCAGTCTGCCTGTGCTTGTCTGTATTCCTGACCCTATGAAAAATAGTAATTATTGTTTTAATGTTAAAACAACATTAAAACAAAAATTATAGCAAATAATTATTGTTTATTGTTGTGTTTTGGGGTCATTTTTGAGGCAGTAATAGATAACTCCTTAATAGGTAACTAATGCTATGTTAATTTCACCAACAGCTTGGAGGAAAACACAGAAGACACACTTACCAAGTTTCATGAACCTTACCTATAGATTCAGTGGCGAGGAAAATAAATGAAGCTTGCACTATCCTAGTCCACAAAGTCAACATCTTGTATAGATATTTCTGTAAAAGATACATGTAATATTATTTTTAACATTTTTTTCTCTCTCATATACACACATAATAAGTTAAGACACAATTTCTAAAGCTCTTGTTTCCATTATGTAGTTGTTTTCTAAAAGCTGGTACAATTCCTATGAGAATGCAGAAAACAAGTCTTCAGAATGTTTTCCTTTATTCCCATGGAAGTTATGGCTATGTAAAAGACTGCCAGAAAACATAATTTATACTTTAAGGTTAATTGAGAGGGCACCAAGAAAGTCAGAAAACTAAAAAAAGGCTATAAATTTTTAAAATTAGATGAAATTTGTATTACGATTTGGTCCTCAGTTACTAATAGACTCAGTATATTAAAAGATAATTATATTTAAAAATATAATCCAGACTTTGATGATAATACAAAATGTTATGAATAGCACACTTCATGTCTCTGTACAGCTAAAGTTTACTTTCTATCCTTAAAAATGAGGTGGGGGAGTGATTTCTTGGATGGGTGTCCACTTACTGTTAGAAACATTTAAATCTGCTAGCTTTCTATGGCACATAACATTAGTTCTGAAACTACCATGCACATTAACTTAATGACTAGTTTACTTAATTTGAGACTCAAAACAACCTTAAGTAATAATATTCTAATTCAGATACATGAAACTGATAAACTACAATTTTTTTAAACAGATATTGTATAATCAGAACTTTTTTTTACAATTATCTTCAATATGCAAAATAATTTTTAAAAACAATTTATACTGATATTCATATTGATTGTAACAGAAAAGTTCCTTCTTTATAGAGTATAATATATATTCTTTTTAACATAACCATAGAAGCATCTAAAATATATTCATAATTCCCTAATATCATCAAATACTAAATCAATGTTCAAATTTTTCTGTTTCATAAATTTGTTTTAAACAATTGGTTTGTTTATATCAGGACCCAAATTAAGTTCACATGCTGCATTTGAGTGATTTGTCTCAAGTCTGTTTTAATCTACACATTCCCCTTTCCTTTTTTTTCCGATGTTTATTTTTTGAAAGAATTAGGTCAGCTGTCCTATAGAATTTCTCACATTCTAGATTTTGCTGTTATCTCCATAGCGTCATTCATGTTCTCCCTACACATGCGGCTTTTCAAAATTACAGATAATCCTGGGTTCCACCTAACAAACCTAACTCTCCAGGGTAGGGTCCTGGCGTGTTCATAGTTTGAAAAGTTCCTCAGGTGATTCTAATGTGCCACTAGGTGAGAAGCACTGGCCCAGAGTTTGTTTTTTTTTTAATCTATTTAAGTTTTTCAGTCAACGAGATTTTAAAAATATAACAAATGTCTATGTAATAACTTCCTGTCATAGGAAAAAAAAAGGAACAAATACAGTCCCATTCTTCTCCTCCAGTCCCAGTTTAACTGCTATTTTCCCACGTAGAACTTATGCTTCCATTACATATGCAGTTACCCGTAAATAACGTATAGTACTACATTTATTCTCAGAATACGAAGATGGTTTAATATTATAAAAATCTATTAATGTGGCAGTGTGGTTTGCAGCCAGATAATGGTGGAATCTGTAAATCTGTTATTATGTACTTCTTTAAAAAAAAAAAAAATCTTATTGCTATAACTAACCATATTGACAGGTTAAATGCACAAAAGCATATGATACCAAGAATCCAGAAACAGTATTCATGATTAAACTTTGCCCTCATTCCTTTTTAGGGGGAAAAAAACCCACCAGCAAATTAAGAAAAGGGAACTTATTTAACTTCATAAGGGGAATCTACCAAAAAACAGAGTAAGCATAGTGAACGATGAAACATTAACTTAAGAATGAGGGTTCAAAACCCAAACCAAGTTCAACTCCTCAAAATGACTTTTGACTTTGGCTGACTAAATATAACCTATTAGTACTATTTCAGAAAGAATCATTTAGCGACTAATGCTCAAATTATTTTGAGGTGCCCTTTCAATCAGCTGGCATTATATCTGCACCTTAAAATCAGAAAGAAACTAATCAATAAAGATGTGATTGGCAGGGACAAATGCCAGTATTAAGTGGGAAAGGAAGGCTTGGGTGAGGGAAACCCTTATAACTGGTCAGTTTATTAGTGGCTATTTTCATGTTAAGATACCTAAACAACCTTATAAGTGTGGGGTTTCAGATAACAGGGACCCCTTTATTAGTTTCAAAAATATTAGAGATGGAGGAGATAAAAGAAACTACTCAAGCCAGGGCCAGAAAATACAGGGCACAAATGCTGCCACTCTGCCTTTGCGTGGCAAACATATCAAGTATTTACTGCGTCCTTTCCCATGGAGACCAGACATGCTTCCAGAATCCTCAATGAAGTGCTCCAGGGAATTATTTGCAATTAGCTAAAGTTAGAACATGAAATGAGGCATCTGTGCCTTATGAATCTTTCATTTTACTGAGGAGCCTGGGGGCCAGAAAAGTAGTATGACTTCCTGAGACTCTAGTAGCTAAAGAATTAGAATTTTTTTTTTTAACTTGAATAAACTAGTGATAGAAAGGAGCTACTTACTCAGAATATAGGTAAAATCTCAAGTTTTTCATTATAGAGAAGATACACACACAAGCAAGGGGACTTCCTGCCAATACAGCACCACAGACAGAAGCACCACACCATCCCTCCACAGCAAAGACTCAAAAAAGCTAAGTAGAACAGAGACAATCTTCAATCCTGGAATCCGAAGTGTCAAATGAAGAGATAAAGAATTCAGCCCAGCACAGAATGGAATAAGAAACTGACACAGAACAGTGAGCAAGGAGAGATATGTGCAGAGGTTCCCTATCAGCTAACGCAGCACAGATTCGCCATCTTGGACTCCTGTACGAGATCGGTGGATGGGGGCAGGGAAAGCTGCTTCACAGAGCTCCCAACAGGAGACAGAGCACCGAGTAACCAGCGATACACGCTCACACTGGTCTGCTCCCTGAATGCCATTTGTCTGTTGCTGGTGTTGCTTTTTTTTCCATTTCTTTTGGTTTCTTCCATGCCTCCCACCACCTCCCCCTCCTTTCTGTCAAACACCTGGCTTGGTGTGCCATCTTTGCTTTTTCTTGAAAGGCTGTGAAGCACCACTCAACTAGGGAACCACTCCCTTGGCCCGCAACACCAACTAGTGGGATCCCCAAGGCCTTTTTTTTTGTTTTGTTTTGTTCTGTTCTGTTTGTTTTTTCTTTTTTGCAGCTTGGGAGCCCCTTTTGGCTGGGCTGCACTGCACGGCTGAGAAGCCACTTCCCCAGTCTGCGTAGTTGCATGGGTGGGATCTCCAGTGGCATTTCTTTTTTCTTTCTCTTTTTCCTTTCTTTCTTCATTTCTTAGTTCTCGTCTCTCTGTACTTACCTTCTTTTCCTGTCTCCTGAATATCTGGTGCTGTGTGACATCTATACCCCCCTCTAGCCAGGCTATACTGCGTAGCCTGGAAGCCACATCCCCTATCTTCGCAGCTGCGCCAGTGGGTTCCCTGGGGGCTTTTGTTTTCTTTTTTTTTCATATTTTCATCTAGTTATTTTTTTCCCCTTTTTTCCTCCATTTCTCGGTTTCTCATCTCTCCACTCCAAAGGCAAACTCCCTTAGCACTCTTTTTTTTTGGCTCTTGTTTCTCTCTCTTATTTCCCATACCCATCTTAGCTCCACACATCACAACCTCCCCTTCTTCCTGGCTACCTACACCGTGCACTGAACATCATACCCCCGAGAAGCACAGGCACAGCATACTGGAACCTGCCCAGCACTGACTCCTGGCCTGCCCTGTCGGCCCTATTACATGTCACAAATTACCCATCCCAGCCCCTCCCCTTCAGCTGGACCTGCCCTGCTGCACCATAGCTGAGCGACTGGCCCTGCCCATAAGGAGGTGAAAAGTATCATGAGTACAGATGGGTGAATAACAAAAATGCACAATCTGCCTACTCAAGCATAACCAAATAAAACAAAAAAGCATGATGAAACAAACAGATCTACAATCAATAAACGAAGAAAATAACTACTGAATGTCACAAAGACTGCAGATAATATCAAAACACATAAAAAAGAGGACAGCACGGTTCCAGTAGATGCCCAAAATAAAACACCAGATGACTTTCCAGTAGAAAAAAGAGCACTAGAACTACCTGAATTCAAATCTCTAACATTCAGAGCTATACCAGAGTTGAAGTAAAAAACAGACAAAAATGAGGAAAAAATAGACAAAATGGAAAGAGCAGACAAATTCATGGAAAATACAGACAAAAAAATGGAAGAATTCTGGAAAATAATACAGGAACAAGATGCTAAAAATAAATTCACAACTAGAAATCATACCAAAAAAAAAACAATTAGAAATCCAAAGATAACAACAAGCTCTCAGAAATGGACAGTGTCATAGAAGGGCTGAGGAGCAGGTCTGAAATGATGGAAGACAGGGTCAGTGAAATTGAAGACAAATACTTGGATACAACTCTGTTTGAGGAAACATCAGAAAAAAAGAATGAAAAAGCCATGAGAATTATGTGGGATACAATCAAAAGCAAAAATTTGAGAGTGACTGGAGTTCCAGACCGGGGTGGGAGGGGGGGAGGAAATGGAAAACACAGAGAGGATCATTAAAGAACTGCTGACAGAAAACGTTCCTAATACCATGGAAGATGCAAAGCTGACCATCCAAGAAGCTCAACGAATCCTAAAAAATTCACTGAAGCATATCATAATCATACTTCCTAAAACCAAAGACAAAATTCCTGATAGCAGCTTGAGAAAAACAAAAAGTTACATACAAAGGAGAAACAAAAAGACTAAACTCTGCTTATTTGGCAGAAACCATGCAGGCAAGAAGGCAATGGGATGACATGTTGCCAACCAAGAATAACATATCCTGCAAAACTCTCATTCAAATATGATGGTGAAACTAGAACATTTCCAGATAAACAGAAATTAAGGGAATATGTAAAAACCAAAACAAACTTACAAGAATTACTAAAGGGAGTCCTTCGGTCTGAGAACAAACAACATCAGACCACAGCCTGAATCCAGGACACAAGATTGTACCAGCCAGATACCAACCTAGGAAATGAACTCTCAAGGACTATCCAAAACCAAAAGAATTACAACAGGGAACCAGAGAGGTTACTGTAAATGACAACAGCATCAGAACAACAAAAGAGGGAATAAACAGTATAGGTATAGAACTTTCTAATGGAGAAGAAGGCAAGGCAATACCAAATAATAATAGACTGGTTCAAACATAAGAAGATAAGGGTAAATTTCAAGGTAACCACAAAGAAAGCTAACAAACCTACTCATGAAAATAAAGAAGAAAAACATAAAAGTCTCAATAAAAACAAAATCTACAAAAACAAAAGAAATGAAATAGAAATCCACGAACAAAAGGAATTCAGCACAGGAGAGTAAGAGGAACAAAGAAAATGTTAGCACCACAAAAGAAAAGCACTACAAAATGACAGCAATAAACTCACACCTATCAATAACACTGACGTAAATAACCTAAATGCAGATGGAGAGGGACAGAATAAATAGGAAAAACAGGATCCATGAATATGCTGTTTACAAGAGACACACCTCAGAAATGAAGACATAAATTTATTAAAAATAAAAGGATAAAAAAAAATACATTAAGCAAACAGCTACCCAAAAAGAGCAGGAGTGGCAATATTAATGTCAGAAAAAATAGACTTTAAAACAAAATCCACCAAAAAGACAAAGAAGGGCACTATATAATGATTAAAGGGACAGCCATCATGGAAACTTAACCGTAATAAACATCTACGCACCCAATGACAGGGCTCCAAAATACATAAAACACACTCTAACAGTACTGAAAAGAGAAACTGACAGTTCCACAATAATAGTAGGAGACTTCAACACACCACACTCGGTAAAGGACAGAACATCTAGAAAGAAAATCAACAAAGATACAGAAGAGCTAACGGATAAAATCAGCCAATCTGACCTCATAGACATATACAGAACACTTCACCCAACAGCTGCAAAGTACACATTCTTTTCCAACACATGGAAACGTTCTCCAGAATAGACCACATCTTAGGCCACACAGCAACCCTCAACAAAATCCAAATCACTGTGATAATACAAAGTTTCTTCTCTGACCACAATGCCATCAAAGTAGAAATTAACAACAGGAAGAGCAAGGGAAAAAAAAAAAAAGAATAACATGGAAACTGACTAACCCTGCTTAAAAACCACTGAGTAATAGAAGAAATCAGAGAGGGAATCAAAAAATTCCTAGAATCAAATGAGAACCAAAATCTTTGGGACACAGCAAAGGAAGTCCTCAAAGGTCAATTTATAGTAATAGATGCACACAAAAAAGAAGGGACAAAATCAAAACATTAACTACACAACTTGAACAAGCAGAAAAGAGAACAGCAAAAGAAGCCCACACCCACGAGAAGAAAGGAAATAATAAAGAACAGAGGAGAATAAATGAGTTATAAAAAAACAACAGAAAGAATCAATAAACCCAAAAGTTGGTTCTTTGAAAGGATCAATAAAATCAACAAACCACTGGCCAAACTGACAAATGAAAAACAGGAGAGGACACAAATAACCCAAATAAGAAATGAAATGGCAGCCATTATAACGGACCCAACTGAAATAAAAAGGATCATAACAGTATTATGAAAAACTATACTCCAACAAATTTGAAAACCTAGAAGAAATGGACAAATGTCCAGAAACACACTACCCACCCAAACTAATGCAGAATGATGCTGAAAATCTGAACAGATCCATTAACAAGGGAAGAGATTGAAAACGTAATTAAAAAAAAAAAAAAAAACTCCCAACATAAAAAAACCCTGGCCTGGATGGCTTCACTGGAGAATTCTACCAGACATTCAGAGAAGAGCTTATGCCAGTACTACTCAAACTATTTCAGAACACAGAAAAGGAAGCAGTACTTCTGAATTCATTCTATGAAGCCAGCATAACCCTGATACCAAAACCAGGCAGACACCACCAAAAAAAAAAAAGAAAATTACAGACCAATATCACTCATGAATATAGATGCAAAAATTCTCAACAAAATTCTAGCCAATAGAACTCAGCATTATATCAAAAAAATAATACACCACGACCAAGTAGGATTTATACCAGGTATGCAAAGGTGGTTCAACATTAGAAAATCAATCAACATAATCCACCATGTAAATAAAAGGAAAGAATCACATGGTCATCTCAATTGATGCAGAAAAGGCATTCAACAAAGTCCGACACTGATTCCTGATAAAAACTCTCAATAAAATAAGTAGAGAAGGGAAATTCCTCAACGTAATAAAGGGCATCTATGCAAAACCAACAGGCCAACATTGTTCTTAATCTCCTTGAGAAAAGGAACAAGACAAGGATGCCCTTTATCAGCACTCCAATTTAACAATGTCCTGGAAGTCCTAGCTAGAGCAGTAAGGCAAGGAACAGAAATAAAGGGCATGCAAATTGGTAATGAAGAAGTTAAACTGTCCCTATTTGTAGATGATATACTACACGTAGAAAACCCAAAAGACTCCATGAGAAAACTACTGGAACTAATACAAAGAGTTAGCAGAATAGTAGGATACAAGAAAAACAAACAAAAATCAGTTGGATTCCTATACACCAATAAAGAGAACGATGAAAAGGAAATTAGGAAATCAACTACACGTAGAAAACCCAAAAGACTCCATGAGAAAACTACTGGAACTAATACAAAGAGTCAGCAGGATAGTAGGATACAAGAAAAACAAACAAAAATCAGTTGGATTCTTATACACCAATAAAGAGAACGATGAAAAGGAAATTAGGAAATCAATACCATAGCCCCTGAAAAATAACATACTTAGGAATAAATCTAACCAGGGGTGTAAAGGATCTATACAAAGAAAACTACTAAACACTACTGCAAGAAACCAAAAGAGATTTACATAAATGGAAAAACAGACCATGCTCAATGATAGGTGGACTCAACATTGTGAAAATGACAATTCTACCCAAAGCAATTTACAAATACAATGCAATCCCAATCCAAATATCAACAACATTCTTTAAAGAGATGCAAAAACTTATCATTAACTTTATATGGAAAGGGAAGAAGCCCCAGAGAAATAAAGCACTGTTGAAGAAGAAGAATAAAGCTGGAGGACTTGCACTACCTGACCTCAGAACCCACAATACAGCTAGGGTAGTCAAAACAGCCTGGTACTTGCACAACAACAAGGTACATTGACCAATGGAACAGCACTGAGAACCCAAATGTAAATCCACCCACCTACAGTAACCTGATCTTCGACAAGGGCCCAAATGCAGAAAAGACAGTCTTTTTAACAAATGGTGCTGACGAGACTGGATGTCCATCTGCAAAAAAATCAAACAGGACCCATACCTCACACCATACACAAAAACTAATTCAAAATGAATCAAAGACCTAAATATAAAGCAAAAACTATGAAGTTCACAGAAGAAAAAATAGGATCAATGCTGGAGGCCTTAATACACAGCATTAACAGCATACAAACCACAACTAACAACATACAAACTCCAAAAGATAAGCTAGATAACTGGGATCTTCTAAAAATTTAACACTTATGCTCATCAAAAGACTTCACCAAGGAGTAAAAAGAGAACCTACAGACTGCAAAAAAAATTTGGGCTATTACAAATCAGACAAGGTCCAATCTCTAAAATCTACAAGAAAATCCGACACTTCTACAACAAAAAGACAAATAATCCAATTAAAAAATGGGCAAAGGAAATGAACAGACACTTCACCAAAGAAAACATTCAAGAGGCCAACAGACACATTAGGAAATGCTCGGGATCACTAGCCATTAGAGAAATGCAAATCAAAACGACAACGAGACACCATCTCACCCAGGCATTACTGGCACTTTTTGCATCCAAAAAAAAAAACAGGAAATAAAGAAAGTTGGAGAGGCTGTGGGGAGATCAGAACTCTTATGCACTGCTGGTAGCAATACAAAATGATACAACCATTTTGGAAAACGATACAGCATTTCCTTAGAAAGCCAGAAATAGAAATACCACTCCTAGGAATATATCCTAAAGAAATAAGAGTTGTCACGAGAATAGACACATGCACACCCATGTTCACTGTAGTGTTGTTCAGAATAGCAAAAAGAAGGAAATAATCTACACGCCCATCAACGGATGAACAGATAAACAAACTGTGGTACATGCACACAATGGAGTATTACGCAACAATAAAGAACAATGAATTTGTGAAGCATCTCAAAACATGGTTGAATCTGGAGGGCATTATGCTGAGCAAAATAAGTCAATCACAAAAGGAAAAATATTGTATGAGACCACTACTGTAAAAACTCATGAAAAGGCTTACACACAAAAAGAATCAATCTTTGATGGGTATGAGGGAGGGGAAGGGTGGGGATAAAAAAAACACTAAATAGACAATAGGTAAGTGGTAACTTTGGTGAAGGGTAAGACAGTACACAATACTGGGGAAGCCAGCACAACTTGTACAAGGCAAGGTCATGGAAGCTCCACAGACACATCCAAACTTCCTGAGGGATGGAATTGCTGTGCTGAGGGCCTTGGAGAACATCTTGCTCAAATGACATAACATAGTTTATAAAGAAAATGCTCTACATTCTACTTTGGTGAGTAGCATCTGGGGTCTTAAAAGCCTGTGAGTGGACATTAGGATACTCCACTGGTCTCACCCCTTTGGGCACAAGAAGAATGAAGAAAACTAAAGATACAAGGGTAAGATTAGTCCAAAGGACTAACGGACCACATATACCACGGCCACCGCCAGACAGGGTCAAGTAAAACTAAATGGTGCCCAGCTACCACTACTGAATCCTCTGACAGATATCACAACAAAGAGTCCCAGGCAGAGCTGGAGAAAAATGTAGAACAAAATTCTAACTCAAAAAGAAAGAACAGACTTGCTGGCCTGACAGAGATTGGAGAAACCCTGAGAGTGTGGCCCCTGGACATCTTTTCAGCTCAGTAATGAGGTCACTCCCGAGGTTCACTCTTCTGCCAAAGATTGGACAGGCCCACAAAACAAAATGAGACTAAAGAGGCACACCAGCCAAAGGGCAAGGACTAGAAGGCAGGAGGGGACAGGAAAGCTGGTAATAGGGAACCCAAGGTTGAGAAGGGAGAGTGCTGACATGTCATGGGATTGTTAACGAACGTCGTAAAACAATATACTGTAAATATATTTTTTATGACATAGTACTAATTGTACTATAACTGTGCTGTTTAATGAGAAACTAGTTCTGTAAGCCTTCATATAAAGTGCAAATAAAAACACACACACACACACACAGTCAAAATAAATCAGTGGTGGCATGAGGAACAGAAACCAGGTTTCAATTTCCAATTCAATCGTGTTTACTATGTGAAACCTTGCACTATTAGTAAATACTGAGATTGAAAACAACTTCAGAGAAACAAATTTCTATATGGCAAAAATGACCATCGAGAAAACCAAAAACCAAACCCACTGATATCAAGTCAATTCTGACTCACAGCGACCCTACAGAGTACAACTGCCCCATTGGGTTTCCATAGCTGCAAACCTTAATGGAAGCAGAGTGCCACATCCTTCTCCTGTGCAGCAGCTGGTGGGTTTGAGCTGCTGACCTTCTGGTAAGCAGATGAGCACTTCAACCACTGTGCTACCAGGGCTCTGTAAAATAATCATAAGTAACCTCAAAAGATACTTGATAAGATGAAAAAAATGTTACTTCATAGCACGACCAAAGATATTCCCTAATATATGCAGGCTACCTAAAAAAAAAAAAAGACTACCTACGAGTCACTAAAAAATACCAATACTTAGTAAAAACAGGGGCAAAGAGATTTGAATAAGCAATTTATAGAAAAGAAAGTACAAGCAATTCAAACACATGAAAAGACACTCTCAGCCCCCTGCGTTATAAAAGCTGTAAACGAAAACTGCCCCGGCAGGATACAGAATGACACAGCCACGCTGGAGAGCAATCTGATAGCTGCCTGATAACTCAGCGTTCCCCCAGCGCTTACCTTGCTTACCAGATCATCTGCGATGAACAATGTCATTTTTTTTTCAGCACATCAAAGATTCTGCTTCTAGGTATGGCTGGTATCTGTCTCTCTCTCAATCTCACAGCACCTTCCTTCCTACAGAATCAAAACCTCTTTTCATATTTAACAACCCCTGACAGGCGCAGATGACCCCCGTAAGCAAGGTAAGCACGGGCTTACTTGTGCTTACGTTCAAATATGAAGTGAACGTCTTTGATGTGCTGAAATTGTTCATTACAGATTAGTAAGTAAATACAAGTAAGCCTGTGCTTCCTTGCTTATTGCATTATCCGCCCTTGCTCCTAAGTATATAACCAAGGGAAATGAAAAGGTCTACAGAAGGACTTACATTCAAATGTTCACAGCAGCTTTACTCATAATAGCCCCATACTGGATACAACCACTTTGTGTTGCTTATCCTACCTTTCCTGTTTTATTTTTCTCCACAGCAGTTTCTAAAATGGGTTGGGAAACTTTACCTGTAAAGGGTCAGATAGTAAACATTTTAGGCTTTCTGGGCCTATGGTCTCTCTTGCAACTAGTCAACTCTGCTGCTGAACTGCAAAAGCAGTCATAGGCAATACAGAAACAAACGGGCACGGCTGCATTCCAGTAACTTTATTTACAAAAACAGGCAATAGGGCAGATCCAGTCTGTAGGCTGTTGTTTGCCAACCCGTTATAAAATACCATACAATTTACTTACTTTCCTTATTGCCTGTGACCCCAAAATAGAATGTAAGCATATGAGGCACAAAGTTTTGTCCATTTTGTTTCTTGCTATATTCCTAGCATCTAGAATCACTGCCTAGCATAGTAAGCACTCTATAAGTATTTGCTGGATAAACTACCTTCATTATATTGAAATGGTGCATAATACATCAGTGTATGGATACACTGTAATTTAATCAGTCCCTTTAACATTTAAGTGTTTCCAATTTTTGCAATTTATAAACAATATTATCATAAGCATCTCTGTATAAGGAACATAACACTGTACCTAAAAAATTTTACATAAAAATTATTCATAGGATTACAAAAATGAGGACTGTAGTAGCTTTGCATATTTTCTATTTGCTTCTTTTCTGTGTGATGATTTACACGCACTAACCATTTTTTCCTTCTTTTTCTTCCCATTTTTATCTTATATACAAATTGTTGGAAGTTAACTTTACAACTTTGTCTTTGGATATCAGAAAATTCAGTGGGACTATGCCGACAATGGATACAACGATTCTTGGAACTACCTATCTCCTCATTTTGGAAAGAGCAAAAACTTCCCATTTATAAGTGTAGCTGTTTTTTGTTAGGCAGAAAAACAAAAAATTATCTATAGGATAAATTCTTCAGTGGAATTATGGCGCAAGGAATACATGCATATTGAAAGTTCAAGGAATAATTCCAACTCTTCTTTAAAAAGAATCTGTAGGTTTAATTATTATTACTAATTTGGATTCGTCGGCCCCTGTAGCCATGTGAGTTGGGAGAAGCCTATATCTGACACACAGATTTGGGATTTGCCAGCCTCCATAACTGCGTAAGCTATTTCCCAGACGCGATTTGTGAGTTCTGTGAGATGCTACGTCGAGAGATATATAAACGGAAAATGAAAAACTGGCAGAGAGTATAACCACCTTTCAAGAAAAAAAGACAATCAAATGACAAACAATTAGTACTGAGAGTTTAATATAGTAGTTGAACAAAACATCACAAAATACAGCTCTCCTATAATGGAGCAAAAGCAATATATTGGGCATCCTAAAAAAGAATGTACATTCTTCAGCTGTTGGGCAAAGTGCTCTATGTATGTCAGTGAGGTTCGATTGATCAATTATGTTTAAACTCTTATATCCTTATTGATGTTTCTGGCTGCTTATCATTGAGGAAGGTGTGTTAAAATCTCCAACTCTGATTGTGAATGTTATTTTTTAATGTATTTTTAAGCTATATTATTAGATTTATCCAAGTGAAGAACTGTTATATATTTTATTGTCAGATGTTCATTTTTATCTCTAATAATACTTGATGACTAGAGTCTACTTCTTCTAATATTAATATAGTTATACCAGCTTTATTTATGCTCAGTATTTGTAGGATGTATTCTTCTTCATCTTTTAACTTTTAACATTTTGTGTCCTTATCTTTAAGGAGCCCGGGTGGTACAGTAAGGAGCCTTGGCAGTGTAGTAGTTAAGCACTCAGCTGCTAACTGAAAGGTCAGTGGTTTGAACCCACCAGCTGCTCCATGGGAGAAAGATGTGGCAGTCTGCTTCTGTGAAGATTATAGCCTTGGAAATCTTATGGGGGCAGTTCTACTCTGTCCTATAGTGTGGCTATGAGTCAGGATTGACTCAGTAGTAATGGATTTGGTTTTTTGGTTTGGTGGCGCAGTGGTTAACATCTCAGCTGCTAACCAAAAGGCTGGCATTTTGAACCCACCAGCTGATCTGTGGGAGAAAAATGTGGCGGTCTCCTTCCGTAAAGATTACAGCCTTGGAAATCCTATGGGGCAGTTCTACTATGTCCTGTGGGATTGCTCTGAGTTGGAATTTGACTCGATGGCAGTGGGTTTGGTTTGGTTTTGGTCCTTACATTTGGGGTGGATCTCTTGTTGATAGGACGGCATATGGTTGGATTTTGTTTATTTTGTCTAGTCTAACAATCTGCCTTATTACTGCATTGTGTAGTCTTCTTACATAAAACAAGTTTTGATAAATTTCAAAGGATGAAATATATATATTTAGCTCTCCTATATACCAGGTTGGGGCCTTGGTGGCTCAGTGGTTAAGCAGTTAGCTGCTAACCAAAATGCCAGCAATTCAAATCTACCAGCCGCTCCTTGGAAACACTATGGGGCAGTTCTACTCTGTCCTGTAAGGTTGCTATTGAGTTGGAATTGATTTGAAGGCAATGGGTTTGATTTTCTGGTATACATCAGTTAAAAATACACCAATTAGAAACCATACCAAAGGGAAAATGTAATAGAAGAAATCCTATTCACAATAGCATTGAAAATGATATATACCTAGTGAAAAAAAGCTAGTAGAAAATATACAAACACAAGAAAAAGGGCAAAATGGCAAATATGGTGTTAAGTATAATTTTTCAACAACAGCAGCCAAAAAAAATTAATAATAATGATAAATAAAAAAGACAGGCAGCAGCTGTTGATACTACTTACGTACAATGAAATACCCGGTGGGATAAATTTTCTTGGTTCGAAGGTTTAGGGTCATGGTTTCAAGGGTCTGTCCGGTCAATTGGCCTAATGTTTTTAGAGTCTCTGTTCTACCTCCAAGTTCAATGATAGGGCCTAGGTCTTAAAAGTTTGTGAGCAGCCATCCAAGATACAGCAATTGGTCTCTACTCGCCTGAAACAGCAGAAGAAGAAGGAGATTCAGGTAAAGAAGGAAATGGGCTGCAGGTCTAATTGCCTCCAAGAACTACTGTCTCCACTGCCATGAGACTAGACGAATGGGATGATACCTGGCTATTATTATGGAACATTTTGATCAAGGACCCAACAGATGGATCCTGATCACAAAGAGAGAAAATGTAGAACAGAATTTCAAATTCTTACAGAAACCAATGTTAACTTTGGTGAAGGCTACGACAGTACACAATACTGGGGAAGTCAGCACATTCAGCACAACTCAACCAAGGCAAGGTCATGGAAGCTTCAAAGACACATCCAAACTCCCTGAGGAACCGAATTACCGGGCTGAGGGCTGGGGACCATGGTCTCGAGGGAGATTTAGCTCAGTTTTTTTTTTTTTTTTTTTAGCATAACATAGTTTATAAAAAAAATGTTCTACATCCCACTTTGTGAGTAACATCCGGGGTCTTAAAAGCTTGTGAGTGGCCATCTAAGATACTCCACTGGTATCACCCCATCTGGAGCATGAGAGAATGAAGAAAACCAAAGACACTGGGAAAGATTAGTCCAAAGGACTAAATGACCACAACTACCACAGCCTCCGCCAGACTGAGTCCAGCACAACTAGATGGTGCCCAACTACCACCACTGACTGCTCTGACAGGGATCACAACAGAGGGTCCTGGACAGAGCTGGAGAACAACGTAGAACAAAAAATTCTAACTCACCAAAACAGACCAGACTTAGTGGTCTGACAGAGACCGAAGAAACCCCGAGAGTATGGCCCCCGGACACCCTTTTAGCTCAGTAATGAAGTCACTCCTGAGGTCACCTTTTAGCCAAAGATTAGACAAACCCATAAAACCCTGGTGGCGTAGTGGTTAACAGTTCAGCTCCTAACTAAATGGTCTGCAGTTGAATCTACCAGGTGCTCCTTGGAAACCCTGTGGGGCAGTTCTACTCTGTCCTGTAGGGTCACTATGAGTCAGAATCAACTTGATGGCAACATATTTGTTTTTTTATAAAACAAAATGAGACTAAATGGGCACGCCAGCCCAGGGGCAAGGATGAGAAGTCAGGAGGTGACAGGAAAGCCGGTAATGAGGAACCCAAGGCCGAGAAGGGGAGAGTGTTGACATGTTGTGGGGTTGGCAACCAGTGTCACAAAACAGTATTTGTATTGTTTAATGAGAAACTAATTTGCTCTGTAAACCTTCATCTAAAGTACAATAAAAAAAAAAATTCTTACAGAAACCAGACTTACTAGACCTACTGGGACAGGGGAACCCCCAAATCTATTGCCCCGAGATACTCTTTAAGCCTTGAACTGAAACTATGCCATGAAGTCATCTTTAAACTAAACAACAGCTTAGCTCAATTAGTAAAGAATGTTTCCCTTGAGCAGCGCACTCTTAAAGAATTACGTACGTGAGATCAAATTGACAGCAGTAACTCTAAAACACATAGATGTTTAGGGAGTCTAAGTTAGTGGTAGTGAAACAGTATGGGTAGAGATAATGAGAATGGTAACACAATATGAAGAATGTAACTAATGTCGTTGAACTGTACATGTGGAAAATGCTGAATGGGTTTGTTTTGTTATGTATATTTTCACAAAAAAGTATACAAGGTCTTTATGATGAAACTATAGAATTTTACTGAAGTGCTTTATTAAGGTCTAAATATCATACGGCAAGGAAACCCAATATAGTAGACATATAGTTCTTCACAAATTAATATATAAATGTAATACAATTTTAACCCAAATTGCGAAGTGGTTTATTAAGGAACTTTACAAACCAATTTTAAATTTCACATAAAACATGAAAGAAAAGCCACAAGCTAATTTTCAAAAAAAGAAATACTTATTCTACTATAAAGCTGTTATAATTGAACCATGGCACTGGCACAGGAACAGACAAGTCAATCAATGGTACAATAAAAAGACCAGAAACTGACCCAAATATAAGTAAGAATTTAATATCTGATAGAGGAAGAATCTCATTGCACCGGGGAAATAAAAGACTATTCAATAAATAGTATTGGGACAACTAGTTCCACAAGCAGGAACATAAATTTACAGCCCTACTTCATCACAGACACGGACACATTCCCTACTGATTCAAGACCCAAACGTGAAAACAAAATTATAAGAATACTGGACAAAAATAAAGAACATGCCTTTATGAATTATCATTGACTATTTCTGAGATATGAAAAAGTTTAATGATGACTTTGATGAGCATCCATGTTCTCACTATAGCCTAATAAAACATTATAGAGTTGAACCTCAAAGTTTAGAGAAGGATAATATACACAGTGCTACAGAAGCACAGACAATACCAATTCAGACAGGGCGCAGGAGAGCCCAGTTATGAAATGTGGGTACAGGTTTTTTTAGACAGAGAAAACAGCATGTGCAAAGTCAGAGAAGCTGCTGAGCTATACATCATCTTCAATTGTCAAATCATGATTACCAATGCCAAAATGCCAGAGCGTGGCAGTTTACCAATCAGAGCTGTATTATCTGAAACACAGCTCTGAAGAGTTTACTTTGTGCTGTGGATGGGGAGAAAGGGATAGAGGGTAAAGACACAGGGGTGTACATAAAATAGAACACCCGAAGAAAAACAACTGTGCATAAGGCACCACTGTGATATGCACCACTCAGAAGTAATGAGGAAACCAATCTACCCTGGAGCAAAGGATAAAAATGCTTAGTTTGAGTACAGAGAAAATAAACTTTTGGAGATAAAATATTCAAATTTTAACAGGGACCTCAGCTTTCCTGTGTGAAAGGAATGTAGCTCCTGCTCTGGATATGTATTCCTGCAGCTTTAAAGAAGTAATCTATACTCCAGTCATACTTTAACAGATGGAGCTCTTTTTTTCATGCTCAGTTAGCTAACTTAATTTTCACTGAATCTCAGTAAGATAGACCAGACAGACACAGAATGAAAGACACCGCAACCATTATAACAACGATCACAAGAGTTTCTCAGCATTTCACATTATTCCCTGTACTTCTTGAATTTCTCACATTCCCAGGTTTCTATGTAACCCTAACATGTGGTTGAACTCTTTCTTTTACCCATTTTCCTGTCTCCCGTACCAAATTCTCTGCCAACTTTTATCTCCAGGCTAGGAATGTACCTCCAAAATAAAGTATTTGGCTTCTACTCTTTTTAGATACCAATTTCTTTAGAGACACATGATTTCAACCATCACCTTCAATCAAAATAATTTCAAGAATTCTGCCTTGGACTTTTCTTTTAATTCCAGCTACCTGTTATCTTCTTGAATATTCTGCCTCTGAGTCAAATAAATTTAACAGACCTAAAAACAACACAACGCACTCATGAACACACGTATACATAAATGCACACTTTTTAATCACAGCATTTCCCCCCACACCTACAAACAACTCACTCTCTTGAAGTCAACATGGCCCGTCTTTGACTCCTACCTTTCCCTTACATTCTATCTTTTCTCAGTCACAAATTTTATCCAGTCTTTTTTCACAATGTTTTTCACATCTGTCCCTTCTTTCCTACCTCCTACCATCACCAATCTAATTTAGGCACTGATTACCTCACTATTTGCTCTCCTGCTTCCAGTCTCTCCTCCCTCCATGTCATTGTGAACACATTGGTGGATGAATCTCTCTAAAACACTACTTTAAACCCTCTACTCACTTCCTCAAAGGCTTTTGAAAGGGTCAATAATAATGCCGAACATTTTAGGCATTCAAGGACCTAAAATTTTGCCTCCCATTTACAGGTCCAATCCATTTCTCCAATATTCAAGTTTCTCCTAAAAATATTCTTTTCCTCAGGTCTCCCCCTCAAGTGACACCACCATAAAACTTTTCGAAAGTATAGCCAACAATCTACTCCTATCACGCTGAAATTATTTTTGTAGTTTCCTAATTGCAAAGTAAATATTTAATCTTCTCACTTTATTTGACCTCACCATGTCATTCACAATTTAGTCTTACCTGTCATCATTCCCTACTACTCATTCCTACAGACTTTATGTTCAAGCCACAGCAAACTACTAGACTTTCTGTAACACATCTTGTTCTTTTGGAGTTTGTGCTTCTACATACTACTCCCTGCCTCTAGATACCTTTGGGGGGTGGGGGTGGGGGTAGGGGGGTATGATTCTGTGGTACGCTATTAACCATTTAACAGCCAGATGAAACAACATCTCTTCTGAAATTTCTCCCTACTTTATTACCAACATTGGAAACCCTGGTGGTGTAGTGGTTAAGTGCTACGGCTGCTAACCAAAGGGCCGGCAGTTCGAATCCACCTGGCGCTCCTTGGAAACTGTATGCTGCAGTTCTAGTCTGTCCTATAGGGTCGCTATGAGTCGGAATCGACTCGACAGCACTGGGGGGGTTTATTACCAACATCTTTGCTCCCAAGGTGCAGTATGCAGTTCCCTAATAGGATTCATAACACCACACTGTAATTTGTTTTTATGTCTTAATAATCTCACATACACTATGAGGCAGACAGCAAACACTTAAAAGTGGGTTTTAAAAGGCCTTCTACTAGGGCCATATTATTCTACTATCACTCAAGTATACTACATGAATAAGGAGCATGCATCACGGTTAAGAGCTCAGGCTCTGGAGCCAGACTATATAGGCATGTTTTCTGGCTCCAACACTTACAAGTCATGTAACACTGCACAACTTAATTAACCTCACTGTGCCGTAGTTTTCCATGTGTAAAAAGAGGACAATCAAAATACCTACCCTGTAAGGTTATGAGGATTAAGTGAATTTCAACATGGGTAAAGTGCTAAGAACAGTGACTGGCACAAAATAAGCATTAAGTACATATTAACTGTTATAACTACTATACCTTGCTTATTTTCTGACCCTTTCCACATGTTAATCTTGTATTTGGAATGGGCTACCTTCATTTTTCCACTTATCCAAATCTTACCCAAGTTTCAAGGCTTACCTCTGGTAAAACCATTGATTATTCCAAACTATAAATGATCATTCACTAATTTAAATTTCTACAGCAGTTTTCTGTATCACTCTGCATTTAATTAAAACTGCTTGCATCCTTCTGATTTCTCATGCATACGACTGTCAACCCAATTTCTATAAACTCATTGAAAGTCCTGATAACATCTCATGCATCATTGTGAGTTCAGACAGCCAGTGCTTAGGCACTTAGTCTGTGCTACTTAAAGTAATAAAACTCAGTAGAAACCTCAACTCTGATCATACTGCCTTTACAATCAAAGAAGGGGAGAAGGCAACAGGCTGCAAATGTATTAGGGCCAGGGAATTCTCTCATTAAAACGAGGAACTCTGATACAGTTCCTGAGAGAAAAAACCTGTCCTTCCACTGCAGGAGTTACGGGTGGCCCCTAAACTCCCCAACCAAATTGCAACACTGGATTCTCTATGAGAAATGGTCTGCATGACAAAACGATTGAGCACACAGAATACGGAGTCACACACATCTAGGTTTCACAGGGACCCTGAGCCTTTGTTCCCTTCTCTATAAAGTGGGTATAATAACACCTATTTCACAAGTATAACCTACCTACTGCCGTTGAGTCGATTCTGACTCACAGCGGCCCTGTAGGACAGAGTGGAAATGTTCGTAGAGTTTCCAAGGAGCCCCCAGTGGATTTGACCTGCAGACCTCTTGGTTAGCAGCTGTAGCACTTAACCACTAAGCCACCAGGGTTTCCTTCACAGGTATAGTACAATCAAAATTCACCCAACATTTAACTGCAGTGCAAATTTCTTTGGGAAAAGATTTAAATAAACTGAAAACACTGCAATTCATAAATAAAAATGAGAACACAATACAATTTTAGTTACATAAGACAACGTTGTATTAAATTAGCTGGTAGTATTTGTAATTCTCTTAATCACCAATGAGAAAATTAAACACATGCCATATTGTTAATAATACGGACTTGAGATGAGGGAAAGTTTTCACTACAAACTTTTTGACACTTTCTCTTTCTTGTTCAAAATTACTCCAAAATAGATATATTTTAAAAAGCACAAATGGTTTTAACATTCCAGTTTATAATTCAAATACACTTCTAAACAGAAATTAACCTGAATTGATGAAATCAAGAATTATTAGACCCAAAGCTCACATAATGATCTGAGTCAGTAATTTCAAATTAAGAGTTGTTCCAACTTGAAATTGGCAGTCACACACAGTCTAAAGGGTTTGTTTACAGCATTGACAAGATTAAACACTGACAAGACCAATCTTTTGTAAGATTCATCCGGGTATTTTAATAATAATTACTTTAAATCAACGTAATTGCTGAAATGCCCAATGCTACACAAATTAAACCAAAATGGGTTCCTCCTCCTTAAGGAAAAAATAATAGAACAAAAGTTGCAAGTGTTATTTTTAACCTGTGATATTTTCCAGTTTGGTGTTATGAATAAAATGCCCCTCATCCACTGGAAAACTGCCTTGCTGCTTATAATAACCTTTAAACTTGGTGTGTGTGCGTGTGTGTGTGTGTGTGTCATTTTAAAGACAGGCCGATTCGTTGCCTTAAGCTTGGGCCCTTAGGATACGGTGGTATGTGAGATTATTTAGGAACGATACATGTAATAGATCACAAAAAAAAAAAAACGTTAGTTAAGAATGTTTTAAGCATTGTGAACTTTGAACAATGTTGAAACGTTACACTATGAGGCTGAAAAGATGGTTTTGGGTAAGGGTAATTAACCTCTGGGTAGAAACTGAAGGGTAAAGTGCGGGGCTGGTGGAATTTAAGAAATGGAAAGGGGGAGTGAATGGGAGGAAGCGGGGACTTGGTAACCAAACGGAGCCCTGGTGGCGCAGTGGTTAAGAGCTCAGGCGGCTAACCAAAAGGTCGGCAGTTCGAATTCACCAGCTGCTCCTTGGA
Organism: Loxodonta africana; assembly: GCF_030014295.1. Taxonomy (NCBI): domain Eukaryota; kingdom Metazoa; phylum Chordata; class Mammalia; order Proboscidea; family Elephantidae; genus Loxodonta; species Loxodonta africana. The sequence goes on from NC_087343.1 coordinate 59,557,306, forward strand.
TACTCTATGACCCAGTTCTACTCTGTCCTATAGGGTCGCTATGAGTCGGAATCGACTCGACCGCAACAGGTTTGGTTTTCAAGCGTTTGGTAACTAGGGTTTATGATTCAGAACGGATTTTTTTTGAGGCGGGGGCTGGGGGCTGGACACAGTCTTAGAAGAAGGGTGTGTGTGTTTAAAGGTTTGTACTTAGTGCTGAGAAACAAAGGTGACAAAGTTGGGGAAGTAGAATTCGGAGGTATGGGAGCAAGGAGAGGAAGGAATGCGGGGATTTCCAGGCTGAGGCTGACAAGTTCGGGGCGCGCGCGGTTGGTGCCCCCCTCTCTCCGGAAGACTGGCCCCTCTATTGCCAGGTCCGCCAGCCCGTCCACCCCGGCAGAGCCTTGGCCCTCCCGCTACACAGCCCTTCCCCGAGCCCCGGCCCCTCCTCACCTCAGGCCGCGACGCCTCGATCCTCCGCGCCTCCACGGCGCACGTTCCTCTCAGCGCCGGTCCAGGCTGGAACCTTCGGCCGGACGGCCGCGGCTCCCCACCTCCGCTGCGCCGGGAAGGCCTCGGCGCGGCTCCGCGGGCCTCTCGGGTAATCGCCCGGCTCCGGCTCGCCCCGAAGACACCGCGCGCCGTCCTCCTCTCACGCCCGGGCTAGGAGCTCCTCTGGCCCCGCCCCACGGCTCCCTTGCGGAGCCCGCCCCCGGGCTCTAGGCCTGCGCGCTGATTGGCCTCTGCGAGACCCGGCTCGCCCCAGCATTGGCTCAGCGGCCGCTCGACCAAGAGGGGGCGGGACGCCAAGGGGCTACGATTCCCGTAACGCGACTCCTGGCGTCCGGGATTCCGGTGGCAGCGCCGGCGTCGTCTCTCCCAGACAAGATCGAAGGACTCCCCCCAGCTCCCCTCTGCTTGCGGAGGGGTGGAGGGGCCGGAATGTTCCACTTTTCGTGGAATGAGGGGGCCTTGAGCGGAGGCCTGGGTGCTGCCTGTGCCTTCCGCCCTCCTCGCTGGCCGCGGTCCCTCGGCCTGGCTTCGCGGCCTTTCCCGAGGGGCTCAGAGCCGCTGGGAACCGCCGGGCTCCGTGGGGATGAGAGAGGCGTGGGAGCGCCTCGGGGAAAGTGAAGGGTTCGGTGGTCGGGACTCCACACGAGATTGCCACAGATTGTGGCGGCGGCTTTGGGCCAAGTCTTAATGTAAACGAACTTTATAATACCGCGATATGTATTTTTTAAGTAAATGAGTTTGGGTGTGATTGATCAATGAATGCCAGAGCTGGTGACCCGCCAGGATTTTCTTTGCGGTTTGCACCTCTCAATCTATGATAAAAATACTGAGTAAAAACCAATTTCATTGTAGTTCACCCCTTCCCATTTCAAAGCCTGGGAAATAAACCTCCAGGCTCTCTTTGGTATATATGTTTTTCCAAAACAGGATGAAATTTTTTTTTGTTAATGTATTTTGTGTGTGTGTTCGTGAGCGTAAAGAAACACATCCAAGGCCAGGCAGGCTTTTTGTGGAAGACTGGCAGGCAATCGTGGTTTGATGGACTTGAACAAATTATGCCCATAAATTAAAAGACAATTATAAGGTTCCTCATTATTGAGGATTCAGATAGACTAAAACAGATCAAATTATTATCTGTTAGTTGTCTATCAGGTAATTTTTAAGACACAGCAAAATGCACCCACTATGTTTCCAACATAAGCGGAGGCCGGGGCAAACCCAATGACAGTGTTGGAGGAGAAACAAAGCTATATTCTGTTGAGCTCCTGCTTCTCCCGTCGCCGTCGCCGTATATCAGAACTGCAGATTGTGACCCCATGAATTCTAGCTTTTCCACTTAATGTTGTTAGGTGCCGTGGAGTCGGTTCTGGTAATAGAATAGAAGAAACACGGCCCTGTCCTGCACCATCCTCGCAATCGTTGCTGTTCTAGAGCCCATCGTTGCAGCCACTGTTGTCAATCCAGCTTGTCGAGGGTATTCATCTCTTTTGCTTATTAGGGGTGTTTATATTAAAGCAGGAAACCCTGTTGGCCTACTGGTAAGAGCTGCAGCTGCTAACCAAAAGCCCGGCAGTTCGAATCCACTAGGCGCTCCTTGGAAACTGCGTGGGGCAGTTCTACTCTGTCCTACAGGGTCGCTATGAGTTGGAATCCACTTGATGGCAACGGTTTTTTTAAGCTGCAATGTCTAGTGGTTAAATGTACCCTCTGGTCCACACTGCCTGGTTTTGAATCCTGATGCGGATACTTCTTCCTATCTCGGTGACCTTGGGCAAGTCTTTTCAGCTTCCTCATCTGCAAAATGGGAATAATGGTACCAATCAAATAGGTCTGTGCTTAGCACATACCATCAGCTACTGTTGAGCCAGTTCTGACTCATGGAAACTCCATGTGTGTCAGAGTAGAACTTGTGTTCCAAAGGGTTTTTGATGACTGCTATTTGGAAGTAGATCGTCAGGCCTTTCTTCCAAGATGCCTCTGAGTGGACTTGAACCTCCAACCTTTTGATTAGCAGTGGAGTGTGTTAACCATTTATACCACTCTCAGACCACCTGGCACATAGTAAATACTAAATGTCAGCTATTAGCATTACTGAATCCTACTATGTCAATGTTTCCCAAACCTTTTAGCATCGCGGCTTATATTGAAAATGATGATATTTCTATGGCACAGGCGGTTGACAGAAGGGGCTCAATATCTCACAGCACACTAACCTGCCTTGGCATACTAATCAGGAAAGCAAAAGACTGAGTTAGCCCTTTTGTGGATATTTTTATAATTGGCTCAGCTCAGCCCCTCCCCCTAAGAAACTCACATTTGTAGGGGTGGTCAAAGTCCCAGGCTAAAGGGGTGAATCAAGACTGGAGAAAAATTTTTCAGGACAGTAGGAGGCCTTCCCCACTCTGCTGAAATTAAATGACTGCACCAGGGCTTCAATTCCGTTTAACTCCCTGCTGAAAATTTGCATTTCTAACAAGTTCCCAGGAAATTATGTGTAAGAATCACCTGGGGGACCTTGTTAAAATATAGATTCTGATTCAGTATATTTGGAGCGGAAATGCAAATTCTCAACGGGGAACTTTTTAGAAACCTGGACGAACGGGTTCAAAGCCCTGCTTTACAGACACCTCCACAGAATATTGGCTCAGCAATGACAACTTTTAGCTTAAGGATTTGTCACTAGAAATCCCTATCAAAATGCAGATGTAAGTGGGGGAAGTGACATATCAGTTGGGAAGCTCCTCTAAATGACCTCAGGCCATTTGGGGGTTTTAGATGTGCCAGAAGCAGAGAGTGGTGAACCTGTAGGGTGCAACATAAAAACACTGAGGTTACTTGGGAGTAGGTGTACAAAGCCGGGGGAAAAATGCTACTGAACAAAGGTGATAAATGTTGAAGGCAAACTTTGCCTGCCTTGGTATCTGCTTAAATCTGGCCCTGACGATGATAGCCATTTATTCTTCACTGGTGCCCAGTTGTGTCTCTGAAACTCTGCGTCAGCCCTGGAGCTAACATCATATCCTGCATCAATCTAACAATTTCAGCATCCAGGTTGATGACTCAGCGCCCTGACTTCACAATTTCTCATCTTTCTCTTTTCCAATGATCTTCAACTTTACATCAGCAGCCCACGGTTGTAGCCACACCTTCAACCTATTCATCAGATGAAATTGCTCCACCTCCATGATTTAGAGTTGTGACTATCCTCCTCTGTACCCATAGCCACCTACCCCTCTACCGCTCCTGTGACTTTGATCTCATTAAATCTGTAATTTGTCCTCAGTGTGACTTCCAGACTTTGGAAGAGTTCATCAGTTATTACCTTCCTTTATCTTCCTAAGCTGTTGGAACCCTCTTATCAAACATTTTAACTTTACTCTCGCTAAACCAAAAAACCAAACCCACTTCCATCAAGTTCCCACTCATAGCGACCCTATACGACAGAATAGAACTGCCCCACAGTGCTTCCATGGCTATAAATCTTTTACAGAAGCAGACTGACACGTCTTTCTTCCATGGAGCAGCTGGTAGGTTCAAACCACTGACCTTGTGGCTAATGGCTGAGTGCTTTAACCACTGCATTACCAGGGCTCCTTCCTCTCACTAGTATTTTCGATTTCCTTGACTTTCAGGCATGTTTCTCTTGTCAATTCTATTTCCTACTACACTCTTTTATTTTTCCAAGTTACTTCCCTTTTCCTTGAACTATCAGGAGCCCCACCCCAACATTTATTCTTAGTACAGAACCTTGTTTCATTATTTCCTGGGAAAGTCAAGAGCATTCTTAACATTTCTCCAATTTTGTTGTTGTTGTATGCCTTCCAGTCGAACCCAACTCAACAGCAATCTGATAGAACAGAGCAGAACTGCCCCATAGTTTTCTAGGCAGTAATCTTTATGGGAGCAGATCACCAGATCTTTTCTCCCTCGGAGGCGCCGATGGGTTCAAACTGCTGACCTTTCAGTTAGCAGCAGAGCAGAGTGCCTAACCACGGTGCCACCAGGACTCCTTCTTCTCCAACTTAAGAGGCAACTATATATTTATCTTCTCCCTTTTTCCCCCTGCCTCAGAGAAAGAAAGCGCCCTATTCTTTTAAAAGGTTAACTGCTTCTCCTATGTTTTTGGTCCCACTCCCACTAAATTCAATTCCTTAGTTTTACATTTCTCATTATTAGCATTAAATACCTCAGAAAATTAAAAAAAAAAAACAAAACTCAGTGGAGACTTAGAGACAGCTTTTCTGTAAGTATTAAAACCTCTGTAAACCTAAAAAAAAAAAATTAATTAAAAGTCATTAATTAAATGTAAATCTCAAAATGAAGCAGGTTAAGCCACATTATAATCCACTTAATAAAATGTATTTGGGATGAAATATGAATTTAAATCAAGTTATAACTAAATTTCCAAGCCTGTTTTTGTTAGTTGCCATCAAGTTGATTCCGACTCATGGTGACTGCATGTATACAAAGTAGAACTGCTCCACAGGGTTTTCAAATTGCCAGACCTGTCTTCTGAGGTGCCTCTGGGTGGGTTTGAAACGCCAGCCTTTTGGTTAATAGCTGAGTGCTTAACTGTTTGCACCACCTAGGAGCTCTAATTTCCAAGCTAGAAAGTAGGAAAGATTTATTTCACGCAACAAAATGGCAATAGTTTTTTGACTGCCATTTAAAACACTTTCTGAAGAATAATATATATTCAAAAAAACAAATATATCATAAGACTACAGCTTGATATATTTTCACAAACACACCTGTGTAACTAGCATCTAGATCAAGAAACAGAACATGACCAGCTCTAGAAACCCCCTCCCAATCCCTTTTATTTCTCCCCCGCCATAGGTAACTACTCTTCTGACTTCAAACAGCATAGTTTTATGCCTATGATTTTAAAAATGAGAAGTTAGCAGAAATTTCTTAATGTTATTAGTATTTGCATATTTTATTTCATTTTAATGACTAATTAGAGTAAAAGAGTTTGAAATGAAACAAGTTTTGTTCCACATAAAGGCTAATCACAGATGCAGATTGAAGGAGAGGGGGTCTGTTGTTGTTGTTAGGTGCCGTCGAATCAGTTCCGACTCATACCGACCCTATGCACAACAGAACGAAACACTGCCCTGTCCTGCGCCATCCTTACAATCGTTGCTATGCTTGAAATCATTGTTGCAGCCACTGTGTTAATCCACCTCATTGAGGGTCTTCCTCTTTTCCGTTAACCCTGTACTCTGCCAAGCATGATGTCCTTCTCCAGGGACTGATCCCTCCTGACAACATGTCCAAAGTATGTAAGATGCAGTCTCACCATCCTTGCTTCTAAGGAGCATTCTGGTTGTACTTTTTCCAAGACAGGTTTGTTCGTTCTTTTGGCAGTCCATGGTATATTCAATATTTGACTCTACTTGGAGGAAGCAGCTCTTCCCCAGTCTTCTTTTGAGTGCCTTCCAACCTGGGGGGGCTCATCTTCCAGCACTGTATCAGACAATGTTCCACTGCTATTCATAAGGTTTTCATTGGCTAATACTTTTCAGAAGTAGACTGCTGGGATCTTCTTCCTTATCTGTCTTAGTCTGGAAGCTCAGCTGAAACCTGTCCTCCATGGGTGACCCTGCTGGTATCTGAATACTGATGGCATAGCTTCTAGCATCACAGAAACATATAAGCCCCCAAAGTACAAGAAACTGACAGACACGTAGGGGAGAGGGGATCTAGCTTCTGATTTCCCTGAACCTCTGGGAAACCTTGTTAAAATGGCCATGTGCTGGTCAATGGCCATGTGCTACCCTGCTCATAGGGCAACTTAGCTCCAGAGAAGAAAAGGTGAGTGCAGAAGTTGAAAGAGTTAGGTGCATCCTATTCCTGACACATACATGTATAAAGAAGTAAAACATTAGGACGCAGCTTCGGGCTTGCCCAGACTTGCTCCAGAATATCATCATGGGGACTCTGAACACACCTTGCTTTTGTTGACTCTGATATAACCTGTGTAGAAGCAAGGGCTTTTCTTTGTTGATTCTTGTTTGGCCATGTCTCCCTGGAAAAGAATATTCTTCAGTTATAAAATCAGTCCCCAGGTTCTAATCTAACATTTATGCTCAAACCAAGTAGTGAAAAATACCAAGATGATTTTCGTAAAAAAAAAAAAAAAAAGATATATATATATATATAGTGGCCTTATATGACCACTAATTCCAAGCCCCCTACCTAGGATTTGCGTAAAGGTACAATACTAACTGTATTAAATAATGACTTGGACACATGGGTGTCTGTCTCATCAAGTGAAGAAGGCAGTGCCTACTGAAAAGGCAAAAATTAAATGAATATACTTCCTAAGAAAGTTGGAATTTCCTGAAAATTTTCTCCTCTAATTTTTTTTTAGAATTATAGGGTGACCATCTTCCAAGATGAACAAATAATAGATGGAATTTAATGCCAGATTCAAGGGAAGCTGGAAACAAAGTTAAGATAGCACATATTTCAAATTACAAGAATCATTATTTTGCGGGTAGCAAGTACAGCGGACAGACTCTTCAGGTGAACTGCATGCCTCAGCCCTAGAGTTGTTCATACCTTTTTACCTTCCTACCCTTGAGTGTGAGGAAATGTATATGATCATATTATATAAAATTATAAAAATAAACATTTTTATTTTTATAATTTAAAAAGTTGCCATCACGTCAATTCTGACTCATGGTTAGCCCATATGTAGCACTCATCTTACTGGCATTTTTAACTCCCCTGTGGCTTTGAAAATAAAACTTCTATGTGTGGGCTGACACATGGCAAGGAACTGAGGGTAGCCTCTGGCCAACAGCCAGCAAGAAAATAAAGCCCTTGGTCTTAGAACCTCAAGGAACCGCACTTGGCCAGCTACAACAGATGCTTCCCCTGTTGATCCTCAGATGAGACAGCGTCTTCAGCCAACACCTGGATTGCAGCCTGTGAGACCTGAAACGAATCAGCTAAGTTGAGTCTAGATGCCTGAACCACAAAAACTGTGAGATAATAAATGTGTGTTGTTTTAAGTTGCTAACTTTGTGGTAATTTGTTCTGCAGTGATAGAAAATTAATACAGCAGGCAAGAAGTGAAAGCTAGCTATATAAATGTTTATAGTGAATGTTAGTTGTACACATTCAAATCAAGCACTTCCTAAAGTCAATAGGAATGGAGATCTGAAGAAACAAATTACATTAAGAAGGAGACTGCTCTGACGTGTTGAAGGTTCTGGAATTAAGGGCATCCCAATTGTTCCAGTTTATTAAATTTATTCAATAAACATTTATTGAGCATCAGCTATGTGCCAGGCACTGAAATATGGATCACAGCAAGATATACATCTTGTCCTTGAGGACCATGAAGTCTAATGAGAAAGACAGACAAGTAAACCAATAAGGACAGCAGTGTCATGGTGCTATCAGAAAGGTGTTAAGACAGTGTTCTGGGTGAACTTGTGCATGACTGTTTTAGGAACTGGGGTTTATAAGAACTACGTTACCTCTACCTACCTCCAGTTTCACATTTTCACACTCTGTGTTGGATTAAAGATGGCCACAAATTCTTTGACACTGCTTTAAGGAAAGATAGGGTCCATTTCCCCTTAAAACTGGGCAGGCCTGAGTACCGTATTAATCAACAGAGTACAACAAAGTTACTCTATGCCAGACTGGGGTCCAGTATTTAAGAGGACTGGTAGCTTTCACTTTCATCTGTGGAAGCTCTGAGCCATCAAGTAAGAAGTCCAACTATCTTGTTAGAACCTATAGAGAGGCCCTGAGACTACAATATGGAAAAGCAGAATGGTCCAGCTGGACCAAGCCTTCCAGTTGTCCCTGCCCAGGCATAAGGCATGTGAGGAAAGCCAGGTGAATACTGATAGTGACTCCAATGAATTGACTAGCTGAGTCCTAACCTACAAAAATGTGAGCTATAATAACATGCTTGTTGTGTTGAGTCACTGAGTTTTGTTTGATAAATACAGCAGTAAATACCCAGCAAAAAACCCTGTAGTATAGCAAATTACTTAATATGGCCCTTCTAGCCATAGTATGTAATTACCACCAAATGATGAATGGTACTATGTAAATTAGGTGCTTGTGGCCCACCAAGTGGATTGGATAACTTGCTAATGTAAATAAGGTACATGGCACCCTTGTGGGGGTGGAGCCAAGCAAATAACATTTATGGAACCCTAATGAGGGGATTGGTCATTTTTGTCATCCAGCTAGGCTTAAATGGAGACACAGAGAGAGAGGAGCTGAAACAGGGAAGACGGCAAGAGATGATGGGGCAGCAATAATAAATGCCATAGTGATGTGAGATGGCAGGAACCAGGAGACCAGTGCAAGACTGCTACAGTGTGGCTTGCCAACCTATGGAGCTAGGAGCTTTGTAACACCTGCCCAAGAAGGTCCCCAGTAAGGCCCAGCTGCAGAAGACAAGAAGAAACTGTCCTGATTGACGAACTGTGTCCTGAGTTATTCCTGTTACTTCCATGTTGATCCTGATCCTGAGTTGTACCCTATTACTTCCCCAATAAGCCACTTAACTGTAAGTACGGTTCTTGAGTTCTTTGAGATGTTGCAGCGGATTACTGAGCCCAAAGATGGGAGGGAAAGTACTGAGGGGAGGGAGAATAGTTGATGTTAGAGATGATGGAGTGGTAGAGCAGTTTGGAAAAGTTGGGCATTTGGGGCATCTTTAACATTCGCCTCATAGGCACCAGCTTTGTGCTGGTCCTTATAAAAGAAATTATTCATTCAAACTCTCACATCCATCATGCACATTGCTGCAAATCTGATCACCTTGCTCTCCTTAAATTTCTTCCAAGCCCCTTTTGTATATCATAAAATTCCTCCACTACCTGACCTCTACTTCTCCAGGCTTACCTTCTGATGTCATCCAATTCTAGACCCTCATATTAAAAAACAAACCCAATGCCGTTGAGTCGATCAACTTACTAATGGTTACTGGGCCAGTTTCCAATACAGTGTTTCCTACTTCCATGCTAAGAAAAGGCAGTTTATACTGTTCCTTGGCTTACTACTGCCTTCTTCATTCTCTTCCCCTAACATGCTCATCATCTTTCATTACTCGTTTTAGGAGTTATTTCTTCCCAAAAGTTTTCTCTTACTTCTCACTGCTCCAGACCGTGAGAAACTCACAACAAAAGAATGCAAATAATTTCTGATGGCCTCTAACACTAGAAAAGGAATTGCTTATTTAGAAAAGGCTTCTAGATCACAGAGCAAAAAAAAGAACGGAGGAAACCAGGCAAAATGTCGTTGTTAGGTGCCGTCGAGTCAGTTCCAACTCGTAGCGACCCTATGTACAACGGAATGAAACACTGCCTGGTCCTGCGCCATCCTCACAACCATTATTATCCTTGAGCTCATCCTTGCAGGCACTGTGTCAATCCATCCCATTGAAGGTCTTCCTTGTTTTCGCTGACTTTCTACTTTACCGAGGATGATGTCCTTCTTCAAGGACTGGTCCTTCCTGATAACTTGTCCAAAGTATGTGAGATAAAGTCTCACCATCCTTTCTTCTAAGAAGCCTTCTGGCTGAACTACTTCCAAGACAGATTTGTTCATTCTTCTTGCACCTCATGGCATATTCAACATTCTTCGCCAACACCATAATTCAAAGGTTTCAGTTCTTCAGTTTTCCTTACTCATGTCCAGCTTTCACATGCATATGAGGCAATTGAAAATACCATGGCTTGAGTCAGGCACACCTTAGTCTTTAAAGTGACACTTTTGCTGTTTAACATTTTAAAGAGGCCTTTTGCAGCAGATTTGCCTAATGCAATGCAGTCATTTGATTTCTTGATTGCTGCTTCCATGGACGTTGATTATGGATCCTAGTAAAATGAAATCCTTGACAACTTCAATCTTTTCTCCACTCATCTTGATGTTGATTATTGGTCCAGTTGTGAGGATTTTTGTTTTCTCTATGTTGAGGTGTAATACATACCGAAGGTTGTAGTTTGTGATTTTTATCAGTAAGTGCTTTAAGTCCTCTTCACCTTCAGCAAGCAAAGTTGTGTCACCTGCATATTATAGGTTGTAAATGAGCCTTCCTCCAGTCCTGATGCCATACAGATTGAGTAAGTGTGGTGAAAGGACACAACCCTGACGTATGCCTTTCTTGACTTTAAACCACATAATATTCCCTTGTTCTGTTTGAATGACTTTGTCTTGGCCTAAGTTCAAGTTTCTCATGAGCACAACTAAATGTTCTGGAATTCCCATTCTTCGCAATGTTATCCATAATTTGGACAACATAATCGGGGAAAATTGCAGATCAGAAAAGTTCCTTTCTCCTTAAGCTAAATACCAGCACAGCTCATTCTATTTCTGTTTGTGTATTAGTCTCTCTCAACACATATAATGTCATGAATGCTTTATTAGTTGTGTAAACAAAGCACCACGGAAGTTCTGGAGAAGGGATATTTTTGCCTGGTGAATTTGGAAGATCCCTGCCAGAGGAGTAGACATTGAAGCAAATTGTTGAAAGATGAATAAGAACTCACTGGTTAAGAAAAGGGAGGAAAGGAATTCTAGGCAGAGGGAATAGCAAGAGGAAGAAGGAGCAATAATGTGAAAGGACAAGACATGATCAAGAGGTCTGGTGAGGCTAGAGCAAGGAGTTCATGGGTGAGAGATGAAATAAAATAAGCAGCTAGAGGCCTTCTTTAGATGCCATCCTGTACAGGAGTTTGTCCTTCATTTTGTAGGGAATTATTGAAGTTTTTTCAGCAGGAAGCTGCTGTGATCAGATTTCTGTTTCACAAGGGAAATCCTGTCAACCCCGTGGAGAATGAACTGGAAGAGCAAAGGACTGGAGATGGTAAGTCCAGTTAACAGGCTACTTCAATAGTTTATACTCAAGCTTGAACTAGAGTAGCTCCTCATTTTAGAAGGGAAAGGAAAATCCTATTCTGAGTGGTTCCAGGGAGACAGGATAGGCAAACCCAATAGTGGGACATGACAAGAGAGATGTTTGGACTGATCTGAGATCAAAGCCTCATGCCACCAAGTTGTGCATTCTTAGGCAATTTGCTTAGCATCTTTGAGACTCTGTTTCTTCATCTGCAAAAATGGTCGAATTTAATACCTGCATCTCAGGTTGCTGGAAGGCTTAAATGAGATAACATGTGAAGGTAACTAGCATGGAACCTAGCACAGATTAGACATTCAATGTTTACATGTAATTTTATTTCCTTTGGTTATCATTTGATATAAGGAGTGAGGTGAGGGAGTTATTAGGGATGAGTGCAAGTTTTATAGCTTGGACAAGTTGTTGGACGGTGAACAAGAGTGGAACAGATTCATTGAAGAGGAAGATATTAAATTCACTTTGAGAAGCTGTCATTGTTACCTTCCTCTATTTGAGAATTTCACTCTTTTGTCTCCTCATTTCTGTGACTGCCAACACCCAATATCCTGAGGTATGCTAAACCCGTTGCCACTGAGTCCATTCAGTCATAGTGACCCTACAGGACAGAGTAGAACTTCCCCATAGGGTTTCCAAGAAAAGTTGGTGGATTTGAACGGCTGACCTTTTGGTTAGCAGCCATAGCTCTTAACCACTGCATTATCCTGATGTATAAGTGGAAAGGAAACCCTGGTGGCCTGGTGGTTAAGTGCTATGGCTGCTAACCAAAGGGTCGGCAGTTTGAATCTGCCAAGCACTCCTTGGAAACTCTATGGGGCAGATCTACTCTGTCCTATAGGGTCGCTATGAGTCGGAATCGACTCGACGGCACTGGATTTGGTTTTTTGGTTTGGTATAAGCGGAAAAGAGGAAGACCCTTAACAAGATAGATTGACACAGTGGCACCAACAATGAGCTCAAGCATAACAACGATCGTAAGGATGGCTCAGGACCGGGCAGTGTTTCGTTTTGTTGTGCATAGGGTTGCTATGAGTAGGAACAGACTTGACGGCACCTAACCACAATAAAAGGCTAAAAAACAAACCAACCAAAAAACCATTTGCTGTTGAGTTGATTCTGACTGATAGTGACCCTATAGGACAGAATAGAACTGCCGCATTGGGTTTCTAAGGCTGTAATCTTTACGGAAGCAGACTGCCACATCTTTCTCCCATGGGAGCAGCTGGTGGGTTCAATCGCTGACCTTTCGGTTAGCAGTCGAGAGCTTAACCACTGCACCACCAGGACTCCCGTATAAGGCTATAACTCTTATGAATGTCAAACCATGCTTGAAATCAAATCAAAGTACACCTAAAACTGTCAAAAGTAGTTAAAGGGAATTGTAATATTTCTTTTGTATCTCCTGAAGAATCACTGAAGAAGGTTGGTCAGTTGGTTGTGGTAGAGCAGCTGGAATGTGCTGGAGCTCCAGGGTAAAATGGCCAGAGAAAGCTGGTCTTGATAGAATGAGAGAGAGAGAGACAGCGAAAGAAGAAATGAGAAAAAATCGCACAGCCTTAAGTGACAGACTGAGTAGCTGTTGGGGTGGTCCTGGAGGTTCTCTAGGTCTGAGTTAGATCCCTCTGGAAGACTGATCAATGGTTTCTATGTCTGTCTCTCCCAATAACATCCCCCCCCTTTTTTTTACACATATCAGTAGGGCTGTGGTATGAAACTAGAACATACTCAAGGATGCTATAGATATATACACATATATGTAGCCCTTAAAAGAAAAGAAAATTCAATCTTCATTTCTCTTTGAAAACGCTAGTCTCCCTGATGAAAGATGAGGTAATATTAGTCAATTCTGAGTTTTTGCAACGATTTCAGAATTAAACCTGCTCATTTCAGGATTTTCTATCTCTCTTTTTTTCCCAGAGACAGATAACTTCTGGGTCAGTAGGAGAGAAGTTCTGTCCTCAGTCTTGATATACCCCGGAGACTGCTGAGATGAACAATACCCATGTGGTTCTGGGGTGCCATCACCCCTACATTAGTCCCCTCTGGATGTATAATTCATGACACTTTCCACTTTCCTGTATCATTTTCATGACTACAAGATTCCTTGGGCTCCATGTCAGTTAAATTCTGTACCCTTTTGGGGAGCACAGGGACAATTTACCTCTTCTCATGTGTCTCCCTGAGGCTGCTAGAGATTCAGAAGCGCTGCCTGAGTCTTTCCCTATGTGGCCATCTTTACCTTAATGCTCTCACATTATGTAGCCTAGGTAACATTTACCAGGCTGATGCCTCTGAGGATTCCAGATGATAACAGATTCCCAACATTATCATGAGACTCTGTCCCCTCTTCCCACCTCAGAGTTAACTCCCAGGTAAGGGGCATGGTGCAGGGCCCTTTCTTAAATCTTCACCTCCTTGAATTCTCTTGCTTTTACTCCATTTCTCTACCTTTTCCCTCCGTAACTTTATCTAGGAGCCCCAGTGTCAGAGTGGTTAAAGCACTCAGCTGATAACTGAAAGGTTACCACCTACCAGCTGCTCTTCGAAAAACAGGGCAGTCTGCTTCTGTAAAGATTTGCAGACTTGCAAACTCTATGGGGCAGTTCTACTCTGTCCTGTAGGGTCTCTATGAGTCAGAATTGCCTCCATGGCAATGGGTTTTTTTGTTTTGTTTTTTACCTTTATCTAGCCAGGGGTTGAGGGTGGGTGGGAGGTTGATGTTCGTGGGAGGGGCTATTAAAACTGGTCAGCAAATACTCTTCCCAAATCTTTCTGTCTTATACCTGGACCTAAGCTTTGATTTGATGTTGTTAATCTGTGCTAGTGCTGTGATGTTTCTAAAGCAATGGGGGAGAGTTGATAAACGGAAAGTGCAGGAAGAAAAAACACATTCTTGGATAAATAGTTTACTGAAATATATTGATATACTAGAATAAGTTTTTGCTCTCCCAAATCTATTCTACCTTTTCTCATATTTGCCAAGACAGTCAAAGATAGGAAACTCCAAATCAGAATGAAGACGGTTTGCGTCTCTAATCTGATTCCTGCTGTGTAAACAATAAGAAGAGGGAAAGGATCAGCCACAGCTAGAAACTGGCTTGCAAGTACCGGGGACCCAAGCCTAAATCTAGATATTTTCCCAAGGGTTGACTGACTTGGGAATTGAGCCTTGGAGGTCATGTATAAAATTTCTCAGTGACGTTCAACTTAGCCCATGTTCTCTGTTGTGGTAAATGAGCGGGGAAACTAAAAAATACCGTCTGGCACTGAACTTCCCTCCCTGTGTCCAGATCTGGTTCTGCCTTGTATAGCTGTGTGCAAGAAGGTCATCAATACCCAGATGTGCCACTGCATCCCATTGGCCATTTCTTCATGTGTTGCTGCCTCCTTCACCCTCTTCCCTCTTAATATCGTTATCATGAATATTTTTTCATACGCTTCTCCACCTTTTTCTGCATGCATAAAGTGGAAAAAGAAATGAAAGAACGCATAATAACTTTTGTGTGTTTACATGTAATGGTAGGAGATGAAAGAAGGGAAACTGAGTATGTCTTTTATCTCCCATAGTGTCTAACAACAGATGGACTAAATGGTCCAACCTATATGGTCCAACACAAATCTAAACCATTTAGACTGTGTTTTTGTAATTCAGTCCAAAAAGATAAAGTGCTTTTTCCCCAAAGAGGAGTAAGTCAAGTTGTTCTTCTCTAACTGATCAAAGACAGATATTCAATTCCTGAATAACAAGTAAACCCATTGCCGTCGAGTTGATTCCAATTCATAGTGACCCTACGGGACAGAGTAGAACTGCCTCACAGAGTTTCCAAGGAGCACCTGGTGAATTTGAACTGCCAAACTTTTGGTTAGTAGCCGTAGCTCTTTACCCCTACGCCACCAGGGTTTCCAAATAACAAGTAAGTATTACCTTTTCTTGAGTTTCAGCTATGTGACAGGAACTCACAGTAGGCATTTATATCCAATTAATCTTTAAAAGAAACCAGTGTGAAAGGTGTTGTCTTTCTTGTTTTACATATGGGTAAGCAAAAGCTCTGAGAGTTTGAACAACTTGCCCAAGGCCATACGGTTAGAAATTTGTTGAGCTGGAATTGAATTTGTTCCCAAAATCATGCTGCTTCATGGTGCCACATGGCCATCTCACCCATATCTCACAAATGCCTTCTAATGATTTTCAGTAATTTGCGCTTCCCAAAAGTATAATGGGATAGAAAGGTTTGGGATAAAATTCTCGATTAATTGGAGTTAGTCGGAATCGACTTGATTGCAATGGGGTTTTTTGGTTTACCTCCTTTTCTACCCACAATGCTTCGTAATGTTGCTCCCTATGATTTGGGGGCACTAAGGCAGTGATTTTTGCGAATAAGGATTGCTGTGTGTGAAAATCAGAATGATAATAACAAACACTAACTCAGTGTTTACTATGTGTCAGGCATTTTTATAAGTGCTTTATATCCTTATTTAATTCTCACAACAACCCTATGAAGTTGGTAATATTATTATTCCCATTTTAGAAATAGGAAAATTGAGTCTCAGAGGGTAGAGCAATTTTCCCACGGTCTCCCATGGTCTCACTGCTACTGAATAGAGGCATTGGGATTGGAACCCAGGCAGCCTGATCCCTAAAACTGTGTTCTCAAACACTATATCACTTGTGATGCTATTCATAATTACAAGGTAAAGAGATATATACAATTCAAAATACAGTCTTGTTACCAGTTTCTAAATCAGTTAGGGTTCCTTATGCTGCCAGTAACAAAATAACCAAATACCATTTCTCAGAAGTCTAAAAACTGTCAAGCAAGATTTGACAATGGCTCAAATGATGCCACCAAGGATTTGGCTTCTTTCTATTTCTCTACTTTGCTTCCACAGGGTGGCTGGAGCTGAGGGCTCTACCCAGTGGCCATCTGGCTGCTCCTGCTTTCATAGTGGTGAAATGACTGCAGCAATTTCAAATCTAACATCACCATTCCCCTAGGAGAAGAGTAAAAGCTTGTCTTCTCCGAAAGTTCCAGCAAACATGTCATACCTCATTAGCTGCAATTAGGTTACATGTCCACGCGCAGACTGTGGCAAGGGGAATGAGAGAACATGACTTGCTTCAGCCCATTGGGTTCAAACTCTGTAGCTTACCCAAAACTCATGTCTAATAACAAGTGTAAGGTGTTTCCCCAAAGTAAACACAGGGGACTATTTCCTAGAGGGAGAATATACACTGGGCAGGAAATGGCAGAAATGTCCACTGCTCCCACACATCTACTGCCTAGAAGTATTAATATTTTGGTATATTTCCTTCAAATCTTATTTTCTAAGAATATTTCATATGCATTTTTTTTCAGTTACCCTTATGGCCTAAACACTTCCCCATATTGTTAAAAGCCCATTTTAATGACTATGACTACACTCATAATACTTTGAACGGTTCAATGAAATCTTCCGATAGATTCCATAAACAAAAAATACAGATAATGGCAATAGGCATGGCTGAAGCGTGTAGTAACTTTAAATTAGCCTGGGTATACTTCTGAGTATCCTCCTGGAAGGAAGCAGCTGCCTGGCTGCTTCTCTTGTCTCCACTACTCTTGTTTCTCCTACAACTGCGCCTCAAATCCCTTGTCTGCATGGCTACTAGGGTTTAGCTAGTGTGGGGAGAGGATAAGCAGAGGGTCAGCTCAAACTTCACAGCAGGATACTTTGCTCTATCCCCACCATTGCCCAGTGGAAAACTTTTAGACACCAACACACACTCCCTGTGGAAGAAACGTTCTGGCTTAGGTGTAAAGACAGAAGAATGGGAAAAGATGAATCAGAATTATGGGCAATCACAGATGGAAGGAGCTACCATTGCATGACCCTGAGGAGCTACCATCATATGACCCTGAGTGGCCCTGGCCTTGGCTCTCTGAAAAAATACAGTTATCACCTGCTAACCAAATGGCAAAGTGTTTGGAATTTTCACTTTTAAGACAGCCAATTTCTTTAGGCTTCAGCCAGAATGTTTTAGATCCTGGATCTGCGGGCCTGAACTCATTCGTGCTTATTCTAAGTAGAATAGTTGCGTTGGACCTGTGGATTAACAATCAACGTTGTGCCAAACAAAATATTTCTCTTCTTTGAGACAAGTAATGAGTTCCAATATGCTTCTTGAGTCTCTCTCACGTAAGGAAACAGGCCACATTATTAAGCTGCCTTGAAGGAAATTAGATGATTGCATTTGGAAAGCTAGCACTCCAGAAGAGAGGATGTTACCCAATACAGAAAGTTATTAATTGCTATTTTGTGCCTTTAGATGGCTTGGCATTTTGTGTGTTATCCTCTAAGTGAGGTTCCCAGGGATTGTATTATGTGCTGAGAGGAGAGTGCAAGGTACTGATCAAGGGGTGTGTGACTGCTGGCTCTGTTCTTCTGGTCTTGGTGGAAGGAAATAGCCAGGCAAAGCACCTTTCACATATTCAACAGTTGGTAAGTGTTGTTTATGATGATGGGTCTGAGAGAAATCACGCCATGTGGAGACAGAAAACCAGGTGGCTCTATTACTTCTTACCTTTATACATTTTTACAGATCACTTCGAGCCCCGATGGTGCAGTATTTAAGAGTTTGGCTGTTAACCAAGTAGTCAGCAGTTCGAGTCTACCAGCTGCTCCTTGGAAACCCTGGGGGGCAGTTCTGCTCTCTCTGATAGGGTCACTATGAGTTGGAATCGACTCGACGACAAAGGGCTTGTTTTTTTTTTTCAGATTCTGCCTCCTCTGAACTTCCATTTCCTTATCTGTAAAATGGGAGTTCAGTCTTGTTCAGCAAGTTATTATGAAATCTAAATAATGTATGTAAATTTGCTTTACTGAAAAAATACTTTACAAATGTTAAGAGATATTATTGTTACTATTATCACTATTAAGTTGACTCTAGAAGACTTACAGATTGTTGTTGTGTGCCATTGAGTCGATTCTGATTCATAGTGACCCTATATGATAGAGTAGAACTGCTCCATAGGTTCCTAGGCTGTAAGTTTTAAGGAATCAAATTTCTGGGTCTTATCTCCTACAGAGCTGCTGGTGGGTTTGAACTGACAACCTTTCTGCTAGCAGCCGAACCCTTAACCACTCCTACAGATTGACTAGTAAACTGTGATAGTTTAGGTGGTAATCCAAGGCTTAGGGTCTCAGAAAAACAATGAAAATATAAATGTCAGACCCTTATTCTACACATACACACGCACTCACATTGCAATTTGTTTAGTTGGTACCCTTGGTATTGACGGGATGGACTTTTTCACCTTTCTAGTTCTTGCCACCCATTCACCAATAGTCAAGGTAGGACTCTTGGATGGTTTCCAGGTTCCAGAATCATAGCTTTTGAGAATTGGTAGACACCCTAGAAACAGACTTGTATGTCCAAACTTCTCATTTTACAGATGAGAAAATTGGGACTTACCTGGTACAAATTAGTCCCTGATTTAAACAATTAGTTAATAGCAGAATTGAGAGGACAATCCACAATCCCAGGCTCTTTTCACTGTCCCAAGTTAATGTGACATAGAACGAGTGACTGGAGCAGACTGAGTCTGATGTTAATTCCCAAAGTTATCCTGTCACATGGAAATCCAAAACCTTCTATTTGCAAATAATAGATTCTTCAGTAACTGGCTGAGCTTGATTGGAGGCCAGAGAAAGATTGTTTAGTCTGAGAATCACCAATGGATTTTGTCACTTTTCTGACATCACTACATTACACCATCCCTAAGGGTATTGTTTATTCAAGCCTCAAGTTGCAATAGTGAAGGATTCTATGGGGAAAATATTAAATGACGCAGGAAGCATCAAAAGAAGATGGAAGGAATACATAGAGTCACTATACCGAAAAGAATTGGTCGATATTCAACCATTTCAGGAGGTAGCATATGATCAGCAACTGATGGTACTGAAGGAAGAAGTCCAAGCTGCCCTTAAGGCATTGGTGAAAAACAAGGATCTGGGAATTGATGGAATATCAACTGAGATATTTCAATAAACGGATGAAGTGCTGGAACTGCTCACTTGTCTATGCCAAGAAATATGGAAGACAGCTACCTGGCACAACTGACTGGAAGAGATCCATGTTTATGCCTATTTCCAAAAAAGATGATCCAACTAAATGCAGAAGTTATCGAACAGTATCATTAATATCACACACAAGTAAAATTTTGCTGAACATCATTCAAAAGCAGCTGCAGCAGTATTTATCGACAGAATACTGCCAGAAATTCAGGCTGGATTCAGAAGAGGAAGCGGAACCAGGGAAATCATTGCTGATGTAAGATGGGTCCTGGGTAAAAGCAGAGGACACCAGAAGGATGTTTGCCTGTGTTTTATTGACTGTGCAAAGGCATTCGACTGTGTGGATCATTGCAAATTATGGATAACATTGTGATGAATGGGAATTCCAGAACACTTAATTGTGCTCATGAGGAATCTGTACATAGACCAAGAGGCAGTTGTTCAGACAGAGACTAGGGATACTGATTGGTTTAAAGTCAGGAAAGGTGTGCGTCAGGGTTGTGTTCTTTCACCATACCTATTTAATCTGTATGCTGAACAAATAATACAAGAAGCTGGCCCATATGAAGAAGAATGGGGCATCAGGATTGGAGGAAGACTCATTAAAAATGTGCATTATGCAGATGACACAACCTTGCTTGCTGAAAGTGGAGAGGACTTGAAACACTTACTGATGACGATCAAAGACCACAGCCTTCAGTATGGATTACACCTCAACATAAAGAAAACAAAAATCCTCACAGCTGGACCACTAATCAACATCATGATAAATGGAGAAAAGATTGAAGTTGTCAAGGATTTCATTTTACTTGGATTCACAATCAATAACCATGGAAGCAGCAGTCAAGAAATCAAAAGATGTGTTGCATTGGCCAAATCTGCTGCAAAAGACCTCTTTAAAGTGTTGAAAAGCAAAGAGGTCACCTTGAAGACTAAGGTGCCCCGACCCAAGCTGTGGTATTTTCAATTGCATCGTATGCATATGAAAGCTGGGCAATGAAAAAGGAAGATCGAAGAAGAATTGACAGGTGTTGGCAAAGAATATTCAATATACCATGGACTGCCAAAACAATGAACAAATCTGTTTTGGAAGAAGCACAACCAGAACTCTCCTTAGAAGTAAGGATGGCCAGACTGCGTCTTACATACATACTTTGGACATTTTGTCAGGAGGGATCAGTCCCTAGAGAAGGACGTCATGCTTGGTAAGTAGAAAAGGGTCAGCAAAAAAAAGGAAGACCCTCAATGAGATGGATTGACACAGTGGCTGCAACAATGGGCTCAAGTATAAAAATGATTATGAGCATGGCCCAGGACTGGCCAGTGTTTCCTTCTGTGGTACATAGGGTTGCTATGAGTCAAGGCACCTAACAACAACAAGGGTATTGTTTAGAAAACTTTGTGGTGGTATAGTTCTTGTCAACTGCTTTGTATAAGAAACAATACCTGCCATTCATCAATCAACAACTGAGTGCCAGATATTCTATTTAAATCAGCTAACTTAATCCTCTCACCAATCTGAGAAGTTGGAACTACTTTCCCATTTTACAGAAAAAGAAATCAATGCTCAAACAGGCTAGGAAATTTGCTCAAGGACACAGAGCTGGTAAATGCATGTCAGAGCCAGGGTTCTAAACCAGGACTGTAAAACAGTGAAGCCTAGGCTCTTTTTACTACTTACAGTTGTTAGCGAGTATGAGACTAAGCGTGATTGTGTCACTGATGAGCACATCTTTAGTTCTTGGCCAATTTGAAAACAAAACTTTTGCAAGGCTTGCCCAACACAATTCACACTGTTAAGATTTTTTTACTTCAGGCAAGTAGTTAGAATCTGTCTTTAACAATTAGTTCACATTTTCAGTTTTGACGTAAGCTTGCCACATCTTTTCATTTGATCTTGTCTTCCTTTTTCAAGTTTCCTAAATACTTCAGGCTCCTTCCTCGAATGTGAAGGGAAGGAAAATAATCAGTATAGATAATCAGATATGGAACCTTTGGTTTGAATAAACATGGGCAAAAATAGGATTTGGTTGCTGTTTAAGGTTAAGGAATGAAAATAAATATTTTTTAGATGACTAGCTGAAAGACAGTCCTGTCCCTCCCTTTTCTTGGGAATTTTATATACACTTAAACATTAAACAAAGGATCCTGAAGAGGAAGGTGAGAGGTCTTTGGCTATTACTTCGGCCGTTTGGCTGAAATTAGTTTATGTGTAGACAACACATATTATGCTTTGTTCTGGAAAATCTCATTCTGTGTGCAGGGCACATGGGCCATGATGGGGGTGGGCAGATGACTAAGTGGGAGTTAGAACATTTCTCTTTGAGCCCTGGCTCTGTAACTTCCTGACTATGCAGCCTTTGGCAAATCACACAATTACTCTGAATTTCACTTTCCCAATTGGTAAAACGGAAATAAGAAAGGCTGTCCCTGGCTACTGCACAAAGACAGTATGAGGACCAAATGAGAGAACAGATGGGAAAGAGCTTTGTTAAGTGTAAAATGCTGGGCAAATGTATGGAGTTAATATCAACCACAGAGCTTCCTAGCTTTGTAGGTAACTAAGATACAAGGAGTCCTAGTGGTGCAATGGTTAAGCACTTGGCTGTTAACCAAAAGGTCAGTGATTCGAACCCACCCAGTGACTCTGTGGGAGAAAGACCTGGCAATCTGCTTCTGTAAAGATTTCAGCCTAGGAAACCCTATGGGGCAGTCCTACTCTATCATATGGGGTCGTTACGGGTCACACAAGGGATAACAACAATCCATGATAGTGAGGCAGGGTAGAGGTGGAGGTGGGGTTTTGCGTTGAGGAGGATATTGGCAGTTTTTATGTTCAGATGCTAAGCTGCAGGTGCCAGACAGGCATTCATCAGGGAAAAGCCTGCTCTCTCTAGTGCAGCTACAGACTCCAGTTTCTTCTCTTCACTATTCATTCACTGCTCGGCCTATGAAGGTAAGGCCCTTCAGCACCCACATCCTAAAGCCCTTCACCTCCTACAACCACAGGGAAGAGGAAAGTTGGTGCACAGCCACAGAGAGGTTGGGTCACTAGTAACAATAACTGCTATTTATTGAGTGCTGACAATATGCCAGGCATGGGGCGAAGTGTTTTACATGCGTGGTCTTATTTATTCTTCGTGCAGATACGATTATTAACCTCATTTTACAGACGAGGGAACTGAGGGTCAGAGGGGTCAAATAACTTGCCCAAGATTACACAGTTGGTAAGCAGTGGAGCCAAGAGTCAAATTTAGGTGGCCTGAGTCTAAAAGCCACAACCTCAAACACTAAGCTATACTGCATTTTTAGAAGACAGAGCCACCTTCTGAGTCACGTACATCCTCACATTCTTAGCCTCCTGCCACAGGACACAACCCCGCTGATGGTATCCAGTTTCCAAAGAGAACATAAGCAAAGAAGGGGGTTGGGTACTGATGGTGGTCTGGCAGTTCCATTTCCGACCCACCACACAGAGGTCTCAGAGTGAAATAATGTCCTGTTCTGTGAGGTTGGCCCAACATTTTTCTGGTAACCTATGTATTTTTTCCAGGGAAAGAAAAGGGGGGAAAGAAGCAGCCTTTTGCTCCTGGAGATTCTGCCTAATGGATGTCTGTCATGGTTTGAATTGTGTCCCTCAAAAATATCTGTCAGCTTGGCTATGCCGTGATTCCCAGTATTGTATGATTGTTCGCCATTTTGTCATATGACGTGATTTTCCTATGTGCTGTAAATCCTACCTCTATGATATTAACGAGGCAGGATTAGAGGCAGTTATATTAATGAGTCAGGACTCAATCTACAAGATTAGGTTGTGTTTTAAGCCAATCTCTTTTGAGATATAAGGGAAGCAAGCAGAGAGGCATGGGGACCTCATACTACCAAGAAGCAAACATCAGGAAAATAACTTGTCCTTTGGACCCAGAGTCCCTGTGTTGAGAAGCTCCTGGACCAGGGAAGACTGATGAGAAGTACCTTCCCCCAGAGCCAACAGACAGAAAGAAAGCCTTCCCCTGGAGCTGGCGCCCTGAATTCAAACTTCTAGCCTCCTAAACTGTGAGAGAACAAAATTCTCTTTGTTAAAGCCATCCACTTGTGGTATTTCTGTTATAACAGCACTAGACATCTAAGATAATGTCATAAATTGTCTAATTCCAGTTGGGCCACAGGAGAATTAGAGTTGTAATTAAGGCAGGGTTTTGTGTGATAGTCATAGCCAAGCAACATCTGTGATCTGGGAAGGGAGAAGGTTGCTAATAGTGCAGCAACTGACACCCGCCATGTTCCTTATCTCCATAGGCCATTGGAATCACCATCTCTAGCAAATATTTGCTGAGCCTCCTTGGTGCTGCATACCAAGGAGCTGGGTGATTATACATGGTAAGGCACTTAGACATGAGAGAAGGCAGTGTATGATGAAAGCAGATTGGTGGCTCATAAAGTAATTGAAAGTGAGCTCTGGAGAGGGGGAAGCACTTCAGGGTGGAGTGGTCAGGTTGGCTTTTATGAAGGAGTCAATTGGACTTCCAAGCATGGATGTGATTTGACTAAATAAAGACAGATAAGGATTAAAAGGGGAAGCACGAGAGGAGAACATTGTGGGAGAGCAAATAGTGCAAAGAAGGATCCAGAACAAGTGAGAACGAGCACTGGCATGTTGGGATGCTTTCAGCTACTTGAAACCAAAGTGACTTAAACAAATTTATTCTTTCACATAGTCCAGAGGTAGGGTGGGCTTCAGGATTGTTTGATTCAGAAGCAAAATAGCATCATTAGAGACCCAGGTTTTTTCCCTGTTGCAGTCCACAGAGTCAGTTCCAAAATCAGACAAAACCAACCAGTTGCCATCGAGTGGATTCTGACTCATGGTGACCCTATGTCTGTCAGAGTGGAACTCTGTTCCATAGGTTTTTCAGTGGCTGATTTTTTGGAAATAGATTGCCAGGCATTTCTTCTGAGGTGCCTCTGGGCAGACCTGAACCACCAACCTTTTGGTTAGCAGCAAGTATGTTAACTGTTTGCACCACCCAGGGACTCCAACCTCAGGCAATATGCTCCCTTTTTCACGTCGCACAGAAAAGAGATTGTCTCGTCTTTCCCAGAAATCTCAACTTAGTCTCTTTTTGTATTTCATTGGCCCATACTGGCTTTAGGCCTGCCTGTTCCTAAACCGATCACTAATAAAGGAAATGGAATACTATGAATGGTTTAGACCAGTGGATTTCAAACATAATCATGCATCAGAATTACCTGGAGGTCTTGTAAAAATAGATTGCTGCATACCTAATGATATGAATGCAACTAGAGGAATCCCAGAGACAATGCTCCCCAGAACTTCTGATGGCACAGGACAGGAACCATCCCCGAAGACAACTCATCAGGCATGAAAAGGACTGGTCAGCGGGGGGGAGAGAGATGCTGATGAAGAGTGAGCCAATTAAATTAGGTGGACACTGGAGAGTGTGTTGGCAACTCTTGACTGGAGGGGGGAAGGGAAGATAGAGAGAGAGGGAAGATGGCAAAATTGGCACGAAACGAGAGACTGAAAGGGCTGACTCAATAGGGGGAGAGCAAGTGGGAGAAGGGAGTAAGATGTATGTAAACCTACATGTGACAGACTGATTGGAATGGTAAATGTTCACTTGAAGTTTAATAAAAATTAATTAAAAAAAAAAATAGATTGCTGCCTCACTCCAGGTGTCTGATTCAGTAGGCTTGGGACCAACCTTGGAATTTGCATTTCCAACAGGTTTCCATGTGGTGCTGGTGCTGCTGGTCCATGGCCAAACTTTGAGGACTGCTGTCTTAGACTAATCAGTTGGGATTGAATATATGTTGGAGTTTCAACCACATGCCTCCTACAGGTATGGCGACAGTTCCTGTTTATGCCTGTTGGGCTGATGTAATTATATCCTTCTTTCACTCAAAAGTGTCCTGGACATTTTGACATATTTATTACACGATCACTTTACTACAGGGTACTTTGAGGTCAAGTTCAGGACTCTTCTCTACAACTAAAACTAGGCCAGCAAAGCAGGATTCATCAGTAAAATGTATGATTCCAAATGAGAGATTTCTTCTCTGTCCTGTGTATAAGAATCCAAGCGTGGAAAAAAAAGCCATCATTATCAACCATATTTCACTCATCCTGGATTCTGACTGATATGTGTTAGGGGCATGGCTCCTAATTTATATGGAAACTGTTCTCTACTCATAGCTTTTGATATCTTTTTTGTTTAATATTCTTAATAGTATAATTCACTTTTACTAAACAGTAAGGCATCAGTTGTTAAGTAACTCCTTTTATGTCTTATGCATATTGGCTGACAATTTTTATGAACATATGAAATGTATTTTATATAGGCTAAACTATATATTTTTTTGGCCATAAAGTAGCTCAGAGTGAAACAGAGTTCAGAATTAATAAATAGTGTTGGTTGCCAAGAATTTCTGGCTCATTCAGAACTAAAAGTTTTTACTGAAAATTAACTACATCTGGCAATCATAATAGAAGACCATGCAGTTTCTGAAAGAAAAATAGTGAAAGAATACTCCTGTTTTTCTTTCTTAATCTAGTTTCTTTTTCTTGGCTTTTTCTACCTAAAAGTTACCAAAGACTAGGTTTGAAATGATCTTACATATTAGGCACCTCCAATCTTATTCACGGAATCAGATTGAACCTCTTTTGTGGTTCTTTCTTAAGAAACTATTGTTTCTTAAGAAACAGTGTTTGGGATGCAGTTTAAGAATTTACTTAGGCCACTTCCTCCCAACCCTACACAGAGTTATAAACCCAAGCAAAAATCCAGATGAGAACCATACACATCTCATTGTTCTTTGTAAAACCAAGAATTGTGACATTTTAATTAATCCAAAATTGTTTGAACTTTGTTGTTTTAAGGCTTTTACTAAACTTTTCATTTCATGCCAAAATGACCACATATGGTTCCAATCCTTCAGGATAAGCACAATTTGGAGTCAATCTAGTAGAACAACAACATTTCGAAAGTTCAAATATGGTATACTAATTTTGGGGTTGGAGAGATCCTAACTGTTCCAGGCTTTTATTCATTGTGGGAATCCTCTTTACAACATCCCTGAGAGATGGCTATTGCAACTGAGTTACTACCTTAGTGCTAGGGAGGCCAGAGCTTTAGGGGTTGGGCAATTGGTTTCGTTGTTGAACAGCTTTAGTTAGAACATTTTCTTACAGTGGGTCACTATATGCCTCCTGCTATGTTTATCTGTTGTTCCCATACTGGAACTTTCAGTTATCATGCCCATCCTAACGCTTGTGTTCTTTAACCTTAAATGTACAGTTAGTTCCATTGTTCTTTATCTGATAGGATTTCCAGATTGCTGCTCAGACTGATTGCCCGCTTTGAGATCACTCCAGCTTCTGTCTATCTCATCAGATGATGGTATCTAGAACAAAACATACGAGGCATTGATGGGTCAGGGGTAGAATTCTTGCCTTCCATGCAGGAGACCTGAGTTTGATTCCTGACCAATGTACCTCATACACAGCTACCACCCATCTGTTAGTGGAGACCAGTGTGTTTCTTTGATGCTGATCAAGCTTCAGCAGAGATTCCAAACTAAGACAGACTAGGAAGAAAGGCCTGGCAACCTACTTCCAAAAATCAGCCAATGAAAACCCTGTGGATTACAATGGTCTGATCTGCAATTGACTACAGGGATGGCGAAGGATCAGGCAGTGTTTTGTTCCACTGTGCATAGAGTTACCATGAATTGGAGGGCCAACATTGTTGCCAGCTATTAACAACAGAACTGAGCATTATATTCTAAATGTATTCTGACCAATGCAGAGTACATTAAGACATTACTTTTTGTGAGCTAGATTCTATATCCTCTTGTGTCTGTATATAATACAGTTGGGTTTGCTTTCTCAGAAAACACATTATACACAGGCTAACCTAGTCACCCAAAATCTGCATACTTTTCCAACTTATGAGCTTTCCCCCGGGCCCTGTAATTAATTCAGTAGACTCTCGGATTACTAAGTAGTTGAAACCATATGAAAAAATGGGGAAGAAAACTGATATGTTACTGTACAGACTTGAACTCCAAGATCCAGTAGGGTTAGTGGTAAAAATTAATTCTGTGTTGAAAAACTGGTCTACTGCCAAGAATTGCCTACTTAAAAATTGACATAGTGCAAAGAACTTCAGACTGAGTGTTAGGAAAGCTGAATGTAAATCTCAGCCTTACAAATGGTTAGGTCATTGGCCATTGGACAAGTCACTTCCCCTTTCTGTGCTTCAGTTTCTTTACCTTGGACTAAACCAACGGTTTCCTATATCAGAGATTTCACAAACTACACAATTAAAAAAACAAAAAATGAAAAATTGTGTTTGGGTGCTTTGTGGCTAACTTTGAAATTACTTTGTATTTTGCCAAATCAGAACGTTAAACACACACACACACCCCCCATCCAGTTCCTCTACTATCACCATCATTTTATGAAATAAAAGAACATTTGAACACCAAAAAAGGAAGAACATCATAATCTCAGAATGGCAAATAGAAAATTCACATTTTCTCTAAGGACTGGTGAAAACTCTTGTCACTTACTAGATGACCTTTTGCAAATCACTGACTTAGATCATCCCTAAGATCCCTACAAGCTCTCCCTTTCATAGGGTATGAGGGGTTTTCAAATTAGGTGTAACACTTGTGACCTCAGGGAGTAAAAAATCATTCATTAATCCAATAAGTATTGACTGAGCACCAGCAAGACATTTAAAAGCTAGGATATAAAAAAAAATACCAATGAACAAAACAGACAGAATTCCTATGCTTGTGGTACTTACTGTTTAGAGGGGGAGACAAAAACAAAACAAAACAAAAAAACCCAATGCTGTCGAGTTGATTCCAACTCATAGCGACCCTATAGGACAGAGTAGAACTGCTCTATAGAGTTTCCAAGGAGTGCCCGATGGATTCGAACTGCCACCCTTTTAGTTAGCAGATATAGTCCTTAATCACTATGCCACCAGGGTTTCCTAAAGTAGGAGAGTGACACAAAAAATAAATAATACACGTAATGCGTAAGTAAATTACATACTGTGTTGGAAAGTGCTAAATGCTATAGAAAACAGGAAAAATTAAAGCAGGGTAGGGGGTTTGGGAAGTACATTTTTCTGGTCACAGCATAGCAAGGAGCCCTGGGTCTCATGAACATGATAGCCACCTTTTCTGCTTCTGCTGCCTCCAACCCAGCCATGAATAAATTGATTAATTTAAAAATTCATTATGCATTTCACATATTTAATATCCCTAATGCAGGACTGTTGTGGATAATGACAATTAATTCAATTTAGGAAATAGTCACTGAGTTATTTATTTAGAGTCACAGCTTGTGATTTTATTTATTAGCAGTATATCTGATTTTCAAAATGTCTTGTTTTAATCAATTGATTCATCATCCATCATTTAGTCAACAAGAATTTATAGACTGGTTGTTATGCACATGGGTGAATTATATATATTAAAGCTATAGTCATGAGCTCTAGATTTCCTGGATGTTCCTAAAGAAGAAATTGGGTGCCTAGAAATATTACGAAGTTAAAAATGGCAGTGTTGTCTAACCCAAAGAATATAGCTGCAACGTGAAGCATTTTTGGCTCTTTTGCTTTATAATTATGTAAGGATATGTTTTCACAATACCTCTGGTAGCTAGATTAGCATGTTCTTATTGTGCATGTAAGGATACTTGAGATTCCAGGAAGTTAGATGCCTTATTCTTAGTCACTTAAGGAGTGTTTATATTGAAATGGAGACCTTTGGTATACAGGTCATTGTCTAGCAGCATCTGACCTTGAGCCAACGAGTCCTCACTATTAACACCCACCCAGACCCTGCCTCTCCTCCCCACATGCCTCTTCCTGGGCTCGACAAAGTTGGGGTCACATTATTGTCAAAAGGCCTCAGGTGTCAAAAGTTCTTAGGGTGCTACAGGTCTCCTGACTTAGCTAGAGCTGTTCAGCGTTTCCTCTGGTCCAAACAAAAAAACCCCAAATCCATCGCTATCCAGTTGATTCTGACTCATGGTGACCCCACGTGTTACAGAGAGGAACTTCTCCAGTGAGTCTTCTTGGCTGTAATCTTTACAGAAGCAGATCTTTAGGCCCTTCCTCCACAGAGCTGCTGGGTGGGTTCGAACTGCCAGCATTTAGGTTAGTAGGTTAGTCCAAGCCCATTTCCATTGAGTCAATTCTGACTCAGCAATCCTATAGGACAGAGTAGAACTGCCCCATAGGGTTTCCAAAGGTGGCTGGTGGATTTGAACTGCCAACCTCTTGGTTAGCAGCTGGGCTCTTAAGCACTGTGCCACCAGGGCTCCAGTAGGTTAGCAGTTGAGCATAAAATGCACATTTATTCCTCCAGCCTGGGTATCAGCAAATATAGAAGGAGAGTGTGGGGATGAGAGTGGGGATAGAAGAAAAGCCTGAAAAACAGCCAATTCTTTATTCCAGCTCATTTATCTTACTGCTTTATCTTACAGTCTTTCTTAACTTGCTGCCCATCCTACCTGCATTGAATGACAGAGAAAGGAAAATGACAATTGCAAAGAAATTCTAGATATGAATGACCCTGGCCACTGAACTTTTGGGAATGTCTTGTCCAGGCCTAACTTTTGGGCTTTCTTAGCTGAATCATAGGCAGCTATGGTTTTCAACCTGGTTACAAAATGGGCACAGGAATCATAGACACCTCATTGCTCTTTACAAACAAAAAATTGTGAAATTAGTTAATCCAAAATTGTTGTTTTAAGCCTTTTACCACTTTTTTTTTTTAGCCCAAATAACCACATATGGTTCCTACCCTCATCAGAAGGAGTATCACTCCAGGAAGATGTATCAAAAGCACCTGGGAAAAAGTTGTCAAACTATGACTCTTCCTCCAACCCCAAGATGATTTCATAGGCTAGCAAATGTTCTGAACACTGGCTATACATTAAAACTAAGGGATTAATTTTCAAAAATACCCATTCCTGGAGCTCATCTTGAGGGATACTGAGGTCTGGGGTAGAATCCTGACTGATATTTTTTTAAAGACCCACAAACCAAAGGGAAGGGGAAAAAAAAAAAAACCCCATTGCTGTGGAGCAGGTTCTGACTCATGTGTTACAGGGCAGAATGCCTCTATAGGGTCTTCTTGACTATAATCATTACAGAAGCAGGGCTTTCTTCCACGGTGCTGCTGGGTGGGTCTGAACTGCCAGCCTTTTGGCTAGTAGATTGTTGTAAACAATTTGCACTACCTAGGGGCCTTTAAGGCCTCATGAATCAAAAAAATCCATTGTCATCAAGTCAATTTTGACAGAGTAGAACCACCCCATAGGGCTTCCAAGGAGCGCCTGGTGGATTCGAACTGCCAACCTTTTGGTTATCACCTGTAGCTCTTTACCACTATACCACCAATGTTCCCTTATAGGTACTTTTAATGTGCAGCCAAATCATTGCTCTGGTGAGCCCTTATTACAGAGGAGAGTGTGTTCTATCCCAAATGTTATACTCCCCGGTTTGTGTGCGAGTGTGAGAAAGAAGCTTGAGAACCATTAATCTAGTTCCTAGCATTAGCATGGAAACCCTGGTGGCGTAGTGGTTAAGAGCCTTGGCTACTGACCAAAAGGTTGGCAGTTCTAATCCTCCAGGTGCTCCTTGGAAACTCTATGGGGCAGTTCTACTCTGTCCTATAGGGTATGTCCTCTTAGTGGGAATGAATTAGATGACAATGGGTTAATGGGTTAGTATTAGCATCACCTGAAGATTTATTAAAATGGTAAGCTCTCTGGCCTCGCTCCAGATCTACTAAATAAGAAACCCTTGGGGTGTGTCCCAGCAATCTCTGATTTAAAATCCCCTCTAGGTGATTCTGATACACTTTAAAGTTTGAGAACCACTGTCCTAACCTAACCTGTAGGAGTTTGAACTGGTAATTTGAATACAACTGAGTTAGATTCAGGTCCTTTCTAATAAAGAGAACCTGGGTCTAGCAAGAAATGCAACAAGCATAGCACTTTGTTTAGCTAAAGAATTAAAAGTGTGGAGATAGAAATGTTAGCCATTAACTAAGGAGGAGCCTGAGGGTAGGGGTTGTATATTTTTCTTTTGAGGTATATTTTTCGGGAAATCACACCAAGGTATGCAGTTGTTTTCTCCCCTGAATTAAAGCTTTTTTTTTTTTTTTTTTTGCTTCAACTATGTGTTTATATTTTAACCTGCTCTAGGCAGGCTCTGCCCATAATCAAACAATGTTTTCAAAGACAGTGAAGATAAGCAAACAAAGCCCTGCACTGGACAAAAGGGCTGGAAAACACCCCAAAGCCACCCTGAGCCAAGTCTTTGAGCCCGCTCCCTGGGAATTCATTGGGTCCTTCATACAAAGTTAAAACCAAAACACCAAACCTGTTGCCGTGGGGTCACTTTGACCCATGGCAACCCCATGTGTTACAGAGTAGAACTGTCCCATACGGTTTCCTAAGCCGTAATCTTTACTGGAGAAGATCCCCAGGTCTTTTCTCCTGCAGAGCAGCTGGTAGGTTCAAACTGCCAACATTTTGGTTAGCAGCCAAGTGCTTAAACATTGCGCCACCAGGGCTCCTTCTATACAGTATTACAAACCCATTCCCATGGACTCGGTGCTGACTTGCAGTGACCCTATAGGACACACTAGAACTACCCCATAGGGTTTCCAAGATTGCAAATCTTTATGGAGGCAGACTGCCACATCATTTCCTGTGGAGTTCAAACCACTGACTTCTTGATTAGCAGCCAAGTCCTTAGCCACTGAGCTACCAGGGCTTCCCATACAATGTTCCAAAACTGAAAACCAAACCCATTGCCGTCGAGTTGATTCTGACTCATAGAGACACTATAGGTCAGAGCAGAGCTACCCCATAGAGTTTCCAAGGAGCGCCTGGTGGATTTGAACTGCTGACCTTTTGGTTAGCAGCCATAGCTCTTAACCACTATGCCACCAGGGTTTCCTCATACAACATTAGCACTTGTGAATACATATCAGACTGTGCTAGTTCATCACAATTGGAGCAAAGAGTGAGGCCAGTTCCCTAAACCATTTTGTCCCTTAGTGACCCATTTGGCTTTGATAGAACCTTTATATGTAAGTTCTTCGGAGGTAGGATGACTTGTGCGTTTTCAGACATCCTGGATATTATATTTTCAGCTTTCAATCATATCGATTGAGAATTTGAGTGATATTTCAAAGCAAGAGAACTCTGGTATCATGGGAAAAGCCTGCGAGTAGACAAACTTTCATACAGAGTCGAAGTTCTTTCTCATGGCAGAATCTATTACATGATCAGAGACCTCAGATCATGTTGGATTAGACTGAAAATTGTTCAAGGGGTTAGGTTGCTTCGGCATTCACCTGTTCCAAAGAGCTCATAAATTTCTTAGGAGTCGATTGCTCTTACTGGGACTGAAGACATGCTTAAAGTCAGAATGTGAAGGTAATGATTCACTCTGAGATTTCATATCAAGCCACAGGAACTAAAAATGCACGTGCAGTTCTTGATGTGAAACATGACCTGACATCTGAATTGGTTTAACTTCCTCAAATTGCCGTATTGCTGAAAACAGCTTATTTCTTACTTGAACATAGATGAATTTCGTCTGTGCTGTTACGATCTGAACCTTTGCCTTCAAGAAAATTGACATCAACAAAGCATAATGGGTTACTATACTAGTCAAGAGCATGTACTTTGTGTTCAAATCCTCTGACATGGCTTGTTAGGGGTGTAACTTTGGATAGATTGTCTAACCTTCCTGAAGTACTGTTTCTCTACCTGTAAAATGGGGAAAGAGTTGTACCAACCTCAGAAGTTACTGCAAGGATTAAACAGGATAAAGGATTGAACATAGGACCTGGCACATAGGGAGTGCTCAGTAGGTATTAGCTCTTATTTGCGGAGGTTATAGCATAATGGTTAAGAGCAGGGTTTTAGCGTCAAACTGTCTGGTTTGAATCCCAGCTTTGCCTCTTATTAGTTGGATGGCCTTGAACAAGTTACCTAAAATCTCTGTGCTTCGGCTTCCCCATCTGTAAAATGGGGATGGTAATAATATTATTTTACTAGTTGCTACCCAAAAAAACCCAGTGCTGTCAAGTCGATTACGACTCACACTAGTTGCTAGAAGGATCAAATGATTTGCTGTAGTAAATGTAAAGTACTTAGAACATCAATTGGTATATAGCAATCCTGGACTATTACCTAATACTATTATACAGGAATCATGGCATAGGATTCCTGTCAAGGTACAGTGATGGCTCAGGAACCTGATCTTGGGTAGAATCAGACTAATATTACTACTGATCTCTCCTTAGCTTTAGTGCCTGGTTAAAGACAACAACAAAAACAAAACAACAAAAGCAGTTGCCATCAAGTCAATTCCACATGAGGGTTTCAATGGCTGATTTTTCAGAAGTTGCTGGAGCCAGCCCTTTCTTCTGAGGCACCTAGCAGTCTAGGGCACTAATTGTTTACATTACCCAGGGACTTAATTACTTGGTTGTTGTTGTTATTGTGTGTCTTCAAGTGGATTCCAACTCATAGGGACCTATAGGATAGAGTAGAACTGCCCCATAGCGTTTCCTAGGCACTAATATTCTTTACGGGAGCAGATTACCAGGCCTTTTCTCCCATGGAGTGGTTGATGGGTTCAAACCACCAATCTTCCAGTTAGCAGCTGAGCACTTAGCCATTGTACCAACAGGGCTTTTAATTACATGTTTAACACTAGCTAATTCATCAGAGATGAAGTTGAAAAAGAAATCCAGAGGGAGCTGGAACAACCCACCACCAGGTCTGCCCCTAACATTTCAGGGCGCTCAAAGAGAGTATAAATGAAGGCCCACCTATCATATTTTAAATACCAAAATGTTGCACACCAAGTTAACAATCTGTTAAATGAAAACAGTTTCTATCCTCCTATCTTGACAAACATACATTTATAACAACTTACAAGTGCAGGTTCAAATGTAGAATTCTCAGAGTTCTATGCTAGAGGTTAGAGGTACAAAGAGCCAGGGCCCAGCCCCGGCCCCCAGGCCCTTCCATTGCCCAGCTTCTTCCTGCACTCAGCCCAGTGATCAAGCCCTACCCCCCTATTCCATACACATGCCAGTGATGGCAACTGCCACCTAACAGTATCTCAGCAGATGCCCTGGAAGCTGGCCTGGGCTCTTGGGGAAGGAAATTCAGAGCCTTGGGTATCAGGAACATGGTTTAGAGGGGTAATGTGGGGCGGGTTCCTGGTAGGCACAGCCTATCGACCCTGCAGACTCCTTGATCTCTGTGTGGAGGAAAGGCAACCAGAGAAAAGCTAGAATTCTTTCTAAAGAACGGGACTCAGAGTAGGGAACCCAATGAGCCTGAGTCCAGGGTGGTTGTTGTTGTTAGCTGCCATTGAGTCAGACCCCAACCCATGGCAACCACATACACAACAGAATGAAACACTACCTGGTCCTGCCCCATCCCCATGATCAGTTGTGGGTCAAACCATAGGGTTTTCATTGGCTGATTTTTGGAAATAGATCATTAGGCCTTTCTACCTAGTCCATCTTAGTCTGGAAACTGCTGAAACCTGTTTAGCATCGTAAAACATGCAAGCGTCCACTGACAGATGGGTGGTGGCTGCGCATGCGGTGCGTTGGCCAGAAATCAAACCCAGGGTCCCACGTGGAAGGTGAGAATTCTACCACTGAATCACCTCTTCCCAAAGATGCTCACGGGGAAGGAAAGAAACTGATTTCATTTCATGTGCATTTGGCCTAGGTAGAGACTCCCCTTGGGAATTTCGGCCAAGAACTAAGTGGACATTGACAGTTAACAATCATGGACTATTTAGCTAGATAGTTGCCTTAGGTGTCATCTAGTCCTCATTGTACAGTTGGATAAAAAATAAGGGCCAGAGACTTTCCTAAGGTCTCATAGAACCTTTCTGAGATCTTGGCATTTTGAAATCCCAGGTATATACCCTTTTGTTGATTAGGTTATTAAAGTTTCACATTTTGTTTGTTAACTTTCAGAGGCAGGCCTACTGAATCTGCTAGAACTTTGGAAAATGCTTCACAAGTTTTTGCCTCATTTGCAGGCCAGAGTTACTCATGTCTGCTTGACCTGGGTTTGATGAGGCAAGACCATTTGGTTAAATAGCATATATAGTCAATGGTGTAATTATTTATTAGTGCTTTTCTTTTCACTTGTTAATCAAAGAAAATGTGTGTAGTAACATTTTGAAGAAGTGAGGCTTTGGATATTCACAAACTGTTATTTGACCTGACCAGACAAACATATGACTAAAAGAGCAAATAAAGTTCACGAGGTTAAAACGAAATGTTTGTTTCAGGTCAAGCGAAAAGTCTATTCAGGTCACGTGAAGGAGGCAGCTTTTGAAAGGGGCAAGAGGTAGCTAAGGTACAGGTCAGTAATGGTGCTTATATCCCGTCACATTCCTGAGAGCCTAGCAGATTGGGAGGGAGATAGTTGGAGCTTCAGAGGACTGTGGTCTAAAGAAACTCTGCCCTTTCCTTGAATATAGGCAACCTATTTTTTATTATACCAATGACATGGATGGGCCTTCTAGACAGGAAACCAATAAACCAAGCTAGCTGTGTCAATTCAATTTCAAGTCATGGTGACCCCATGTGTTACAGAGTAGGCCTGTGCTGTTGAGTGGAACTGAGCTCCATAGGATTTTCAAGGCTGTGACACTTGGCAGAGTGCCAAGCTTTTCTTCTGAGGTGCCTCTTGATGGCTTTGAATTGCCAACCCTTCGGTTAATAGTTGAGTGCTTAACTCTTTGAGCCACCCAGGGACTCCTTTCCAAACAGGAGAAAGGCCTAATTATGATGATAATAATTCATATTTATGCAGGATATTTTCATTTTTAAATGACTTCCACACATTTTAGTACATTAGACTTGGTTGGCCGTGTGTTATTATTATTATTTCTTTTTGAGAATTGACAATATTGAGATTCAGAGAGATTAAGTGGCTGGTCCAAGGCCATACAGCTGATAACTAGGACTTGAGTCCCTATCTTTTGGCTCCACTTCCACTATAACATGCTATAACCATTAAAACAACCAGAAAGTGTGAACATCTCTTACTTAGACCTTGGCTGTGCTTATCAAACACAATGGAATTATTTTAAGAAGGAAGACTAGTATACTTCATCTTCTTCCAGTTTGCAGATGTTCTTTGCTCATGGCTTGGGCAGTCCAGGTGGTCCCTAGGCCCCTCTCTTCTATTTCCAGGACAGAGTACTCCAATACGCTCCCTTTCCCTTTGCAGCTCTGCCTCAGACAGAAATGGTCAAGGGCCACTGCTGCTGCTCTTAGCTTTGAAAGGATGAGATTGTATATGAGAGAGATAGGCTTGCTTTCAGGCTATTTGTATGTGGAAAAGATCACTGTAAAACGGGGCTGACTTTAATATGGCTCAGGGAGGGGGAAAAGAAATGTTGCCTGACGTGATTGGAGTTTACTTGCAGAAAGGAGTAAAAGTCATTCAAAAGAATGTTCCAAATAATTCCATTAAAAGATAATGTAATACTTATTGTCATTTTCTCGATTATGAAAGAAATCTTGCAGATTTCTTTGTAGAAAACATAGAAGGTAGATAAAGAGGAAATAAAGCGTAAAGAGGAAATAAAGTTCACACTAATTCCCCCAGAGATAATCACTGTGAACATCTTGACATGTTTCTTCAAGTCTTTTGTTCTATATTTAAAATATTGAGACCATATTATATATATAGTGTTCTATAGCTTGCTTCTTTCATTTAGCATTATATATTTTTTAATGCATGTGCCCATGTCATTAAATATTTTTAAAATGTGTAATTTTACTTTATGGATATATGACGATTTATTTAAATGCTTTCCCTTTTGTGAACACTTAAGTTTGCATCTAATTTTTTAGTTTTACAAATAATGCTATAGTAAATATCCTTAACATGATTCATGATTTTCTAGTTCTATCTCGAATATCCTTAGGATTGATTTCTTAGAAGTGGAGTAATTGGATCAAGGGTTACAAATCCTTTTAAGACTCTTTACACTTAGAGTAAAATTGCTTTTTTTTTTTATTACTCTGGTAAAAAATATATATAACAAAACATTTGCCCATTTGACAACTTTTACGTGTATAATTCAGTAACATTGATTATTTCATCACATTGTGCAACCATCGCCATTGTCCTTTTCCACCATTAACAGAAACTCAGTGCCCCCTAAGCAATGAGAGTCAAATTGATTTTCAGAACACATTACCAATTTATTCCCCAGTCAGCATCATAGGGTGGAGTCTGCTTCACCGCATCTTCCCTGGCACCGAACCTTGACTGATGGTTTGGCACCAGGGCCTGGCTCCTGAATCAAGCTGTCTAGAATTGAATCCCAATTCTAACATTTCCTCACTGTGGATTAGGAAATGCTGCTTAACAGCTCTGTGCCTCAGTTTCTCAATGGGCATAGCAATAGTACCTGCCTCATAGAGCTAGTATGAAGTTTAAATGCCATGTTATAAGTAAATACTTAGAGGAGTGCCTAGCACATAGCAAGTACTCAATGAATGCTAGTCTATTATCGTTAATAAAATAGTGTCCCAATTTGATAGCTGAAAAGGCATATCTCATTGTTGCAGTAAATTGCATTCTTTGATTACTAGTCATGGTAAACATCCTTTATTTATTTATTTTTTGACAATTATTTTATATGTGTGTGTGTGTGTATGCGTGTGAATTGTGCATTCATGTCCATTGCTTAGTTGCAATTCAGGTTAGTATTTTCTTGTTATAGGTTTGTTAGAGTTCTTTTTGTATTAAGGATATTAATCTTAGGCATGTCACATACAAATATTTTTCATAGCTTGTGATTTGCTTTTGGTCATTGCTTATGATTTTTATTTTGTAAATGATTAAATAACTATGTGGTAAAAAAATATGTCTTCTTTGATATTTTTCTTCTATTGCTTTTATGCTTAGAAATCCAGCCCTCATCCCACATTAGTTTGTAAAATACAATTTATCATTCATAAATTGAATTTTTATATATTCTAAGTTCTGTGTTGGGGTTACCTAAAAGATTACATTTTTACACCAATACAACACTTTTAATTACTCTAGCTTTGTGTTTTAATACTCGGTAGTGCAATGACTTTCTTGTTCAAAAATTTCTTAGAAATTCTTGAATGCTTATTCTTTCAATTTATTTCATCATCATGTTGTCAAGTTCCCACCAAAAAAAAGTCTTTTGGTTGCTTCTCAGTTCACCTGCCCTGATTCTATTCCTCACCTCTCTCCTTCCCTGCTCCCAACTTTCTCTGAGCGATAGGCACTCCATCTTGATTCCTGCGGTAACTGTCTAAATGGCTCCCCTCTAGGCCATTTGTTATGGAGTGAATTGTACTCCCCCGCCCCGCCACCCAAATGTGTTGAATTCCTCGCCCTTATACCTGTTGATGTGATCCTGTGTGGAAATAGGAGTTTTCTTATGTTAATAAGGTCACTCCAGAGTATGGTAGGCCCTAAACCTAATTACTTCTGAGTTAAAACAAGAGCAGAATAAAAAGAAAGACATACATAGCGTGAAGACAAATGTGGTGTGAGGCTCATCTACAAGCAAAGGATTACCACAGGTTGCCTGTAGTCACCAGAAACAAGGAGAGAGGCCCTTAGGGGAAATCAACATGGCCGACACCCTGATTTGGCCATTTAGCCTCAAGAGCTGTGAGAAAATAAATTTCTGTTCTTTAAAGACACCCATCTGTGATGTATCTGTTACGGCAGCATTAGGTAGCTAAGACAGTGCTCAACAAATATTTGCTTATGGGTCTCATTCATTTACACACACATTATAGGGAAGAAGGGCTATTAATTAATGGTTCCAGTTAGTTCACTTTGAGGAAATCAAAAGGCCACTCCATCTTTAGAAAAATTCCTCCACAGTATGTGTAGTATGATTGCTTGATGTTGTTACCTGACATAGACTCGGCCCCGCCTCACGGATCGCAGAGTCCATGGCCTCCGGCTCCCGGATTCCTCATGTGTCGTACAGTAGAACTGCTCCTGAGGGTCTCCTTGGCTGGAACCTTTATAGAAGAAGTTCACCAGGAATTTTCCTCTGTGGAGCTGCCGAGTGGCTTGAAACTGCCAACCTGTAGATTAGCAGCTGATGGCAAACCGCTTGTGCCATCCAGGTTCTCTTTTTTTTTTTTATTTTGTATTGTGCTTTACGTGAAAGTTTACAGAGCAAATTAGTATCCCATTCAATTTTGTTGTTGTTGTTTGCTGCCATCGCGTCAGTTCTGACACATAGCCCCCTATGTACAACAGAATGAAACACTGCCTGGTCCTGGACAACCCTCAGAATCTATGTTTGAGCCCATTGTTGCAGCCACTGTGCCAATTCATCTTGCTGAGGGTCTTCCTCTTTTTTGCTGACTCTCTGCTTTACCAAGCATAACGCCCTATTCCAAGGACTGGTCTCTCCTGATACTGTGTCCAAAGTGTGTGAGATGAAGTCTCGCCATCCTGGCTTCTAAAGAGCGTTCTGGCTGTACTTCCTCTGAGACAGATTCGTTCGTTCTTCTGGCAGTCCAAGGTATATTCACTATTCTTTGCCAACACCGTAATTAAAGGCATCAATTCTTCTTTGGTTTTCCTTATTCGTTGTCCAGCTTTCCCATGCATGTGAGGCGATTGAAAACACCATGGCTTGGGTCACGTGCACTTTAGTCCTTAAAGTGACATTTTTGCTTTTTAACATTTTAAAGAGGCATTTTGCAGAAGATTTGCCCAATGCAATACGTCTTCTGGTTTCTTGACTGCTGCTTCCATGGGCGTTGATTGTGGAGTCAAGTAAAATGAAATCCTTGACAATTTCACTCTTTTCTCCATTTATCATGATGTTGCTTATTGGTCCAGTTGTGAGGATATTTGTTCTTTTTTTTTTTATGTTGGGATGTAATACACACTGAAGGCTTGGTCTTTGATCCTCATCAGTAAGTGCTTTAAGTCCTCTTCACTTTCAGCAAGCAAAGTTGTGTCATTTGCATATTGCAGGTTGTTAATGAGTCTTCCTCCAATCCTGATGCCACTTCTTCATATAGTCCAGCTTCTTGTATTATTTGCACAGCATACAGTTTGAATAAGTATGGTGAAAGTATGCAACCCTGACACACACCTTTTTCTGATTTTAAACCATGCAGCATCCCCTTGCTCTGTTTGAAAGACTGCCTCTTGGTCTATGTACAGGTTCCACATGAGCACAATTAACTTTTCTGGAGTTCCCATTCTTGGCAATGTTATCCATAGCTTGTTATGATCCACACAGTTGAATGCCTTTGCATAATAAATAAAACACAGGTAAACATCTTTCTGGTATTCTCTACTTTCAGCCAAGATCCATCTGACATCAGCGATGATATCCCTCATTCCACATCCTCTTCTGACTCCAGCTTGAATTTCCCTGTCGATGTACTGCTGCAATCGCTTTTGCGTGATCTTCAGAAAAATTTTACTTGTGTGTGATATTAATGATATTGTTTGATAATTTCTGCCTTCTATTGGGTCACCTTTCTTTGGGATGGGCACAAATACGGATTTCTTCCAGTCATTTGGCCAGGTAGCTGTCTTGAAAATTTCTTGGCATAGAGCAGTTAGCACCTCCAGCACTGCATCTGTTTGTGGAAACATCTCAATTGGTATTCCGTCAATTCCTGGAGGCTTCTTTTTCACCAATGACTTCAGTGCAGCTTTAGACGTCTTCCTTCAGTACTATCGGTTCTTGATTATATGCTACCTCCTGAAATGGCTGAATGTTGACCAGTTCTTTTTGGTATAGTAACTCTGTGCATCCCTTCCATCTTCTTTTGATGCTTCCTGTGTCATTTAATATTTTCCCTGTAGAATCCTTCAATATTGCAATTCGAGGCTTGAATTTTTTCTTGAGCTCTTTCAGCTTGAAAAATGCTGAGCATGTTCTTCCCTTTTGCCTTTCTAACTCCAGGTCTTTGCATATTTCACTTGCTTGGTGATAATGAGGTCTCTCTTCCACTGAATGGTTTGTACTTAAAGTGTTCCGTGACGTTGGTTACATTCCCCTCAATGTGTCAGCATTCTCCATTTTCACCCTGGTTTCCCCGTTTCCTTTTGTCTGATTTTTCTACTTCTTCCTGCCTTCTCGTATTTCCTTTTGGGCAAATGTTGTCCTTTTGATCTCATATAATTGAGTGTTCTAAGGGTTACTGGGTTGGGTTAAGGAACAATTTCCTTTTGGGTGTTATTGTTTATTTTAAGGGCCTATCTATTGTTTGGCTGAAAGGCAGTCTCCGGGAATGGCTTCAGTACTAGGTCAGAAGGTGGCTTATGGCCATGGTCTCGGGGGTTCCTCCAGTCTCTCTCAGGCCAGGAAATCTGGTATTTTTTGTGAATTTGACTTTTTTGTTCTATGTTTTTCTCCCACTCTGTCCAGGACCTGCTGTTGCGATCTCAGTCAGAACAGTTGGTAAGTGTAGGCAGGAACCATCTAATTCTTCTGTTCTTGGGGTTGTGTAGGCTGTGGTTCATGTGGTCAATTAATCCTTTGGACTAACTGCTCCGTGGGGTCTTTGGTTTTCTTCACTCTTCTTTGCTCCAAATGGGAAGAGACCAATAGTTGTATCTTAGATGGCCACTCATAAGCTTTAAAGACCCCAGATGCTACTCACCAAAGTAGGATACAGATTATCTTCTTTATGAACTATGTTGTGCCAATTGACCTAGATGTTCCCTGAGTCAATGGTCCCTTGCCTTTGGATCTAGGAGCTTCGTCCTACGAGGTGTTTGGTTATGTCTAAGAAGTTTCCATGACTGTGCCCCTTGTGTACTCTATTGTCTACATTAATATACATGCAGTACCTATGAGCAAGGAGACACTGCACGGCTTAAAGTCAGAAAAGGTGTGAGTCAGGGTTGTATCCTTTCATCATACTTATTCAATCTGTATGCTGAGCAAATAATACGAGAAGCTGGACTATATGAGAAGAATGGGGTATCAAGATTGGAAGAAGACTCATTAACAAAGTGTGTTATGCAGATGACACGACTTTCTTGCTGAAAGTGAAGAGGACTTGAAGCACTTACTGATGAAGATCAAAGGCTACGGCCTTCAGTATGGATTAACATGAAGAAAACAAAAATTCTCACAACTGGACCAATAAATAACATCATGATAAATGGAGAAAAGATTGATGTTGTCAAAGATTTCATTTTATTTGGATCCACAATCAACTCCCACAGAAGGAGCAGTCAATAAATAACACATTGTGTTGGGCAAATCTGCTGCAAAAGACCTCTTTAAAGTGTTATAAAAGCAAAGATATCGCTGGAAAGACTGATGTGTGCCTGATCCAAGCCATGGTGTTT
Organism: Loxodonta africana; assembly: GCF_030014295.1. Lineage (NCBI taxonomy): Eukaryota > Metazoa > Chordata > Mammalia > Proboscidea > Elephantidae > Loxodonta > Loxodonta africana. The sequence continues at coordinate 59,600,205 of NC_087343.1, forward strand.
TCAATTGCCTCATATGCATGAGAAACCTAGGCAATGAATAAGGAAGACAGAAGAATTGACGCCTTCGAATTGTGGTGTCAGAGAAGAATATTTAATATATCATTAACTGCCAGAAGAATGAACAAGACTGTCTTGGAAAAAGTACAGGCAGAATGATCCTTGGAAGCAAGGATGGCAAGACTTCATCTCACATATTTTGGACATGTTATCAGGAGGAATAAGTTCCTGGAGAAGGACATCATGCTTGGTAGAGGGTCAACAAAGAAGAGGAAGACCCTCAATAAGATGGATTGACACAGTGGTTGCAACAATGGGTTCAAACATAACAATGATCATGAGGATGACACAGGACTGAGCAACATTTCATTCTGTTGTAGGTGGGGTCGTTATGAGTTGGAGCCGACTGAACAGCACCTAACAACAACCTCTAATTATACATGTAGAAATATCTATAACCAAACCTATATCTGCAGGTAGGTGTGCTCCCTTACACCCTCCCACACCTCTTTAGCATATACATATACCTATGTATCCATTCCCAGATTATTGTTTGTTAATAATATTGTTGCAGGATTATCTATGTCATAGTAATGCGCTCTTCTCAGTGTCTTCCTTTGCCTTGGTCACATTATGCCGACTTCTCTCATATTATTATTTTTTTTCCCCATCACCAGTATTAACACATGTCTTCTTTCTAGTTATTAATTTTCCCTCCCTTTCCCTCCCATCCTGGGTAACCATCAAAGAATTTCTTTTTTTCTTTTTTCTTTTCTGTTGTGAACTCTTTCTTGTGTTTTTATAATAGTGGTCTCATACAATATTCGTCCTTTCGTGATAGACTTATTTCACTCAGCATAACGTCCTCCAAATTCATCCGTGTTGTGAGATGTTTGTTGGATTTGTCATTATTATTTATCATTGTGTAGTATTCCATTGTGTGTATGTAGCGCAGTTTGCTTTATCTATTCATCTGTTGATAGGCACTTAGGTTGTTTCTATCTTTTTGCTATCGTGAATAGTGCTACAATGAACATGGATGTATATATGTCTACTCATGTCACTGCTCTTATTTCTTTAGGATGTATATCTAGGAGTGGGATTACTGGGTCATATGATATTTGTATTTCTAGCTTTTTAAGGAAGTGCCATACTGTTTTCCATAGTAGTTGTACCACTTTACATTCCCACCAGAAGTGTGTAAGTGTTCCAATCTCCCCATAACCTTGCCAACATTTGTTATTTTGTTTTTTCGATTATTGCCATTATTGTTGTGGTGAGATGGTATCTCATTGTAGTTTTGATTTGCATCTCTCTCATAGGTAATGATCGAGGGAATTTCTTCATGCATTTGTTAGCTGCCTGAATGTCTTCTTTGGTGAAGTGTCCATATCCTTTGCCTGTTTTTTAATTGGATTGTTTGTCTTTTAGTTGTTAAGGTGTTGAAGGTTTTTATGACTTAGAAATTAGACCCTTGATGGATATGTCATAGCCAAAAATTTTTCTCCAGCCTATAGGTTCTCTTACTCTTTTGGAGAAGTCTTTTGAAGCCTCATTGCTTAATTTTTAGGAGCTCCCATTTACCTAGTTTATCTTCTGCTGTTGTACATATTTAGTCATGTTAATATTCTATTTATGCCGTATATTAGGGCCCTAATGTTGTCCCTATTTTTTCTTCCATAATCTTTATAGTTTTAGGTTTTATATTTAGGTGTTTGTTCCATTTTGACTTAGTTTTTGTGAATGGTGTGAGGTATGGGTCCTGTTTCATTTTTCTACAGATAGACATCCAGTTTTGCCCTAGCACCATTGGTTAAAGAGGCTGTCTCTTCTATGCTTAATGGACTTTGGTAGTTCATCAAAGATTAGCAGTCCATTTTTGTCGTTACATGCTCTCTTAGTTATCTATTGCTGCTATAACAGAAATACCACAAGCGGATGGCTTTAACAAAGAGAAATCTATTCTCTCACAGTCTAGGAGGCTAGAAGTCTGAATTCAGGGTGTTGGCTTCAGGGGAAGGCCGTCTCTCTATTGGCCTTGGCGAAAGGCCCTCGTCACCAATCTTCTCGTGGTCTAGGAGGTTCTCAGCACAGAGACCCTGGGTCCAAAGGTTATGCTCGCCTCCTGGTTCTTCATTCTTTTTAGAACGAGGTCCCTTTGTCTCTCTGCTCATTGCTTTCTTTTATATCTCGAAACAGATTGACTCAAGATACAACCTAATCATGTAGATTGAGCTCTGCCTCATTAACATAACTGCATCTAATCTTGCCTCCTTAACATCATGGAGGTAGAATTTACAACACATAGGAAAATCACATCAGATGACAAAATGGTGGACAATCACACAATACTGGGAATCATAGGCTATCCAAGTTGATACAAGTTTTTTGGGGGCATTTCAACCCATAACACATGCTGTTAAGTTGGTTCTGACTCATAGTGATCCTATGTACAACAGAATGAAACACCGTCCAGTCCTGTGCCACCCTCACAATTGTTACCCTTAAGCCAAATGTTGCAGCCACTGTCAATCCATCTAGTTGAGGGTCTTCATCTACTAGGCATGAAGTCCTTCTCCAAGACTGGTCCCTCCTGATGACATGGCCAAAGTACATGAGATGAAGGCTTGCCATCCCTGCTTATGAGAAGCATTCTGGCTTCTTCCAGGACAGATTTATTCTAGCTGTCTATAGGTGGATGGATTTTCATCTGGGTTCTCAATTTTGTTCCATTGGTCTACGTATCTGTTGTTTTACCAGTATCAGGCTCTTTGGACTACCATGGCTGTATAGTAGGTTTTGAGATCAGGTAGTGTGAGGCCTCCCACTTTGTTCTTCTTCAATAATGCCTTACATATCTGGGGCCGTTTTCCTTTCTGCACGAAGTTGGTGATAAGTTTTTCCATCTTGTTAAAGAATGCTGTTGAAATTTGGATTGGGATTGCATTATATGTAAAGATTGCTTTGGGTAGTATTGACATCACAATATTAAGTCTTCCTATCCATGAGCATGGTATGTTTTTCCATTTATGCAGGTCTCTTTTGGTTTCTTGCAGTAGTGTTTTGTAGTTTTCTTTGTATAGGTCTTTTATGCCCCTTGTTAGTTTTATTCCTAAGTATTTTATCTTTTGGGGGGCTATTGTAAATGGTATTGTTTTCCCGATTTCCTTTTCAGAGTTCTCTTTGTTGGTGTAGAGGAATCCAACTGATTTTTGTATGTTGATCTTTATCCTGCTACTTTGCTGAATTCTTCTATTAGTTCCGGTAGCTTTCTTATGGAATTTTTGGGATTTTCTATGTATAGGATGATATCATCTGCGAATAGGGATAGTTTTACATCTTCCTTACCAATTCAGTTGCACTTTATTCCCTTCTCTTGCCTTATTGCTCTAGTTAGACTTCCCATAAGATGTTTAATAACAGTAGTGGTAAAGGGCATCCTTTGTCTAGTTCCTATTCTCAAGGGGAATGCTTTCATTCTTTCTCTGCTGAGAATTATGTTGGTTGTTGGTTTTGTATAAATGCCCTTCGTTATGGTGAGGAATCTCCCTTCTATTCCTCTTTTGCTGACAGTATTTATCAGGAATGGGTATCGGACTTTATCAAATGCCTTTTCTGTGTCAATTGAGATGACCACATGATTCTTTTCTTTTTTTTTTTTATTTATGTAGATGGATTATGTTGACTGATTTTCTAATGTTGAACCATCTTTCCACATCTGGTATGTATCTGACTTGGTCATGATGTTTTGTTTTTTTTTTTTTTTTTGATAGGCTGTTGGCTAGAATTTTGTTGAGGATTTTGCATCTGTATTTGTGAGGGATATTGATCTATAATTTTCTCTTCTTTTGTCATATCTTTGCCTGGCTTTGGTTTCAGGGTTATGCAAGCTTCATAGAATGTGTTTAGGAGTATTCTTTCCTTTTCTATGCTCTAAAAAAGTTTGGGTAGTATTGGTGTGATCTCTTCTTTGAATTTTTGGTAAAATTCTCCAGCAAAGCCATCTGGCCCAGGCTTGTTTTTTTTTTTTTAAGTTGTTGTCGTTGTTGCGAGTTTTTCTATTACCTCTTCAATCTCTTATTTTATTATGGGCCTGTTCAGTTTTTCTACCTCAGTTTGTGTCAGTTTAGGCAGGTAGTAGGTCTTGAAATTTATCCATTTCCTTTAGGTTTTCAAATTTGTCGGGGTGCAGTTTTTCATAGTATTCCGGTATGATCTTTTTTATTTCAGTTGGTTCTGTAGTAATACCACCCATCCCATTTCTTATTTGGATTATTTGCTTCTCCTCCTACTTTTCTTTTTTCAGTTTGGCCAGTGGTTTGTTGATTTTATTCATCCTTTTAAAGAAGCAACTTGGCTTGCTGATTCTTTCTATTGTCTTTCTGTCCTCTGTTTCATATATTTCTGCTCTTATCTTTATTATTTCCTTTCTTCTTATGACTGTGGGCTTCTTTTGTTGCTCTCCTTCTGTTTGTTTGACTTGTAGGGATAATGTTTTTATTTTGGCCCTTCCTTCTTTTTTGGTGTGTGTGTTTATTGATATAAATTGACTTCTGAGCACTGCTTTTGCTGTGTTCCAAAGTTTTAGATAAGTTGTGTTTTCATTCTTATTTGATTCTAGGAATTTTTTATTTCATCTTTGATTTCTTTTATTACCCAGTGATTTTTAAGCAAGATGTTATTAAATTTCCATTTTCTAAATTTTTTTCTCCTTGGTCTGCCTGTTACTGGTTTCTACTTTATAGCAAAAATGCTTTTTTTTTTTTTAAATAGAGAAAATGTTTTCAATTATTTTGATATTTTGGATTTTATTGAGGCTTGCTTTGAGGCCTAAAATGTGGTGTATTCTGGAGAATGATCCATGTGCTTTAGAAAAGAATGTATACTTTGCTTTTGTTGGGTGGAATATCCTGTATATTTCTATGAGGTTGAGTTGGTTGATTCTGGCATTTAGATCTTTTGTATCTTTGTTGAGTTTCTTTCTGGTTGTTCTGTCCTTCCCAAAAACAATGTGTTGATGTCTCCTACTACTATTGTGGCACTATCTATTTCTCTTTTCAATGCTGTTAGAGTTTGTTTTATGTATTTTCTAGCCCTGTCATTGGGTGCATATGTATTTATTAAGGTTATGTCCTCTTGGTGGATGACCCTTTAATCATTATGTAATGTCCTTTCTTATCTTTTATGGCGGATTTTGCTTTAAAGTCTATTTTGTCAGACATTAATACTGCCACATCTATTCTTTTTTGGTTATTATTTGTTTGATATGTATTTTTGCACCCTTCGAGTTTTAGTTTATTGATGTCATTGTCTCTAAGGTGTGTCTCTTGTAGATAGCATATTGACAGGCAGCGTTTCTTTAATCTATTATGCCACTCTCTGTCTCTTTACTGGTGCATTTAAGCCATTTACATTCAGTAAATTAGAGATAGGTGTAAGTTTATTGCAGCCATTTTGCTGTGCTTTTTTCTCTTTTTTTGGTGTTGACGGTTTTCTTTGTTCTGCTTAATTTTCTGTACTGAGTTCTGTTTGTTAATTTTCTTTTGTTGTTGTTAATTTTGTGTTTCCTGAGTTTTTGTATTTTTCTTCTTTTTTATTTTGGTGGGTAGTTTGTTAACTTTCTTTGTGGTTTGAAATTTATCTTTATTTTCCTAAGTTTAAAGCAGTCTTTTATTTCTTGCTATTCCCTTGACTTCCTCTCCATATGAAAGTTATATAACTACACCATTTATTCCCCCTTTTTGTTTTGATGTTATTATTTACAGAGTGATGTCTCTGGTTTCCTGTTTTCAGTTTAGTTTTATTTTTGATTATTCCTTATCTGGGTTGATATCTGGCTGGTGCTGTCCTGTGTCCTATTCTCAGGTTGGTGTCTGATGTTTTTGTTCTCTGTCCAAAGGACTCCCTTTAATATTTATTCTAAGATTGGTCTGGTTTTTACAAATGCCCTCAATTTTCATTTATCTGCAAATGTCCTAATTTCACCATTGTATTTGACCAAAAATTTTGTTGGATATGTAATTCTTGAATGGCAATTTTTTTTTCTTTTTTTAAATTATACTGTGGAAAAATATACATAACAAAACTTACCATCTTAACCACTTTCAAGTACACTTACTGTTTTGTGCAGCTGTCATCACCGTTTATCTCCAGAACTTTTTCATCACCCGAAACAGAAACTCTGTACCCATTAAGCAGTTACTCCACTTTGTTCCCTCTCCCAACCCCTGGTAACTTCTAACCTACTTTCCATCTCTATTTGCCTATTCTAGAGATTTCACTTATATGGAATTTTACAATATTTGTCTTTCTGTGTCTGGCTTATTTCACTTAGCCTAATGTTCTCAAATGGAACCCTGGTGGCACAGTGGTTAAGCATTGGGCTGTTAACCAAAAGGTCAGAAGTTGGAGTCCACCAGCCACTCCTTGGAAACCCTATGGGGCAGTTCTACTCTGTCCTATAGGTTGCAACTTGACGGGAATTTTTTTTTTTTTTTAAATATTTTCAAGTTTAATCCATGTTGTAGCATGTATCAGTGCTTTGTTCCTTTTATATGATGTATATATACACCACATTTTGTTTATTCATTCACCAGTTGATGGACAATTAGGTTGTCTTTACCTTTCGGTTATTGTGAATAATGCCACAATGTACATTGGTATACAAGTGTCTGCTTGATTCCCCGTTGTCAGTTCTTTCAGGTATATACCTAGGAATGGAATCACCAGGTCATATGGTAATTAAATGTATAATTAAAAAAAAAACTTCATTGTGCTTTAAGTCAGTCTCTCATACAAAAATTTATATATACCTTGCTATATACTCCCAATTGCTCTCCCCGTAATGAGACAGCACACTCCTTCATTTCACTTTCTATTTTTTAGTCCATTCAGCCAGCTTCTGACCCCTTCTGGTCTCTCATCTCATGAACTACCCACATAGTCTCATGTGTCTACTTGATCCAAGAAGCTCACTCCTCACCAGGATCATTTTCTATCCCATAGTCCTATCCCTGGGCTAACAGAAGGTCTGGAGACCATGACCACTGGGGTCCGTCTAGTCTCAGTCAGACCATTAAGTCTGGTCTTTTTCTGAGAATTTGAGGTCTGCATCCCACTGCTCTCCTGTTCCTCAGGGGTTCTCTGTCAGGGCAGTCAACAGTTGTAGCCGGGCACCATCCAGTTCTTCCGGTCTCAGGCTGATGTGGTCACTGGTTTATGTGGCCCTTTCTGTCTCTTTGGCTCATAATTACCTTGTATCTGTGATGTTCTTTATTCTCCTTTGCTCCAGGTGGGTTGAGATCAACAGATGCATCTTAGATGGCTGCTTGCTAGCGTTTAAGAACCCAGACACCACTCTCCAAAGTGGGATGCAGAATGTTTTCTTAACAGATTTTATTATGCCAATTGACATAGATGTCCCCTGAAACCATGGTCCCCAGACCACTGCCCCTGCTATGCTGGCCTTCAAAGCATTCAGTTTATTCAGGAAACTTCTTTGCTTTTGGTTTAGTCCAGTTGTGCTGACCTCTCCTGTATTGTGAGTTGTCTTGCCCTTCACCTAAAATAGTTCTTGTCTACTATCTAATTAGTGAATACCCCTCTCCCTCCATCCCTCCCCACTCTCATAATCATCAAAGAACATTTTCTTCTGTGTTTAAACTATTTCTCGAGTTCTTATAATAGTGGTCTCATACAATATTTGTCCTTTTGCAATTGACTAATTTCACTCAGCGTAATGAAATATTTCAAGGATTCATCATTGTTCTTTATCGATGCATGGTATTCCATTGTGTGAATGTACCATAATTTATTTATCCATTCATCTG